>NW_006439192.1:18124049-18140426 GCF_000325575.1 Pteropus alecto | reverse complement strand
AAGTAGATCAAAATCAGATGTGGTCACTTCTGACATCTTCAAAAGCCATTTCTAATAGTTTGAATGCTCATATGTGTTACAAAACAGTTAAATAAGAGGGATATAACTTCTATTTGCAGCTTCCATCATTTGGGTTAACATCAATACTACATCAGAAAAGCTGAAAGATCCACATATATGAACATGGAGATAGTTCTTTCATTGTTTTACAGATGTACGGTTCTTAGGAGATGGTTCCTGAGTGAAGATAATGGTACCAAGTGATGAGTTTTACATTTGAATAGCCGAATTAGCTGAAAGACGTGTAACCTCACAAGTAGCAGAGTTCCCTAATACCTGTTGTAGGAGTATACGAATATTCTGTGTACATGAAATGACAAAGAGTTACCCATGTTTCACGAGGGATAAGTCAAACGCAAATGTCAAACACTAGCGTCTGTGTCCAAGAATAAAGCTTGTTCTTTATGCAAATGCAGTTTTACTTATCTAAATTTATTGAAAATTACTTAAAATATCCTGCGGGTTATATATTATTACCAAACCCTTCCCCAGAAGATATAACCTCAAAATATACTTCTCAACCAAATAAATAGATAAAACCAATAAAACAACAATATAACATTTAGACTTACAGACAAAATAATTCTAAAAATTTGTTCTTACCTATAAAATATGAAAGGAGTATTGCTAGGAGCACGGAGACCCCTACAGCACACAGGGCAGTACATTTCCAGCTACAGTACTTTGAAGACTTCTTGAATTTGAAAGCACTTCTTGATAGGGTGTTTCTAGGTAGTGGCCGAGTAGGCGGTGAATAAACAGAGCCAGATGCCATTGTGTATCCTGGGGTTGCAGTACTGAACAGTGGCGTTGTCCCTGTTCCTGTTTTGAATAGGAAATGCCTGTGGAACAGGAGAATATCATTATACATTACCAATATCAATATGCGAATATGTTAAAGTGTGGAGACAGAGACAGCTACGTATTAGCTCTCCTGTCTTTTAATCACCTACTTCATACAATCAAAAATAGAAATTAAGAAAATATTTTAACCAAAAAAACACCTCAACTCGTAAAAATGATGCTGATGAAAGAGACCGATTTGTAATGTATACAGCAGTATTTATGCACACAAGTGATTAGCGTGCCTTCAAGCAGACATCTTGAGAAACTATAAAGTTATTCTGACTATAGCATTTCCTGCACAAAGCCATTTTGGAACTTCTCTTTATGAAGTGCCTTCAAAAACACCTTCACATTTCGCTTAAGAAAACAAATCTTATTACTTTATAGCTACATGTGTATTTACTATTTTATGAGAATGTGTAGTCATATAATCACAAGAATGCATGAGTACATTGATAGTCTGCAGACTGATCTATTTCCTGGATGTCCATGGAACATTCTAATTCTTCCCTACTAACCAGTACTATCAAGCTTGGACTCAGGCAGCTGGTCAGTTCTGGAGGCGGGCAAGCCGATTTTATTTTTAAGTTATGTCAAACATAACCAGGAAGGTAAATCTGCTGGGGGTTGGGGGGGGGGAAAGGGAGAGAAAAGAAGGATATTTTCTTAAATATCACAGAATATTTTCTTAAACCAACTTAAAGAAATGAAGAAGGGTCAGCGAAGCAAGATCTAGATCAAATATAGAAAGCTTCCTGAACAACTGAGCCATAAACTGTAGGGCAAACTGCCTCTAAAAGTTTTATGCTCTCTTCCTTTGAAAATGATCAAACAGAAATTGAATGATCACATGACAAGAGTGCTGTATGAGGAATTCTTTTAAAAAAGTGACTAATTTTAAGATTCCTGTTAACAATACTCCTAAGTCCCCACATTTTAAAAAAAGCACCATGTTTTCATGGTTTACATTTCATAATTATGCTAGTAATTCATAGCGCATTCAGTTTGTGTCTTAACAGTTATCATTAGTTCCCTAACAACAGGTTCAATGAAGTCAATGGACTTGCTCTTTCATTCATATTCAGATTATAGGTCTTCCATGGTACAGTACAGTCTTTATGCAAGATTATTTTAGATGGTACATAGTTGAATATTTTAAAATTTGATACTCATGTACTTATTTTAAAGTGCATTAAAAATAGATCGAATATATCAAATTAAAGGGCTAAAAAGACAAAACTCAGAAGTTACACTGCTGAGGTTCAAATCCTGCTTTACTACTCACCTACTAGGTTTGTGTCCTTGGGCCAGTTACTTAACCTCTTTCTGTGTTTTGGTGTTCCCACTAATCTGTAAACTAGGAATTATAATACTATCTACCTCTCAGAAGTTATTATGAGGCTTAAATGAGTTAACATTTACAGTAAAGTGCTTAAAATAAAGCAAGCACAATATGAATGTTTGATAAATAAAAAGAAGAACCAAACTCATGGTTTTATGTATATTATTGCCTAGGAAAGGATAATCAGGTATTTAAGTTACAGTCCATTTCCAGAAAATTAGTAAGTGAATAATTTGGTAGCTGGTATACAGACATGGCAAAAGTCACAAAAGTTTGCCTAATGCAGATGTTGCGGAAAGAATTCAGTATTAGAGATCAGAAGATGTGGGTTTAAGTTCTTGATCTATCATTTCCTAGTTATGTGATCCTAGAAAGCATTAGGGGTGTGTGTGTGTGTGTGTGTGTGTGTGTGTGTGTGTAATCTGAATAATGGAACTAATTGTTTACTTATGTCACAAGGTTGTAAATCAGCTAATGCATCTAAAAATGTTTTATCAACTACAAAATTAGAACAGATGCAAATGACAAGTTACTACTTCTATAAATTATACTAGAAACTGTTCTGTGAATCCATTTTCCCCTTGGAACTACTTTATAAAGCAAATTTAAAAGTTTATAGCCTGAATTAAATGGTATGTTGGAAGCAGAATTTTTACCACCTACTACTATATTCATATTCAGCATGGTTATTAAGAATGTGGGCTCTGGGACTAGACTGTCTGGGTTTAAATCCAGACTTCATCTCTAATTAGCTGGGTGATATTTGGCAAGTCAGCTAAATTTTCTGTGTCTTGGTTTTATCACCTGTAAAATGGGAATAATAATAGTACCTCTTACATAGGCATTTTATGAGTATTAAATAAAGTAACATAGATGAGGTGTTTACATGTTAGTATCCAGCACAAGATAAATGGTCAATAAGCATGAGCTATTTTTCTTCCCAAATTCATTTATTGGAATCTATAACACAAAAGACCAAAAATTATCATTTGAAGACTTTAAATAAATCCCAATTCAAAATGTGACACCCTCAAAACCAATGTATATGAAATGAACTGCCTGATTTACAAATTTGATATTGGTGATTTCATACACGGGCATGTATTCTGTCTGAGTGAGAAGATGGACTATCATGCCTAGGAATCACCTGGTCATTTAGATTAGGTGCAGGCACACTTTTTCTGTAAAGGATCAAACTGTAAATATTTTAGGTTCCATCTCAATTCTGCTGTTATGACAGTGACAACACCTGAATGCTTGAGTGTGGCCATATTCAAGTAAAACTTTATTTATGGACTTCAAAATCTTAATTTCATATAACTTCCCCATGTCATGAAATATTTTTATTATTATTTTTTTTTCAGTCACTTAAAAATATAAAAACCACTCTTAGCTCACGATCACTACAGAAGCAGGTGACAGGCTGGATTTGGCCTATGAGCTGCAGTTGACCCTTTAATCTAGATTCTCACTTTTTTTTTTTTAGGATTATGCATGAAGAGCGAGCAAGAGGCTTGGCAGACCACAGCAACAGACCATTTCTTCAATGCCACCAGAAAAGATTAAAAATGCATTCCAAAGGATGCATATCCACTCCTTCTGGAGAAGGTGAATGTCAGGCTGGACAGATAAATGTAACTGGACAAAGATTCTACAAAAACCCTGTTTCCTTTACTCTCCATCATATCATTATGTTTATTTTCTTCAAAATGTTTCTGACAATCATGCATGCTCTTGTTTATTTGTTTATGTGGTAGATTAAACTTTTAAAATACTATTTTAAGTGTTTTTTTTTCCTTCTGAAATTCCCCCCTGCTTTCTGTCCCTGCTCTGCCTCATCTCTCTTAATTCCAGCAGCCGCTTTACTGCACTGCCTCCAGGAGAGATGAGGCAAGATGAGAAGCAGAAGTAGCCCGAGTGTCTTGCTGGTTTTTTAAGCTCAGTCTACTGGGTGAAATGGAGTGGACCAGGGTATAACCATTATGTTTGGGAAAAATACGGTGTGAGATAAAGCGGGGTTTTCCTCCAGACTACTAGATTATCTTTAGGATGAGAGCAGGAAGAGAACCACAGGGGAGCTGATGAGTGCAGAGGATTCCACAGGGCCCAGAAAGAGAAGCTTGCCCTCTGCTTTGTGGCAAGTCTGGGGAGGTGGCAAGAGGCCACAGAAGTCTAAGGCACGTCCATGCCATGCTTGAGGGTACAGAAATAGCAGACAGAGCTACCTGATGACACTCTGCACACAGACACAAGCGGCATCTGAATAGCAACAAGAGTGTAGGTCCATGGCCAAAGACAGATTCTCTTGCCCTTAGTGTTTGGTACCAGGAAAAGCCTCTGGGGAAAAGTAGAAATAGAAAGGATTTGGGATATAGCCAAAATGTTAGAAAGAAATAGAATTTAGGAGATAAAGATTCCCCTTAGACTAGAAAACTTTCTCATTAAGAGTTAGGAAGAGGAAAAGCAGGGGAATGAATGAGGCCAGAAGATCCGCCATGCCTCAGAGACAGAGGCCCTGCTCCTGGCTCCCCTGGCAGAGTCCTGGAGAGGTAGAGACCAGGCAGCATATCGGGAGGCCAGGGGAAATCTGAGACCTGCAGGGGTGATAGGATTCCACGGAGAACACCGATGTGTGTAGGTGGCGCAGGTACAGAGAGCCTCCCTGAGGTTCCTGGGTCTCAGAATTATCCGTACTTCTACGGCTTTTGTAGCGCAGAAATGGCAGAGTGTGCCACTGGATCAGAAGAGGCCACACAGACAGGAATGCAGGCTCCCTCAGCAGTAACATGGTGATTAGTAAGAACACATAGCATTAACACTCAATGTCTTGGCGAAGAAGACCCAAGGATTTGATGCTCCCTGCTGTGCTCACAGTAGCAAGTAAGGGCATGGAGTAGGAAGGAGAGACCCAAATTGTTTGAGTAACTTTCTAGGAATGAGAGCTTCAAATAAAATATAGACAGAAACGTTTAAAAAATAAAGGTGTTTAGCATATCACATTGATCGATAAGAATGATATAAATATTCACCGCACAAATGTATTGGCTGTATTTTCCCATGAGTACGTAAACTCTATAGTCTTATTTGACCCTAAGTATTTTCAGAACTTAGAAAGTTCCTGGCACATAATAGTTGTTCAATAAACATTGTAAAATAAATAAAATGGTGACCATTGTGCTGATGTGAAAAGTCAGTTTTGGAGAAATTAAGTACTTTGGACAAGGACCCACAGCTAATAAAAAAATGAATAAGTAAAATAAAAATAGATAAACAAAAGTTGTAAATTACAGGAAAATGTGTTATAGCTTTATTGAAAGTAGTTTGAGTCATTTCTTTCTGGGAAATAAAGTTTGAACCTGAACCTGTGGGACTCTATATTATGATCTTAGCCTGAAGTTAAAGAACACGTATTTACTTTCTGTGTGCAAGACAATGAGCTACGCACATGCCGACTTCAAATTAGACGGCTCCATTTCAATTTCCAAAATTTGTGATATCAATCCATGATGTCCGTCTGCTTTGGTGATACTGGTAAAGAACTCTTTCAAGAACCAGGCTTGAATTGCTACAAAATTATTTTTCTTAGAGCAATATGCAACTTTGAAATATTGTTGAAAACAAATGTAATGATATTCAAAAATACACTATTCATTGATATTAGTGGGACTGAAGACAGCTTTACCTTAAAGGCGTTTCTAACTTAATACATAAATTTACTCTTGTTGCAAGAGAAAACAGAATTTAATTGTATTTCTTGGCCACTGACTTTAAATCTCAGAATTTTATTTCCCCTTCCTCTGTCTAAATGACCATTGGGGGGCATCGAATTAGTGCATTGGATATATGTCCATAATAAAAAAAAAAACAACACTATAAAACACTGAAAGAGAAGCCAAATCACCAGTGCACTGTATTTTAAAATCACTGGTCTTTGATGTTTTCAGATGATTTTCCAGTGTGTCAGTAAAGAACTTATAAAGATTGTTTACGCTGATGTACTTGGAAACCAAATAGCGTCATTCATATGAAAAAAATTCCTTTAGGTAAATTAGGCCTCAAAATAGATATGCTAAAATGCATACGTAAAGACCTCTTAGACATAAATTAGAAGAGTAGAAAAGGACTATGTCAACATATACCCTGTAGAGGAGAATATTTGGTGTCATATTCGGTAGGAGTCTTGTTATTTTTTAGGTTCAGACAGGAAGCTTTCTTTCCAAAGTCAGCAATGTCCTTTCTACTGCACTGTAGAAAATATCAAGCACTGACAAGTGTATCTTGTGACTAATGCATGTCCTTAAGCCCACGACTTCTTTTTAACTGTTTCAACATCTAACATAATGCTTAGTACGTGTCTAGAACTCTACGAATATTTAATGAGCAAACAGAGAAGTGAACGCTGAAATTCAGCTATGGGAAAATTATACAATGAATTCATGAGAAAATGCTTTTATTGCCTAATTCACTCATTATAAGGCACATATATCTGTGTGTCATTACGGTCTTTCCCCATCCTGTGACTCTCTGCCTACAGCCTTGGGAATATGCTTCTCATGTATAAAAAATTCTGCAAAAATTACTATCGGAAACATATGGTTTTGACCTGGCATCCGCATGAGGTTTGTGGAATAAAGACAGAAATTTTCTTTACTTCTCAGACCATATTTGGGAATGAAAAACGTGAATCCTGTGAGAATATTCCCCATTGAATCCAGCAATAAAGCAGCAGCAGCGGCTCCTTTTTAACACAGAGCGCACTGGAGCAGGCCGATTCTGTTCTGATGTTTCCAGCGACGCCCTGCGTGACGCCCGCCTCCAGTTCCTCAGCTATCTGTGCCGCTGCTCTCACTCTGGTGATGAACTAGACAGGCACACTTGAAGAGAGACTATCAGAGACTGAGATGAGGAAAATCAATTTCAAAGCCCCGAAGACAGCGGGTGCAGAAGGTCACTGAACACTAACAGTTGCTTTGAGGCTGTGGAATCTTGAGGGGGATCCTATTTAACAACAACGGCAACCAGACAAGAACTGTGGAACGGCATGGCGTCATTAACTGTAATGCCATGTCACCAAAAAAACGCAGATGTGAAGGACTGCGATATAATAAGCACAATTAACACTTGCTTGTTTTTCTTAAGTTGAAAGATCTGTTTCTCTGTCGACCTGCCTTCCGACCAACATTTTCATTTCGGCTCCCACCTGCTGTTCTAGCTTATATTTCTAACCGATTTTCTGATGTTATCTTTCTATGGGTCATGTCACAAATTTAAAATCAGTAGGGACAAAGACTGAATTTCCTCATCTTTCTGGCTGTCCCCATTCCCGCCCTTAGGTCCCAGTTAGTAACTCTATCCTTTAGGTTTCTCTCCCGGTGGACATAGGGGTAATTTTCAATTACTCTTGTCTCCTGCCTGCCCCCTCCTCCCATCCAGTATTCAGCCTGTCGGAGGATCTTGCATTCTTTCCTTCACAGCATTTCTTTCTCTTCTTTTTTCCTTTGTCTTTTTCGTGTCAGGGTAGAGGAGTTCTTCTGAGTTCTTATACCTCAACTTCCCCCTTTTAATCTACTTGGCAGAGGCAGGGAAGAGGCAAAAATAACATTTTCATTTCAAATTTTCTTCTACTCTCAAATGAAATGTCATGTTTTAAATACAGGACCTGCACAGTATACTGAATTACTTTTATAGGTCTAGTCATAATATCCACCTACTCCTATGTTAGGTCACTTACAATTGCTTCTTATAATTTGTATTTTTTATATCATCTCCCAGCAAGTATGCTTTGATCCTTCATTACTCTTCACTTTTGTTTGATTTTGCTTTTCAGAGTAATAACCACAAAACTTACTATCATAAAATATTTAGTGGAAAAATAATCGCATCTTTTTGAGTAAATTTAAATGTGCCTGCCTATATTATATCATATAAAATATCAACAAAACAATGCTCATTTAAAAGATCCTAACATCAAGTCCAAAATTAAATAAATTATAATATATAATTAAATTGTAAGCTTAAAGGGTCACCAGGAAGCAAATAAGTTAATAGTAATCTTTTATTCAGGAGGTTAATATAATCATGGTATTCTTCTAATATCAAAAACATGATTTAAAAAGTTGGAAATTATACAGATCAAAATGAAAAGCAACCCTGGAAAATGTGTTATAGCATCATTCGAAGTGGTTTGAGTCATTTCCTCAATGGGACATTAGATAGAAAACAAAAGTTAAAAGGAAAGTGTGTAACCACTGAATGAAATTTTAATTAGATTAAGTTCATAATTAGATATCTTTCTAAAAAGGGTCCTTTTTCTTCGATGTTTTATGCAGTGTTAAAAACTCTTTTAGAGATTAAAAAACAAAGTAAATGATTAGAATAAAAGAGTGTAGTCGTTCAGCTTCTGTCCCTAAGGCACAGTCGAAATCTTTATTAGTGACATACAGACACCTGGAAAAATATTTCTGTTGTATATAACACATTATATCTTATAGGGAGAAAGGTTCTACTGCATGGAAATGCTGATGCTTTCTTCCTTCCTCTTTCTTACATTCTTTGCTGAACAAAGAGAGTAATGCACATCAAAGTACATGTGAAGTATTTAAATAAAATGTCTTGATGTCCTGCTTTCTACATGTGTGTCTTCAGTAAAAAATTTACATAGAATATAGATTGCTTACTTCAAATTAGAGGCTCTGATTTCAAAGACAATATGCCAATGAGAAGAAAGATTGGCTATATTTGGTCAAATCCGCAACCTTTCCAGAATCCAAAGTTCTCACTTAAGAGCTAAGGAAATTTTAAGGTGTAGCTTTCTTTTCCTTCAGGCAAAATATAACTTCCGGGACTTAAGAGGCTTATTAAAGGTCTCACAAGATTTCCTCAACATCAAACGACTCTTCCAAAATGACATTTTCAGATCTAAAGCAAATGAATCCCACACTTGTGGATTAAATTTACCTGGAAATATATGAAGGCTAAAATTAACTACTGAGTTCAAATAGTTGCAGTCACTTGATAATGCCAAAACAATGGACAGTTTGCCTAGAATTCATTTTAAGATAAAATACTTTATAAAAATTGTCTAAACGTACAAAATTTAATTACTGTGCATTATTTTCCTTCGATGCTGCCCATTATCACTCATTTAATTATTAGTGGTCTATATCTGAGAGTATATATATTTAATATTGTAGAAGTTAAAACGGCCCAAAATATTTGTCAGTATATATTTGAAAGAAATGATATACTTGAAAGATGACATTAACTATTATCTAAGCATTTTGAACACCTGTGCTTAATTATCACAGTGTTTAGAATTTTCACTAGCAAATTCTGAATTTGAAATCTATAGCCAACTGGATTATCTGTTGAATGTATATTTAACAATGTGTTTATAACTAATTAACAGGCTGAAAAAGCAGTTTATTTAAATGATATGCTTTAGATAATGATGCAAGAAAATACAAAATTTCTGGCAGGTATTCAACAGAAAACTAAGGAAAGCGAGCCCATATAAAAAATTACCTGTTCTTATTCAAGGCTGGGTTCCTGTTTGTTTTCCTTACCTTTTAGCAACTGATTCTCAAAAGATACCTACGAGTACAATTACCTACTGTGCTTAAATACCTACCTAGTGGAGAGACATCTGCATCCGTTGAGGATGATGGCCCTCAGAAGCTCTGTAAGATTCCCAAACTAAGAGACTGCAGAGGCTGCTATGAAATTTCAGGGGGAAGCCCACTCACACTAGCATCTGCATAAGACTGCAAAAGGTATTCACCCACCTTGCACAGGAAAACAGTTCAACCAGACTGATTATGGGGTCATAGCATTGGTAGGTCTTGTGAACTAATGTAGTCAAAGGTTAGGTCACCAATATGAGCTTAAATGTACTTAGAGACCATTCCATACATTAAAGCGGTGGTTCTCAAACTTGAGCTTGCACTCGAATCTCTTGGAAGGCTTGTTAAAACAGAAGGTCCGGGGTGGAAGCCCAGCAGCGGACGTTACTGGTCCAGGATCTGCACTTTGAGAACCTCTGCAGAATGGTGATTGGCATATTAGTTTCTTGGTTTCCATTTAACTTCAAGACTAGCATCAAGATTGTATAACAAATCAGAAAATCAATTCAAAAGACTCCTGCTTAGAAAGTCCCCGCTGGCAGGTCACTTCAAGTAGTCCATTTAGAACAAACGGAATTTGTACAACATGAGGCTCGATCCATCTGACCTCGGCGTCAAACGGCTTAAACTTTTCGTTGTTGTTTTACGTCATCTTCTGCCTTTATTGTTCTTCTCTTTCAATTTCACCTATCTGTTCAAAAATCTGTTTCCTCATCCTTTCTAATTTCATTGCAATTTTGTAAGTATTTACCATGCGAATTGGCCTTTATCTCAGTATCTGTTCTATTTCGGTTCTTTGTTTTCTGTATTTGTATCAATATTTCCATGTGCTTATAAAACATTCATCAATATACTATAATTCCACAAGCACCTTCTTTAGGGGTTCTCTTTCTTTTTTCTTTGAACTGAATACTTGGATTTGTGAGCCATGCAGAAGTCTAGCTGATAATTCACCCTAAGTAGTTATAACTTCCCAAAAAGTTTGTTTCTCTGCTTTCTTCATACAGATTATATTATTTCTATACTCTTAACTTTTCTGTCTGGAGTAGTTGTTTATATATTCTTTTGTCCTTTAAAAACTTTCCTTCAATGTATTAAAATCTATATAAGAAGGAAAGAGCTTCCTCTACTCATTTCCTTTATCTACTTTCAATTTTGAATATTTTAAAAGCGCTGTGTAAATACACACATACACACACACAAAACCCACATACACAATCTCCTTACCCCTTTACACATCTGCTATTCTGAAGAGAAGGAAAATTAATAAAAGTATTTTTCTGCACAACATGCCTTTTCCCCAACTTTTCTTCCTTTGTAAGTTGCTGAGGACAAAGTAGTGACAATCGAGGTGATGTTCCTAGTACTGGTCACAGAAGATGCACTACCACATCCTGACAAGGGTTGTAGAGGTGGTAGCTTCTGACCTACAATACAGCAGCATGAAAAATTCTCTTACTGAGGTTCAGAGGGAGCAGAATTCTAGCATAACTGAAAAGAAAATCTCACACTGAATCTCATTATTGTAATTAAAGAGAAAGTTTTTTCTTTCATCCATTAGATACCATTTTAAAACACACTTTCAAAGGTGGACACAGGAGAACCTAGGAGAGTACTTAACTGGTATGAGTAAAGTCAAAAGTATTTGAAGGACTAGTTTTTAATTACTTCTTTGATAACCACTGTGGTGGCAGTAATACTTGACAAAAGCTATAACAATAAAAATTAGCAAATAAAATCTAAAAACTGAAAAGGCTTGTCTCAAGGGCTCATAAAAAGGTGGAACATTTAAGAAATAATACAGTTCACCTAGAGTGAGTAACAATAAACTAAACTTAAAACCTTTTTCTCTTTGCATTTGGTTAATTTGTTTTCTGCTAATTTTTAAATAGGACGAGTCTAGGAAAGGTGCATGTGCCATGTGTGTGTATGCGTGTATACATCTTCTAAAAATCGGCCAGGGCTTGTTCAAACTGGATTCATTATTTTGCTTCTAATATAAAGGTGTCCTTACTACAAATTTAATTGAAAATATTTTATAGTAATACACGATGCACCCCTGAATTGTGAAAAGAAAATATTTTAGACTTCTACTAATTAAAACGACTCTTTTATTTAAATAAACTTTAAATTATAGTATACACTTTGAAAAATATTTTAAACAAGGAAATGAAAACATCCCCCAAGTGAGTAATCAACATTAGAATGTAAATGATATATTTTGATGAAAAACAAAAGAACAAATATGTAATGATTCTAGCTGCGACACAGTGAGTTAGTGAGACTGATAAACTACTTCTTTGTGCTGATAGCATGTTGCGATCTCAAATCTATTACACTCTTGAACTGATGTGCTATTATCTTTGGACAACTTTCACGCCAGGTGATCTCAGCAAGAAAAATGTCTTAAATGAAAAGCTTATAAACAAGATACATTTCACGACTGTTACCTGAATTAATATATGCTATTAGAGGTTGTACAAAAAGTGGTTTGAGGCAAAAATTGTTTTTAATATTTTACCAAAAAATTGCAATATAAATGTATTAAATTATGCATTTTAGCAATTACCTCTGTATCAACTTGTAATTATATTAAATACACAAATATGTTCATCGTAAGTACAACAATATGTGTTACTTGATCTCTGAAAACTGGGAGGCAGAATTCTAGAGAGTATTAAGGTGATTTGTGGGAAATATATTTTAAAGAATTCTTTATTATCTTCCACGTTTACTTCTCAGTTTTAACTGAGAGATGTATATATAACATAAAATTTAAGTACAACTACAGCTGTATAAAACATATAGGGTTATAGCAGGAAGGAAAATATTTTTATTATGACTCGTTTTAACTTAGATGTGTCTATAATCAAGCACAGAATCATGTTACAGAGTTTGGGAGCATTAAGAACTGAATGACAACTGAGCAATTTAATTCTGAAAATATGTCGGAGTTTTCTTTACCATTATCAAGAAGGTTAAAATAGTTTAACAGTCTTTGCTTTACATTTTAGATATTTCAATAGCGTAGTCATCAAATGCATGAGTTATACTAGGTATTTTCTTACAGGTTTTAAGATATCAATTATATCTACCATTGGCAGTTATTACGTACTAAATAAGTTAAAATTAAAATGGACATGATAAAGAACATCTTAAAATTGCTATGTGCTATTTGAATAAGGCTTAATCTATTTAATTATTAATCCCTTTAATTATTGATGGCCATCTACGCTTAAAATTGTTCAGTAAAGTTCTTTCTATAAATTTGAGAAGTGTGATCTAGATAAAGAATTTCAGGTATAGAGATAAGTATGTGAAGAACAAGAGAAGTTCAGGTTTGTAAGAGATGTTGAAGGTATCCTAGTCAATCAAATGTGTGATAGTAAGCAAGAAATATTTAACAACAAAACAGAAAACAACCAGTACAAAGAGTGGAAAGTGGTTAAGTAAAGCTTACTGAACACCTATTTACTGTGTGCAAATATTACCTAATTTAACCTTCACGAAATCCCCACTGTGTGTATGTACGTGTTCAAAATCTACTTTTTTAAATGAGGAAACTGAGACTTAATATGTCAAAGTTTATATAGGAAAAAAGCTAGGCCTTTTTTGTCCTAAAACCTTTATTGTTAACCAGTTACATAATATTGTAGTAGTCTCTATATAAGGTATATACCTTAACTCTTGTTTAAAACATACTTCTATTTGTATGTATCACCTATCTATTAAGCTTTTATGATATTTAATACATTGATGATAGTGGAGCCTACACTCAGCCCTTTTGTTGGAGAGTCACTAATGGCTATGAGCCATCTTGGGAGAAGAGCAAGAGTTCGCCAAGTAGAGGAGTTGATAGTTATGTCCTCACCTTTTAGATTTTGCAGGTTGTGTGTGATCAAATACAAGACTTTTCATAATACTTAGGGATGAGTTGTGGAGTAATCTTAACCGTTTTTAACCACTTAAAGGTTAGCCGGTTAGCTCATTGTAAAGTACTCAAAGAGTTATAAACCTTAAAAATGAGTAAAATATATAAAAAGAAGGAGGTTTCAAATTTGCTGACCTTTTATGTAATGACAAATAGCTGTCATTAATATGCTACCAGCTGAAAAAATTATTAATCTGTCTCTTCAAGGTATAGGTAGTATTCAAGAATGAATAAGAAAGTACTGCTTCTCGAAACATACTCTTAGTCCAGAGAGAATATTTTTAAAACTTACATTTGGAAATATTCCATCAATATATGATTTTGTTGCCAAGAACAATGATAGACATCCATAACAATTTTCAATTTTCTCAACTGCTTAAAAGTGCAAAACATGGTATTTTAGTAGGTTTTGTTCTTATTTATTTAAAAATGTGAAAATGCGATCACTTTCAATTAGTTTGCTAGAACATTAGAGAAATTAGCCAGATTTCTAAAAAAGTTGAACTCATAGAACCAGAGGAGAGAATGGTGGTTGCTGGGGCCAGGGGCTGAGGGTGGGGTGGTGGTAGTCGGGGGAAATGGGGAGATGTTGGTTGAAGGGTACAAATTTTCAGTTATAAGATGAATAAATTTTGGGGATCTAATGTACCTCCTGGTGGTTATAGTCACTAACACTGTATTTATACTTGAAATTGCTAGGAGAGTAGATCTTGAGTGTTTTTAACACACGCACACACACACACACACACACACACACACAGAAGGTAACTATGTGAGCTGCTGTATGTGTTAATTAATTTGACTGTGGTGATCATTTCATAGTGTGTATGTATACATTAAATCATCATGTTGTACAACTTAAAAAATCACATGTACAACTTAAATATATATAACTAATTGTCAATAGAAAGTTTATATAAATGTTAGACAGGATTGAAAAACTTAAGGTATGACTAATATTTGATAAATAATTATCTCGTAAATTTATATTTAATAAATAATTTATGAAATGAATAAAATTAATATTGAAATAATATTATTTAAAATATTATTTATTTCATTTTATCCTTGCAATTTTTATATATGCATGATAATGTATATAAGATTGATAATGTATATAAGATATAAATCTGTAAGATTTATAATTTAACAAATACATGTATTTTGGGATTGAATGATTTTTTTTTTCCTTTCAGATATAACAGAAAAAATCTGGAGACACTAAAAGTAAAGGTAATGAATTTAGAAGTCGTGATTTGAGATCTAGACAAGAGCTAACACTAACTAGTCACGTGACCTCAGGCAGCTTATTAAATGTCAATTGGTCTTTAAAAGAATGAAAAAGATTAGATAATTTCTAAGAGTAATTCCAAGTAAGAAATTTGTTTTGAAATAGAGTCCATTTTTTTCTCAATAGTCATAACTTCTCCAAGTCATCTCTAACAAACTTGAGTTTTTCATACTGGCACATTATAAGACTGTCATACATATCTGCTGAACGAATGAATGCATTCAGGCTTTATTTTATGAAATACCACTGCCCCACCTCAGAAAGTTCCCTCCCCATATTATCGTTGTTACTTTTTTAAAAAACAAATTCTGTATTTGAAAATTGATTTCATAGTTCATTTCTTCTAGGAAGTCACTTCAGTGAAACTGAGAATATAGTGATTATTCTCACAATACAAAAATACCTATCTCCAAAGCGGAAAAAGCTATTGTTCACAAAAATTAGTCGACTTTTAGGTTCTTGGAAGTTGTCATTTTCCTTCATAAATACTAAATCAATGATCTTACCTTTAAATGTGTAGCGTCAGAGACAAAATAAAATGCCAGGCACTTTATATATGACGTTTCAACGAATCCTTATAAAATTTTAGTGAAATATTATCAAACCCATTTTCTAAAAAAACAAGATAAAATGTATGAGTAATGTGCTCAAGGTTACATAGCTAGTAGGATGTTGAGATTTTAATCCAGATCTGTCTGTCCCCAAACCAATGCTTTTTCTAGTATTCCATGACCAGAAAGAAGCAATATTATATTAGTGCAGGATGTAATTGGAACAAGATGACTTCTGGTAGTAGTCTTTTAAGTGGCTCAGAACATGAGGTGAGATGCTAAGAAATCATAAAGAGGGTCAGAGAAAAATCAGAGGGGTTATCAAATAGAATTTATTAAGCTTAGTTGGTTAATTGCATATCCAAGAATTTAATCTTATGGGCTAAGAAGAAAGGGTTCTGAGAATGGTGTAATAGAAAACAGGCTTTACCTCGGGCTTGAAATGAAAGGAGAAAGAAATAAAACAGGCAAAAGTATGTCAAGGAAAAATGAAGAAACATAGGAAAAGATTAGCAGTTATCTCTGATAGGGTATATATTAATTGGTAATGAAACTAGAGGATAAAATTTTAGAGAAAAACACATAGTTATAAAATTGGACAAAAATTAATTCTAGGAAAAGATAAAATTGCCATGTAGTAATGAGGTTAAGTAGAGATAAACACATTATGTAAGGAGGACTGAAAAACGTATTTTCACAGACAACATTAGTGAAGAGTATAAAAAGTATAAAAA
>NW_006439192.1:18109908-18124036 GCF_000325575.1 Pteropus alecto | reverse complement strand
AATAAATAAATCATATTCAGAAAACGATTATGATTTAATCACAGTCATTAGCTACGACCAGAATAATGGTACAGATGACTTTCTGCTTTGACCGTGCTCACAGAGGTGACTAGAAATGTGTTAGAGGTCATTAAGATTTCATTTCCCTAGCTATTATGGAAATTAAGGGTATCATTTATGAATATTTTACACAGATTGCTGGTTGCCCCAAACCAAACATTATCAGAGTATATAGTATTCACAATTTATTAAAATTGTGCTTTCAAAAGTCATTTAGGCCTATAGCAAATGATTAATGAATACTTCCTTGGTATCTTGATTGCTATTAAAAAAAACTGGTTCAATTAAACAAAATAACACTCCTACTCTATTGTATAGTACCTTCATCATGCTCAAAAGATACCTAAAGCTTTAAATACCTTAAATAAAATGGGGGTCTAACTTCTGACTGATGTGGAGACAATGCATCTATCAAAGGCTTTTACTGATTCATTCCAAACATTTACTACTTTAGTTAATTAAATGTTTCAAGCATATGAATAGTTGCCTTTCATTATAATTTGAAGATATTTTTTCTTCTCAAGAACAAAATTAGCAGACTTGTGGTTCTTACCTACAAAAATTCACCTACTTTTTATTAAGTGACAGGCATAGTGAAAAAAAAAAAACCCAAAATTTTATTCTGGTAAAATTATGGGTCAGGCTTGGCCTATCTAACATATAAAGATAATTTTGTTATTTATTCCTATAAATATTCCAGTTACGATAAATACTTTCTTTATCCATTGGAGAATAGAGAGCTACTAATTGATAAGAGATATTTGTTCAACTGTTAAGCCATTAGGTTATCTTAACCTATGCAATGGCTCTGATGATGAGGATGAGGATTCTGACATCATTTTTTGAAAACATTTATGGAGCACCTATCATGTGTTAGGTGCTTTACTTACATTATTTCATTTAATACATACAACAGTATTTTGAGTAGGTATTACTATTGTGTTGAAATCTATCTCAGATTTCAATAATTTGTAGATAATTACATAGTTCAAATGATGGGTCTAGGGTTGAAAGCAAGTCTGTCTGACTACAAAGCACATGCTCTTCTCATAATGCTACACTGTGCTTGTATCCCTACTAGATCTAACAGGTTTTTGTCAAGAACATATATCAACATTAACTCTTTGGAAAGACTAATTTTAATTATTTGCCTGATTCCTGCTAAACAACCAAGTTGAGGTTGTAGCATTACAATTGGCTAATAATAATCTTGCATTTAAAATCATGCTTTTGCTTTCACTTAGCTTAGTAATCATCTCTGAATCTTTATCTCATATTTTATTTTAGAATGAGATCTCTATTTCAGTGTAAGGAAACGGTTTTGGAAACCAAATTATAATGCTGCAAGAGACACATGGATATTCATTCTTTGATTAAATTCAGGACCAAATTTTCTCTTTGTTTTACATTTTAGTGAATATATGATTTACCTTTAAACCTAACATTTTACATTTAAAAAATGAAGATTGACCTTTTTGAAAAAAAATTCATTCAGTACGATGACTTCAAAATATGTCCCCTCTTATTCTCTTGATATTGTGAGGACTACAGATATTTTACATATTATTTTAGGAGTTACATATTTTGGTGACTAACAGAAGCTTCTTCTGTGAAGTGGATGACAAAGTGTTAAATATCAGCTATGAGTTGGCAACAGAAACTAGATAAGTTCAAGTTGGAAGTTACACCTGTATTCAACTAATGGCTGCTTTTCCACTGCCTCTTACATTTGATCTTTATCTTATTATTTCCCTTAGGTATAAGATAATATGGGCTTAAAAGCAACTTTACTCTTGGGAATAAATGTTAGTAAGGTAACCACACGTCCCTCGTTGCCCGGGACAGCCTCAGTTTATGCCTGTAGTTCCAGTGTAACTGCTCTTATTCCCCTTTCGCTCTCAGATTGTCCTAGTTTGATGATAAATTATGTGGTCACCATGGAGCGCAAGTACTGAATTAGGACCATAATAGCTTCCTGAATTATACTCCTCTCACTGAGACAAAAAGTTTTTAAGCCACGAATTGAAATGAGCCTTAAATATAAACACCTCCTAGCAAATTCTTATACGTCATAACTCCCTCTTTCTCTTTCTTCCCATTGCTCTTACAAATGCACATGTATCCCTTTATAGGCCTTTTAAAAAAATACCATAAGTTGTTAAAGGTGAAATATTTCAAAAGATTTAGGGTCCAACTGATTTTTACTATTTATCAGTATGCAGTTTTAGATGAGTTTACAAGTTTTTTTTTATTATTGTTTTTGTTGTTGTTTGTTTTTAACAAATGGAGATGATGAGACTCTCAAAAATTAATCAATAATTTCTTAATCTAGGCCCAGGTTCAATTTTGCAATTTATGTTCAGCAAGCCTAGCTTCTTCATTTTTGCACGTCTTTTCTATATTCTGTGATATTCTCTTTCCCCACCGGTGCCCTTGAGTCTCCCCAAACTACCTTTAATCAAATGGTGTGGGATCAATCAGTAAACAGAAGTCAGTGGATTATCCTCCTAGGGATATTTTACTTATTATCTTCAATTACAGAGGATCTTACTACTTAGTATCTTGCTAACGGTAATTGGTTATCAGCACGTAGGTGGAGGTATGTGCAAGTTTTCAACTGCCAAAGCTTTCCCCTGGTACTACTAAGGCCACGATGTGTGGACTGCAGCCTAGACTTCTAACTGGCAAGGCTGATTCAGACCCGATGCTCATATGATTATTCTGCCTTTCTCTAGAACCATTTGGAGTGAAGGTAAAAGTGGGGGGAAAAAATGAGACTATCTTAGTTTAGTAAATTATACTTCTGTTTAGCTTTTTATTTTTTTAAAGATGTAGCAATTGACTTCATATTAAAGCAGCCCAGGACATCTCGATATTTAAATTAAACATGCAATAACATAAAGGTAATTTAATATGCAATTTCATACATTAATAATTAGCAAAGCATTACTGAACTACAAGGTAAAAAGCTGTGGGAACATAACTAATGAACTATCAATGCCAAAGTAGACTTCATAATAAAACAAGACTTTAATAAATGTTTTATTAAATGGCTACAAATGAAGCATTTTGTTAACATCTAATAGGTAACTGCTAGGCTACTTAATTCATATATATAAATGAGGAACTTGCAGGCAATTAACTTTACAATTGCTGAAGGTCAGGGCTTCTCAGTGAGAGTTACTGTACTATACCTTTAAGTGTTGTGCTTTCCTGGGTCAGGTCTAAGCTTTTCCTCAGCTGCTCTATAGTCTAATAGCAGCTATTATTAAGCACTGAAGCAGCCAAAGTATAAAATAAACAAAGGAGAAGCTATAGGCTATCAAATGGCCTACCGGTAAAATATAGAAAGTATAAGAAATAGTGAGCTCAAAGAAAAGAAATATTAAGAAAAATTCTAAGCAAGTATTGCTGTTATATCTAGGCACTGACTGTTATTTATAGGCGATGATGAAATAATAAAGACATGCTTATAAACTGCAAATGCTTGTTTGGATCTTGATGAGACTCTAGGAGAGCTGAAACTCACTGGAGAATATAGACCAGAACTATTCTATTTACTGGGTAGAAACATACAGTACACAATAATATTGATTGTCTCCAGCAGCGGCAAATGTTAAATTAATTAGAAAAAGGAAATAAACATTTTTATGGAAGCAAGAAACTGCTGGGGAAAAAATGCTTTTTAATAAATCAAAATGAAAGCTACACTGAAACAGGACAAGGTAGAAAATCTTTTATGTCATCTCTATCAATTTAGATAAACTGGAAGTCCACAAGTTACTGAGATTTTCATGGATTTCTAGATACTAATTGATAACCAACCACCATCAATATACACTGAAAGCAGAAAAGGAGAGGAGACAAAGAGAAAAAAATAGATTCTTATCTCCACATAACTGAATTTCATACTTTATGGTTTACACCCTTTAAAGGACAGTTTCAGAAAAGTGAGAATCAGTAAAATGAGTATATGTAAAAATAGAAATAATTGTAGCTTCATCCTTTAAATGACAGTTTCAGAAAAGTGAAACTCAATAAAATGAATATATGTATAAATAGAAATAATTGCCAAAGATGAAATGATACACTAGATTCAAAACTTATTAAAGGCAGACACAAGTCTAGATAAAGTTGTTCATATAGCTGATACTGAGCCCGAGAATCATACTCAATAGGGAATTTTAACTAAAAAAGGAAAAATCAATGGTAAATAAGACTGGTTCTTCACCTCAAGAGTTCCAACCAAGTGAGACTATTAAAGAAACCACAGTAGTACAGTATCAGTGCAGTGAGAGGTTTTCACATCACTGCTTAGCTTGATTCACTGAGTACCCGCAAGGGGCAATGTCATGTCTTTTGATTAGCAATATTATTATATGTGAACAATGAAAAATGAGAAAATAAAACTACACCACAAATTAAAAATTTTAAACATGATATATAAATCTTAGGTTTATTATTCTTTATATCTATATGAGATAATATCATCTGGTAGATTTTCTCCCCATGTCAATTCATAAAAGCACACAATGTAATTCCATGGGTTGTTCAATAATACCATTGCTTTGTAACGGAGTTTCGAATGATATTTCTTTGATATCGCCCTGAGAGTGATTTCTTATATGCTCTGAATATAGAGAAATCAGCTACCATTTCACATATAGCTACAATAGGTTGCCCTCCTAAAAGCTATTTTCTTTCCTAACTTCTTGCCAACTAAAATTCGTTATTACAATATGAGGAATAACAAGAATACATCCTCTCTTTCACCAAGATTATTCCAAATCTCTTTAATATAGACATGACTTCAAGGAATAGCAATTCTCCTACTGACACTCACAATTTTGGAAACTTTGTACTATATATAACATCCTTAAAATTAAACACGTTTCTGATGACTTAATTTGACATATTTCATAAATATTTGTCAAAACAATTATTGTCAACTACAATGCAATTATCCATATTCAATTTGATGACTCAACTGTAAAATTACTTTTTCCTAATAAAACTTTTCCAAATGACAATAGTGAATCAGTGTTGATTAGTTGTTCAGTGTGTGCTAAATAATTACACTGGATAAATTTAGCTCTGTGCTAATAACCTTAGGGGAAAATAATCTGTATACATGGCTCTGTTTTAAGTGTAGAAATTTGACATCTGCCTACTTTTCCTGTACACTCTCTTTCTAATTTCTCCCAGAAGAGTGTTCAATAATACAAAATAAACAATAAAACTCAACTACTCTTAGCCGACACTGCAGATAAAAAGACAAGAGTACTTAGAAATCTAGTTCTTAGATCAAGAGTAAAAAAAAAAGACAAAAAGATTTTTATTGTTGATAGCTAACTATGAGGACCTCCTGCTAGCTCATCCTCAGGGCAAAATTGGTTTAGATCATGCATTTAGTGGCAAATAAAAAAAATAGTAATTTATTCATTGTGAGACCCATTTCTTCATCCAGAAGCTAATTTAAATGCTGACATTAACCAGGGGTTCTACAGAGCAGGGCATTTAAGGAGACATTCTCCCAGGAAGTCCAGAGTCCTCTATTTTACAGCTTTTATGCGGTGATGATTCTTTTCCTCTGAGACTAAAGGAAGCTTAGGACCAGGCAGAAATAAATACTAACAAGATGTTAGGGGAACTTAGCTGCAAAGGGTCCAATAAGAGAGCAATGAGGTAGGAAACCACACTCTGCTTGTGTAATACTCGATATAAAGGAGACATTGACTATTAAGGTTCTGTCCAAAGAAAGAAGGTAAAAGTTTTTGTACCTGGGGATATTCAGTAATGAAATGAAATTAGCTCAAAATAGCTCTTACTGATCTATACATCTATATGAATGAGTTGCCACCTGTAGGCCAACCTCTGCTAGAAGGCCTAATTTAAGAAGCTCACTGAAACACCAGTAGGTGCACAGAGAAAGAGCATGAAGCTGGTGAAGCCCCAGGAAGAGAAGAGTAAGAGAAGCTATCACACAGAAATGGGGGAAAATAATTTTGTATAGTTACCTATTACCAGTTGCATGATTACAACCAGAGGATAGAAGTTTCAGATAGGGAGATTTCGATTCAACAAAATGAAGAATTTCCTAATAAAACTGTCTAAGAATGAATGGAATGTTGTAGGAAAGAATGCTGGAAAGAACTTCAGAGAGTAGGTCCACCCCGCTCAGACTGACTGTAAGAAAACAGATATTTCCTTAACAAACGGTCACTGACTTGTGCTAACGTATCATACTTGGGAGCCCACTATGATTTTATGATGTCATGGACACAGCGCAGTCTGTGAAAGTAGGGATGTCCAGCACCAAGTAGATGCTAAACATGTTCACTGAACCGTGGGACTAAGAATCACATTTTACATCTCTATCCTTTCTCCACATGTCTGATAATTTGCAGATAAGAAAAAAATGGTAGTAGAGGAAAGTTCATTGGCCCGGAAATCAAAAATTTACCAATAATCTAGAATTGTTCTTCGAGAAGACAAAACACAGAGTATATAAATGTGATAAGTTTCTCTTTGTAAGAAAAATATTGAACGAGTTTATCTTTAAATTTTGTTGACTATAGTACAGTGGGCATTCTCTGTGCATGTCCATCGTGTGGTCCTAATAATCAAGCGATCTGAAAATGTCACAGATACAAGTTACCTGCTTTCCAGTGGTACATTACTGCCAAGGACCCAGCTGTCCTGCAGCTGGACGGACTCGGGTGTGGTTTGCAGCTCGGCGGGCAAAGCAGCCGGCGGGGCCGGACTCTGGTTCCTTCTATTCGTCAGGGAGTTTCTATTGAGAGAAGTGATGGATGGATGATGCTGTGCAGAGTGCTGCTTATGGGAAGGTGGCAAAGGCTGCAGGGTGGACTGGCCTTGGTTGTTTGCAGGTTGCTCTGAAAAGAGAAAAGAAAACTTTATCTATATATGTACATTTACAGATATATACCCCTATGCACACTACTACTTTCTTGGGATCTGCTATAGATGAATTAGAACAAAAACTGCATGTAAATCCATAACCTAATAAATTTGCATATTATTCTATTAAGCGGATGTTCAGTGACATTCTCTAAGAGCAAGTTTACCCTTGATACACAAAGTTCTAATTAATATACAACAGATGGTAAAATTGCTTTTGGTTTTAATTTGTTTCAGATTTTTTTTTCATCTGGTTTTATTAACACCTACAGAAAACAGCATCTGACAGCTCCCCTAATGTGCCTTTAGATTTCAGCTTTTTTTTTAACAAACCAACCCTGAAATTAAATGGGTAATTTTGGTAGAACACAAAGGTTTTTGAAATGCATATAATCCCTATAATTATTTAATGGAGTTTTTTTAAGCTTTATTTAACTGCAATAAATTATTACAAGCTAGTTGCTAAACAGCGGTAGACTACTCTAGTTTAGTGCCTTCCAAATAAGGCAGATCTGCACTGTGATCTACTAATAGACGCTAAGTATTCTTTAGCAGAAGGTCACTCTGTGAAGCAGATGTTGTTTCATGGATATTTAACAGACTGAATCACATCTGATTACAACGTCAGAAGACTCATATACTTAATGACCGTTACATCCATTAGAACACACACAGAGCAGATTTTCCAATTTCACAGTAAGCAGTATAACTACATTTTGGAGTAAGTCATAGGTGACCAGAGCGACTCATGCCACTATGTCAGTGACACAAATATTCTGTTCTAAACCAGAATCATAACAAATCTGGCAACTTCAAGATATAAACACAATGCTAGATTGTGACCACAAAAAAATTCTTTAAAGCTAAGAAGTCAAAAGTTAAAATTCACAAAGTATTGTAACATCTGAGACTTACTTTTCAATATTATTATCTAGCTTCGGACATGCTAGAATTCACAAATACTACACTTTAGCAAACGGACAGATTACTTCTTAATTTAAGGCTAAACTTATTATAGTTCCCCACACAAAATGTCAGTTTTTGACTAAATGTAGTTCAAAGTGCAATATAATTTTAAAGTGATGTATTAAATCACACTTAATATAAATGCATGTATTAAAAGAGAATAGGAAACACATGGACTATCTTTCATCCACAATGTGAACTCCAGCAGTGATTGTTAAGCCAAATAATATAGTCTAACACTGTAATTCTAGTTGCATGAAATGAATACATGATATCTAATAGTTTGAATATACACTATCAAACCTCTTTGCAGGGTACAACAATTAACTCCTCCTATAGCATATAATAGCAGTAATTACTGCATGTTTCTAGGGGTCTCTAATAATCCATATCATATCACTGAACAAGTAATAATTACTTACTCTTGAAATGAGGGACAGAGATATCAGCATTAAATATACAAAACAGAGTTGCTTCCTTGTATAGTCTCTATTCTTGAAGATCTCCATACCGAAAACTATAGGCATCTTGCTTGGTCCATTGCTTTGGTGCTTGTGAAAAATTATGAGTCTAAATCTCAGTTAAATCGAAATTCTCCTTTGAGGGAATGGCAGGGTTAAGATAGCACATAGTTTTAATGGTGTTAGAAAAAAATGAAACTAACAATTAAAAATTCATGGGAGATTTATTATTCAGGTACATGCAGTAATTAATTAGCTTTGTCTTCCCCAGCATCGGTGCATATGATTAGAATCTCTATGGATGTCTTCAAGGAACATTTCAAAAAGTTGCTTATACGGTGATAGAATAGCTAGTTATGAGGGTCTAGACTAGGCTGATGTCAGTGGAATGGAAACGAAGAGAAAAACATTTCGAAGAAAAAAAGTATTAAGATTATGCCTGGAAAGAAGGAGAAGGATGAGTCAGATGACTCCATGTTTTTAAGCATGGCTTCATGAAAGAGTGGTATTATTTTACATATATATCATATAGAGTAATGATATATATTAGATATTATACTATGTAGAGGAAAGAGCAGTGTAATAGAAGTCAAAATATCAAATTTAATTCCTGTCAGGCATCAAGACAATGAGACTCAGTTTTCTCCATTACCCCATTTACGTGTTAGTGCAATCTAAGAATTCAATGAAATGTACTCATTCATTCATTCATTTATGCACTTAGTCATCCATTCCATAAACAGTTATCAAGCCTCTAGATTCCAATGATGTGCTATCAATAACAGGTGAAAGGTCTGTGTAAATAATAAAGTAGTATGGATATTAAGATTGGCATTGAAAATTAAATGATTTTTAGACCTATTGTCATCGCATATTTCGATACATGGGAAAAAAGATTCCATTAAACATTTCAAAAATAAGTAGTGCTGCTGTGGCTTTCACTCATTCATTTGGCAAGTGTTTAGAAAGTATTTACAATGTACAAGACATTGTGAAAAGATCTGTGCTCTTTCCAGCTGTCCGTCCAGGTTACTTCAGCGTACGGTCTGCTGGGACCTCATTTGACTTGACTATAATCAGGAGACCCACCAATAAGACAAATCCGAATGAAAGCTAGGGTTAGTCTAAAATCTGATGGAACAGAGTAAGTGCAGAGTCTGAGTTGGGTGGCCAGAAATCTCAATTCTGCAGCAGACCACAAAGAGAAGCAAAATCTGAGGATTCTGTTGGCGGCCAATGCTAGCTATAGAGATTCGGGCTTACAGGATATAAAAGTAGTTGGAATGTGCATTTATCTATACCAACTTATTCCAGATAGTTTAAGTTTATAAAGTATAACAAGATAAAATGAAATTAAACATAGCCAGAAAGGAAGAAAGAATAACAGAAAACCAAAAGTGGGAAAGATAAAATAAAGCCAGATATGAGGTTAGTGGAGAAAATGCCTGCTGTATAGTTCTATAGATATTTTAAAGAATGACACAAATCTGGTTCTAAATCGTCTAGTTTCCAAAACAAAGAAAAATGTGATGAGTTACATGATTTGTGTTTTTAAGATCAAAAAATTTGGTTAGAGAAGTGTAACTATTATTGGTATTGAGAATAGAGGGAAAATCCTCTTTTAAGTCCTCATAGGAAGAACGACTGGATATCCAGGGAAAGTTTCATGACCGAGGTTCAAAATGGACATGAGGATACAGAGAACAGGGTCTAGACTTGGAGACAAGCACTTAGAACCTACTACAGGTGGGCAGATCCACATAAGAGCAACCAAAATGCCAACTGCAGTCTTTGCTTTAAGCGAATCCATTGATACAAGCTTTGACTTGAGAAGAAGTTTTGGATTTAATGACTGAGTTATAGATGGGCCATTAGATTCACAGTCACCAGGTTTAATGTTCATGGAACATAGGTCTGAACATGTCATTTTACTATGGAAAACTCCAAATGGCTTCCTAGTGCCTATAAAACATATAATGAACTCTAACAGTGAATGTTATGCTTGTTCAAAGATAGCCTCCAAAATATTTTTGCAAACATTTCCCCATGAATCCTCTTCATGTATCTTTGTTCGAGTCGAGCTTGCTGTGTGCACTATGTCCCCCTCACCTTTCCCCTTGTGCATTGTTGCTTCCATCCAGAAAGACATTTTTCTCCATCTTTCTATCTCCAAACCTCACATATTTCAAACTGTAAGATGACAGTTTTTTTTTTTAAGTAGAAATTAGTTATTTCTTCTCTGAGTTTTCTTATTTTATCTATTCCCTTTTTACTGCTCTTTTCACTTTCCCCTCTGTACTGCAGTTAATTTTTTAAGTTTCATGTTCCCTGTTGGATTCTCCATGGGCAATGTTCACATCTAATTCACTTTTGAACCTCTAAGGACCACACAGGGATAGATACTCAATAAATATTTCTTGAATGAATGATGATTTGTGAAGAAGTCGATGTCGAGGGGGTTGAAGTGGTGAAAAGTGACACCTGACATAGTGCTTTTAATTGTAAGGTAATTTGCAAAAAAATCTTATTTTCCCAACTACATAAATCCTGAAAGAAAGGGACTCTAACTTAAATTTCTTTGGATTTTTCAGTACCTTCACTAAGCTTTGTACTTCAAAGACTCCTAAAAATGTGCTGAATGATTGGTGACATTTATGCAATAACAGCACCTTAGAGGGTAATCTCATCCAGGCAGGGTACTATGTCACTCATCCCAGAAATTGGTTTTTAAGAATATTTCTTTGGAACCACGGCAGATGTTCTAATATTTAAAATCTACCTTTGAAGATGTGCAAATAATGGAATGATTATATAAAATATATAGAATATTTAAAATATAATTACATAAGACATGAGATAATATATATTACAGTTTACCAAATATAGTATGTTTTCCTTCTATTTTAAAGCTTATGATTACAAATGCTCTAAATTAGATATTTTAGAAAGGTATAAGTAATTTTTTCAAAACATTCTTCCCTTTATTAAAAAATAAAATTTTTGGTACCATGCTAACTGGAAATTATATATTATACCTATCTAGTGCCCTTCCTCAGTTCACCTTTTCCTTCCTTCCTTCCTTCCTTCCTTCCTTCCTTCCCCATCCTTCCTTCCTTCCTTCCTTCCTTCCTTTCCTTTTTCTTTCTCTTCCTTCCTTCCTTTTCTTTCTTTCTCTTTATCTCTCTCTCTCTCTTCCTAAGTTCCTACTGCTCATATAACTCGTGACAGCCTAATAGTTGCTTGTTTTTGTTTCATAGACGGAATAAAAATTATAATAAATATTTTAAAAACATATTATATTATTTTAATATATATTAGATGGCTAAGACTTTGGTCCTCTTGCTCCGCCCATTATCACCAAACAATTTAGCTCTTCAATAGTGTCATCTAAGGCTGTCACATTAAATCTATCAGCATGGGGTAATAACTTGGATGACGGTATACACTGAATAAGGTGTGTTGACCATTAGACCAGGAAAATGCTAGGAGCCTTAGAAGGTATTTGATAACAGGATAGATTACAGTTTAAGCAATTTTTATAAAACCCAAATTCCAAGCAAACGTAGGGCGTATTAACTGACTCTGCAGCAGGAAGAAAAGAAATTTTTGACAACTTTTCTTGGATAGCAACTCTGCTGTTATAAATCAATAAGGTGAAAGGTGCCATAGAGATAAATGACAATAAATATGGGATATTTATTTTTCATGGGATATTTTCTTAAATAAGTTACTTTTCCCTCTGAGCTTCATTTGTTTTATAATACTATTTAAAGGACCTAAAAGACAGAAAGGGTGACATCCCGTAAGTACTAAATGGTAACTTAATGGCAGGGTAGAAACGACTCCCTCCAAGGCAGGACAGGAGGAAAAACAAAGTAACTGAAGAACCTTGTCAGCAACTAATAACATTATCCCGAGAAGTAAGAACACGCAGTCGAATATGTCTGAAGAGAAAATGTTTTTCCATTAACAGGTAAGAAAACAAGAATCAGAAATGGCATAAGAATCAAAAACAAACTAATGTCTTGCCAGTTCCCACAGAAGAGGGAATTTGATCTCATAGTTCTAAGGTTGGTCTGAGTCTCTTTTTCCCATCTAGTAAGAATGCAGAATCGTGTCAAGTATTAAAAAACAGAGGGCAGGAAACAGCTGGTATTTGAACATATCTGGGCATATTTGCTGGTTTAATTTTTTTTAAATTAAAAGTTACTACTGGCATCCTCCAGACCGCTGTGTGCAACTCAGCTCTAGTGCCTGTCTGGGCTCTGGTCCTTAGGGAGCAGAGTGGAAATGGACCTTCAAACAGGAAAGCTGGGAGAGAAAATAATGCCTGCTGGGAGATAAAAATGTGTGCATTTGTCTGCGTGTGCCTCTGTTCACGTGGGAGGAACTGAAAGGTGAGCTGAGATGAGAGGTGAGGAGGAGAATGGGGTTGGCAATTGCTTTGAGCAGGGTGTCACCACAGCTACTCCAGCAGCTTTGTCCTACCCACTTCCTTCACTATTCTTCCTTCCCTAGAGCTCAGATGTGGGTTGGCTGCAAGCGTCTCCGGGGAAGTACTCTAATTTGGAAGGGAGACAGCAGCTAGGGGCTGATACTTGTGCTGCTTTAAAATAATTTGTTGCAGTTTAAAAAGTCTGCTAACAAAAGACAAATGTGGGGAGATGGAACGGGAGTTGGAGGGAGGGTAATAGGAAAATGGGGGTGAGAGGTAGGGAGCTGCGGGAGAGAAATACAAAACAACAAAAACATTTTTAACTTTACCAAACTAAGAATCAATGTTACACAAACACCTATTAGGCATTCATCTGCCTATGGCTTGCTTACTCTTGGATACTAACAGCAGCAAGTTGAAGAAGGAATAAACTCAGATTCCCGTCTGTTCTCTTAGTGTCTACAATATATAGACAGACAGACCATGCTGAATTAGACAAATATTTAGAAGGAGCCAAACCCATTTACTGGTGATTAGCAAAGATGGGTTACAGCTTTCGTTTCCATATCTTAAAGCTGATTCATGCTCATTTCACTTCTTGTCTACATATTTACCTTGTCCTATCTGTCTCAAAAAAAAAAAAAAAATTAGGTCTCTTTTCAAAACTGACCTCTTTCTCAGAACAGGTCACCAAAACATATAAAACTTTTTGTTGTGTGTTTTATTACCGTATTAGTTTTAACTATAGCGACCAGAGCTTGGAGTAAATATTCCCAGTGTGCATGGACCCAATCATAGTCAGCTTTTGAGTCTGAAAATCCCAATCTAATTCTTGGATTTAGCTTAGTCTTTTGTTTCATTATCAACTAAGTGGCCTCATGGAAATAACTTTTCCCTGATTTTCCAATGGTAAATTTAGGTAACAACATCTCCTTCATCTGGCTACTTTTCAGCAGCTATGAGGAAGAATGTACTATAAAATCAAAAATTTTATGACACTAGAAATAGTAAATTATTTATAAAAATGTTTCCTTTGCCCAGGAAACATCAAGTAGCAAGAACTTTCCTTATAAATGGGGAAAATCTGAGTTAAGGAAATACACAATTTTAGTAAGACGACAGCTCAGTGGAGCTCATATTAGAGCAAAATTTTTATGGCACTGTCTGAAAGTTTTCACCACAAATTATCACTTAAACATTTCAGATAGTTGCATGCAAATCAAATTAAAATTTTAAAAATGTGTTTAAAAACATAAAATCTTGTATAAATAAACAATCTTGTTCT
>NW_006439192.1:18107035-18109161 GCF_000325575.1 Pteropus alecto | reverse complement strand
TCCTACCCACTTCCTTCACTATTCTTCCTTCCCTAGAGCTCAGATGTGGGTTGGCTGCAAGCGTCTCCGGGGAAGTACTCTAATTTGGAAGGGAGACAGCATCTAGGGGCTGATACTTGTGCTGCTTTAAAATAATTTGTTGCAGTTTAAAAAGTCTGCTAACAAAAGACAAATGTGGGGAGATGGAACGGGAGTTGGAGGGAGGGTAATAGGAAAATGGGGGTGAGAGGTAGGGCGCTGCGGGAGAGAAATACAAAACAACAAAAACATTTTTAACTTTACCAAACTAAGAATCAATGTTACACAAACACCTATTAGGCATTCATCTGCCTATGGCTTGCTTACTCTTGGATACTAACAGCAGCAAGTTGAAGAAGGAATAAACTCAGATTCCCGTCTGTTCTCTTAGTGTCTACAATATATAGACAGACAGACCATGCTGAATTAGACAAATATTTAGAAGGAGCCAAACCCATTTACTGGTGATTAGCAAAGATGGGTTACAGCTTTCGTTTCCATATCTTAAAGCTGATTCATGCTCATTTCACTTCTTGTCTACATATTTACCTTGTCCTATCTGTCTCAAAAAAAAAAAAAAAATTAGGTCTCTTTTCAAAACTGACCTCTTTCTCAGAACAGGTCACCAAAACATATAAAACTTTTTGTTGTGTGTTTTATTACCGTATTAGTTTTAACTATAGCGACCAGAGCTTGGAGTAAATATTCCCAGTGTGCATGGACCCAATCATAGTCAGCTTTTGAGTCTGAAAATCCCAATCTAATTCTTGGATTTAGCTTAGTCTTTTGTTTCATTATCAACTAAGTGGCCTCATGGAAATAACTTTTCCCTGATTTTCCAATGGTAAATTTAGGTAACAACATCTCCTTCATCTGGCTACTTTTCAGCAGCTATGAGGAAGAATGTACTATAAAATCAAAAATTTTATGACACTAGAAATAGTAAATTATTTATAAAAATGTTTCCTTTGCCCAGGAAACATCAAGTAGCAAGAACTTTCCTTATAAATGGGGAAAATCTGAGTTAAGGAAATACACAATTTTAGTAAGACGACAGCTCAGTGGAGCTCATATTAGAGCAAAATTTTTATGGCACTGTCTGAAAGTTTTCACCACAAATTATCACTTAAACATTTCAGATAGTTGCATGCAAATCAAATTAAAATTTTAAAAATGTGTTTAAAAACATAAAATCTTGTATAAATAAACAATATTGTTCTTATTACTTTCATCATCAGACAACTGGTTATAAGGCTATTTATATAAAGGCATTTGGGTATGGAAAACCTTAGAGATAAATAAGCTGTACGTAAGCTGTACTTACTGAGTTAGTGAGAATGTAGTTTAGTTTCTTTAGGGTCATTCTTTGAAATGAGGATTAGAAGAAATCATCAAAGTATAAGTTTTTAAATCTTTGCATTCTCTTTTTTCTCTTTGAGAGTCCATTGTCCTTTTCTATCTCAAGCAACGTGGAAACCTAGATAGACAAAATGTCACCTTCCTTGCTATATAATACCCAGAATTTCTGGTAAAATATAATACATACCTTTGAAATTAATTCATTTAGTATATCTACTGAGTGTCTAACAGTTGCCAAGCTCTGTTCCAAGCCTTGAGGATGCAGCAGTGAACAAAACTGCCAACGATCTCAGTGCACCAGTGGAACTTATACTTTAGGTTAATATAAATGAATTGGAAAGAGAAGATGGGCCAGAAACAGAGCAGAAAGAAAAAATGTTGAGAGCGTATGAGCTGACACTGTAGCTTCCCCGAGATCTGCCAGTTTCTAACTATTTTAATGTACAAAGAAGAATTAAGAGAGAATGCCTCAATTGTTGCTGAGACCCCTACATAAGGCCTGGATCCTTGAAGTGTTATACCCTCAGTCTATGGGTAGACTTAAAAAATGTTCTCATATCAAATAGAACAATAAGGAATCTTGCTGTGTTGTCTTAAGCTCTGGATGGGGAACAAAACTACTCCTGGAAATTTTAACCACTGGCCTGGGCTTCTCTGGGGAGTATAAGGGTGAAACATACTATCAACAGAGTTCTGGAATCTCAAGCCAAGAAATTAATTACAGTCTAAAATTATATAGTTTAAGAGGA
>NW_006439192.1:18101347-18106981 GCF_000325575.1 Pteropus alecto | reverse complement strand
TCTTTGCCAAAACTTCAGATAATATTACCATCAGATAAAACTAGTGTGTTTAGAATAATTAAAGACTTCAAAGAAATTTTTTAAAAAATGTTAATAAGACATTATGAAAAAATAAGCAGTTTAAAAAAATAAAATGTGTGTAAATATGATAAATAGTCATAATATTAGAAACTTACTAGATAGTTTAAACAGTGAATTAGATACAACTGTAGAGAGTACCAGTGGATTGGAAAAGAGATCTGGGAAAATCACTCAGGTGGCATCAGAAAGATTAAGCATGGCTGAATATTAAAGGGTAGGTCAAAGAGAAAAAGACAGAATGAGAAAGCCCAACATAAAACCAATAAGAGTTCCAAAAGTCACGAAGAGCATTTTCTTTACAGTTACTTAGAACAGCTTTCTTCATACTTCCTAATACCATACTTATAGCTGTGAAATTATACAGAACATGAACTTACTCATCGCCTTTGTCATTTCTTATGAATTATCTCTGCTATCCTTTTTTGTTATTGAATGACAGCTTTTTTTTTTTTTTTTGGCTTGTTCTATTAAATAGCTAACCTCTTGATTAACAATAACTTCTCTTTGAGGATATTCTGGCTTCTATGGTTGCTGCTCAAGTGTGTAGTTAATCTAAAATGTCAAATACCCTAACCTACTTCAGTGGGCAGAAAGAAATGTAATTGGCTTACTTTTGCTTGTTAAAGTAGTTCATCTTTTAATTTGTTTAACACTAGTAATGCTGCAGACATATTATTCTCTATTGAAATTCCTAGTTTTGCATAATTATTTCTTATAGAAATTACATAAAACTTAACTAAATTACATGCATAAAAAATGAATAAAATGTCTCTAAAATATTTCAGTGTATGTTTCAGGATATTCTTCTACCCATTTAAAAGTATTTTACCTGAGAGAGTACACAATAAAAGAATTGTTGACAATCAATAAACACTTTTCTCTCCTCTCATTACCTAATAAGCATTTGATTTTTTGTGCAATTAAATTTTATTGACTCTAAATGGAATATATATGATATAAATGAAGTACATATTTGGGTATGGATAAGGACAGGCTACAAGGCTACTAAAAGCTATTATAATGTGACAAATGCTTATAAAGAGTAAGGAAAGCAAATCCAATATTCCAAGTAATGCAGAATTTGCAAACTTTTCATGTTCTTTATCACGAAGTAAATGTCTAGTATAGAAGAAAGAGTACCAGAAAAGGAAACAGGAGAGAGGGTTGAGCACTTGCTTTAACTAACTAAACACGACTACATATAAATCAATTAATTTCTAGGTCTTAGTTTTTCTCCTTTGTAAAAAAATGGTGCCTGTGTATGTGTGGGGGTGTAGGGTGGGGTCATGCAATAAATTTTAAAGTATTTTAGCTTTAAAATTCTCTTTATGGTATATATAATATTTCTTGAAACATTAGCTGTGTTATAAATATTAAAAATTTAAAGTAATTTAAAAAACCTATCATTTTATCTGAAGTTATACATATAAAACATTGAGGGGACAAAGAACAAAAAAAATACTTTACTTAAATGTAGATATTATGAAAACTCCCCCATGTTAACTTATGCCATAAACACCATACCATATTATCTTATGTTATAAATACTAAAAATATTTTTATTTTTAAAATAAACCATTCTATATTACCTAATGTGTAGCTGGTAAAATCTTAAGGTACATATAGTGCAAATCATTTTATAGTAAATTTAAATTTATTTCAGTTTTCTATATTAAAATTGTTTGTGAAACCAAGTATGTAAAAAGCCAGGGTGCAACTTTCAAAGTCGAAATAAAATTAATCTGTTTTTTAAAAGTTCTGATGACAATTATAATACGATTTTTAAATTACAGTTAATCAATTGTAGGAAAAAGATTTAATCTTCAACTGAAGTTTTTTCTAATTTTTATTTTTAAATATTTCAGCAACTACAGAAGAAATAAGTGATCTGAGAATACACAAAAAATACCCAGCAACCTTGCTGATCTTGTTTCCCCCAAAATATTAACTTCGCCATTGATTTTTTTTCCCTAGCATATTATTTGATATCATATTTGTCATCTGCAGTTTATGGAGTCCACATTGCCTGTAAATGTCTTACACTAAAATATAATCAAATATTTTAAAATTTCCTTCCAATCATATTATGGTCTTTGGGCAGAGATGTGCGTTGTCACAAACATTAAAAATTACATAGATGCAACAGACTTCAGTAGAACCCATACATCCTTTACATTGCCATGTGTAGTGAGGGTGATCTGTTAAGTGAAAACCAGGTCATGATGCTCTCTGATTAAAAGGGAAACAGAGTCATAATTTAAGCTGACACACACATATTTGCTGAATTCCCTTCTCTGTCTTAAATAATTTTGGGGTAATTTTTTGTGCGAATATAACACTAAAAGCTTCTTCCAAAGAGATATTTGCTGCTAATTTAATGACAGCACCAACGGAAAGCAAGATGGTACAGTGAAAGAATACTAAATATGGGAGATATGAAACAAGTATTAGAATAAGATCGTGTATATGAAAGTGTTCTGTAAATTGCAAAGTACCACAGAAATGTGAGGTACTATTATTGTTTAGAGTATAAATGATCTGTATTTTCTGAGGCTTTGCTGTGCCTTTTAAAATAGTGGTAAGCAAGATTTGCTGAGCTGGAAACCTGAGACTTTCTATCGGATGTTAACTGCCACTAGAAACCTCATAACAGAAGTTCAAAAGAAGCAGGTTTGACTAAGGTATCCTTTCACAGATCTACTGATCTTTTATTTCATGAGTCTACAGATATTTTAGTGCCAGTTTATTAAAATTTTCCATAAAAGAAGTAATTAAGCACTAGATTTACAGTGGAGAAGATTAAAGAAGACTTGGTGAATTAGTCTGCATGTGCTACCATGACAAAACACTACAGACTCGGTGACTTAAGCAAAAGAAATTCATTTTCTCGCAGTTCTGGTGGTTAAAAGTCCCAGATCAAGGTCGTGCAGAGTCAGTATCTGGTGAGCGTTCTCTTCCTGCTTTGTAGACAACTAACTGCCTTCTCCCCATGTCCTCACATGGCGGACAGAGAGACTGAATAAGCTCTCTGGTGTCTCTTCTTCTAAGAACACTAATTCTGTCAAATCATGGCCTTATCCTTATGCTCTCATTTAATCTTAATTATGTCTTTCGAGGTTCTACCTCTAGATGGAACATGGACTTCAACATATGAATTTTGGGAGAAACAAACATTAGGTCCATAACACCTATGTTTAAGTTCTCTGTCTGAAATATAATAACTGTGTAACTTTGAGCAAATCAATTTCATATTCTAAATTCTCCAATTCCTCATCTGTAAAATGGAGGTAAAAATCACTCCTATACATAAATGTTGTGAGGATTAAAGGAGATAATGCATATTAAAGTATTTTTATAAACTGTGAAGTGCTACTTTAATGTAAGGTTCTCATTTTTTCCAGACTTTTCCCGTTTCAATTCTTTTAATGCTCTATTTGAATATATAGATATACTCTATATTGCCAAAGATGTTTATGTATGAGTATGTTCATGAAATAATTTCTAAGGGAGATCTTTTAAAACATAATATTGTAATTTCTAAATTTGTAAAGGCAAATGTACACCTAATTAATTTTCAAAAGTATCTTATAACCATTTAGAGTGTTTACTTAGGATAATGTATCACTATCATAAAAGATGGAAAGAATGTATATTATTACAGAAACAAACCCCTGTGTCTGCAGGTGGCTGGCTAAAATTTGCTTCAATACTGTATACTGAACTCATATTTTTTAAGTACTGAATTTGTATTCTTTGCATTTAAAGCAACACACTAAAAATGATGCTCCCACCAAAACATGAAAATGTAAAGATGAATGAAACAACTTTATGTTTTATGGCATTTACTTTGAAAATCTGATTAAGATAGATGTCTTTAGCTCATAATTCTTCAATGTCACGTTGTCATAGTTCCCATCAGCAAGATGTTTTAAAGGCTTTCGATTAATATTGCATGCCAGAACTGAAATTACATCCTTTGTCGTTTAGTTCTTAATGGTGCAAGTGATATCTATCAAGTAGTGTTTTATGAAGCGTGTGTGATTTTTATTGCAGGCTGTTTTCGCAAATCTTTTTCAGGTTTCAGAAAGACTGCTTAGGGTTTACAATAAATATATCCTGTTGAAAATCATGATGATTCTAAAACTAAGGTGAAGCTTGTATTATTAGAATTTACTTATCAATAAAAACCTTCTACTTGAAACTATTATATTCTCATTTGCAAATAATCTTGAATACATTTGCTTTTACCCAGATATTTTAATAAATCACTTTATTATAATATAATCAAACTATGTGCCAATTCCCTGTAGTTCACAAAGCCTTCATCAGTTAGCATGTACATTATCTGCCTAGTAAGGACAATACGTTGTATATGGATATAGTATATATCAACTACCAAGTGCTGACTGTGCTGCAAAAGTGTATGTTTTCTTTTTAAAATATAATTATTAATTTATTTTAAGAGGAATCTAGTGTCTTGACATTAATTTCAAAATTTCTAAAACTCAAACACACTAAAATAAGTCATTTTCATTTACTAAAGACACAGAGCCATAATAGAATCTTACTTATGTATAAATTAAAAGGATACAAGTGGAAAAAAGAGACAATTATTATATCTGATTTTTTTTTTTTTTGCTTTGAACATAAACCAACTTATTTAAGTCCTAGCCCACTCACTAACGTATCCTACTCTTTCAGTTTTGATTCTCTTTATACATAAAATTAGGGAATAGATTGTGATATCTACAGTCTTTTTTTCCAGTTTTAAAAAAATCCATATTTCTATAGTGTTTTAAATGTGTGTGAATGCACACATGGTTGAAAGCTTTGGTTGCTAATTTTAAGTCTCAAATGTTGTCACAATTTATCACTTTGTATTTAAAAAAACGTAAATCTAATAAAACAACTGATCAAAAACACAGAGGACAATAGCAAGGGGCTTATTCTGGAAAGTGTCTCCCTCAGGCCATATCTCCACAGTTGATACAAGATACAGCTGGCTACATCTCTCCTGAGTTAGCTGTGATCTTTAGGGATCTCTCAGACATGTGGCTTTTGCCAACTATATGTCTATTATAAGGGAGAATAAAAATATTAACGCTAAGATCGACATTCTTATCCAGCGTTGTGCTGCACATTCATCTTGTTTGGATAATTGCACATTTAAAATTAGAGTCTACTTATCTGGTTCTACACATTAGGGAATAATGCACATGGAAAAGGTTTTTCAAATTCGAATTCCCCCTGGTAGGCCACTGCAATTCTCATTAATTCTATAAGGAAGAGCTTGCTTCTCCTTCAATGTTTACTTCGGTTTTTTTTTTTTTCTGCTGTATGTGGTTCACTGAAGGAATGGCAATAGTTCACTTTAAAAACATTCTCTCCATTAGCTAGAATCGATTTTTTAAAGCATTCCAACACGTCCATATCCAGTCTATAAAAATTCCTTTAACCCCTGATATTCAAAAATACTGTATGCTTAAAAGATAATGCTCTTCTTTAAAATGAAAAAAAAAAGGAAAAAGAAACTACTGTATATATATATACATA
>NW_006439192.1:18019459-18101199 GCF_000325575.1 Pteropus alecto | reverse complement strand
TTTGCTAGCTATAAGTAAATAATTTACCTAGCAATTCCAGAAAGGAGTTACTAAAAATCTAAGAAGAAATTACTAAAATTCTAAGTTCAATATAACTTCATCCGTCCTAAATGCAAAAGGGTGGGGGTATGCATTGAGTAAAGGCCAGAGTGGAGACCATAACACAGCGCTGGTAACAGAAGACTTCTTTTATTATAGGGAAACTGGGTTGCATTTTAGATGGGGAACACAGATGAAAAATAATTTGGACGTTGTTTTCCAGTTTTATAAAGAGTTTAACATTATTTAGTATGTAGGCTGGGTTTTGTCTCATTTTTTTTTTTTTTTGAGGCCTGTTCATCTCTTTCGTATGCTAAGAAACAAAAATATATTAGGTTAAAAGAAATCTCTAAAAATAATAATTTAAAAAATACAAGATCCTAGACAATATTCCTTTTCTTCTTGCCTTCGTACTACATCTTGGGGTTGGCAGGTTATTTTACAAACTCACAATAGTTGCTAATGTAAGCATAAAATATTTTTCCTAACCTTCTTAAGGGATTACTAGAGTTATCAAATCAAACAGTACTACAAAGCACAATCCCAGAGGCTCATCTTTGATTATCACCACAATGTAAAGACAAATATTTGAGACAGCATTATTAAAAGTTAATGGACTTCGGGCTTATAAAGAACTGTTAACTCTTTAATTTCTTACTTTGATCATATACTGTCCTGTTGATAGTGCGAGGGCATAAAAATAGGACCAATTTCACATATTATATTCAAAACAACAAAAAAATCTGCTTCCTCTTACAATTTCTTACATTTTACCTATTATGTTAAAACACTGGGCAATTTTAATTTTTTAACCTTATACATGTTATAAAAATAGATAATTAAAATGAATAGAAGTGTAACTTATATCATGTTTAGTAACTGGCTTTTTGTATGTCAATGCAATTAGAGGTACCACACTTTAAATATATAATTTAACCAAAAAAATTCACCAAAATCAAGTGATAAAGACAGGTGCAATTAAATGATTACTCAAGCAAAGTAGAGGTATTCAAACAAAGAATACTAATTAACTTTCAAACAATGAAGATCGTGAAATCCAGTTATACACAACACATTACCGAACGCATAAAATGAAAAGTGACCTCAGAAATAACTCTTTAAATTCAGAAACGTATCACACATAATTAGCAATCAAAGCTGAATCATCAGGTTTAGCAGTAAACATTTTGCCCCAGCACTGAGTTTAAACAGGTAAGTTCCTCAAACTCTGATGCCTGCCATGCCTTCATTCATGCTTGTTGCTCACAAAGACTAGCATAATGAAAACACTTTCTGATTTCAAGGCAAGTCAGAAATATGAAGATTTATAACTGGGCAGATCTAATGGAGCCGTCAGAAAGGGAAGTTACACTCACAGTGAAACGGTCACATCACGATCTAATTTTCATTTTAATTGAAAAAAAATTTTTTCTTTGTGAAGAACCTGGACAATGTTGTTGCTGAAAGAGACTCACAATAGAAGAGGAAGGGAAAGGGAAAAAAAAAAAAATAGAGCTCGGAAGGGTTATTTCTTCAAAGAATTACAGCTGAGGTCAGAGAGAATGCGGTGCACAAGGAGACAAGAGAATTTAGTGTAGCATCTCCCTTTTAAGCTTTGTTCCCCTTTCATTTAGAATGTAGAAGAGTCAGAACAAGACAAAAGACAAGGAAAGAACCAAACTTAGCATTACACTACATTATTAATAGTGTCACACAAAGAGAAATGACAGCTCTCAGAAGAGTACTTTTGTCTCTACTTACTTTAATTAAACTCTCTAGGCTTTAAAGTGAACTTGAACCTGTTTTTTTTTTTTAACAGAAAAAAACATCAAAACTGATTAAAAGCTGATATCTGTCCTCTAATGATCCTCAAACATAGTTATATCCTATTTAAAGCAATAGAAACAGCAGCAGCAAAAACAAACCTCAACATCACACAATTTTCTCAAAAGAACCAAGATTTCATCTGCAGCTCTTCCGGCTTCTCACAGGTAAATTAGTTTCCAATGTGTCTCTTCTTTTTCAGCAGGCACTGATGATTCATTAAATTTGAAATGAGAATTACAACAAAATTATACAACTACGAATGTTTCAATTAACTTTCTTTATACCAGAGTACCCTAAGAAGCTTGCTTTAAAATAAACTAATGTGATTTAAAAAAAATCAGTGTAAAGTTTAATCCCCGAAAATTAATCTAGATAGAAAATCCATATCTGGGGGGAAAAAAAGATGAGTTTTCAAATCTGCGGATACAATTTAAAAAATCCACTGTAGTCAATTGTAATGTCATTATTCCTGTTTTATTTTTTTCATTATTCTTATTCTAAAATATCTAAAAGGAAACATATTTGTTGTCTTCATGTGCACTTTCAATCTGCCCCCAAAATAAGTTCATCCTCCTCCTTCTCTATACCCTGCCCCACCCATCTCCTCTTTCTCAACCTTTTTACTTATCCAATGAAATCATCATTTTCTACTCAAAAGTTTGGTGACACTTTTGACTCTTACTCTCATATCTTTTATACTTAATCATGAAGTTTGCTTTTAGTTTATTCACAACATGCCTGGGTTAGATACCTTTCCTTGGGTTCTCATGGCATCGCCCTATCTAGTCCCTTATTGTCCCTCCCTATCTCCATTTATTAAATAAAACTGTTGTCTGCTGAATAGGGAGAAACCCTGTAAAAAATTGTACGCTGACATCTTTAGCTATTGATTACAACTACATATAACTGACAACTTCGTTTTCGTAAACTTGTTTTCCTTCTTGAACTAACAATGGTTCAAGTCATTGTTGATAAGCCACAGTCCAAATTTAATTTACTCAATAATGTTCAAAGACTGTGGAGATTCAGAAGAACAGACGGGTTTATTGACCTAACGGAGACAGGACTTACACACCTAAAGAACACATATCCCACGCAAGTGCAAAAACAAAACAAAACCAAAAAAACACTCAAAACTATATGCGACATAAGGAAACATCTGATTTGTGCTGGGGTAGATTGGATGGCTTAAAGTGTAGGCTAACCTTTAGCTAAACTCCGAAGGGAGAAGATTTAGGAAAGTTACATGGTGATCGCAAAGAAGACTGGGCGCGAGCAGCTACGCTGGTTCGGAAAGGAAGTCGAGAGAGCATTCTGGATAGACAAAGTGGGGCCAACTGATGGCTTTAAACTCCAAGCAGAAGAATTAGTACTTGATTTGATAGGCCACGTAGGTTCCTTGGAAGGGATTTATTACAAGAAAAAACAGAGGAAGATGAACATGGGTGCTCTTCCAGGGTACAAGGACCTGTGGCAGCCATTTGGCTGTGAAATGACATCATTTAAAGCATGGAAGCTGAGTAAACACACTTAGTAATAGTTCATTCATTAACTCCACGAATATGTATTAAATGCCAACCGTAGTATCAGAGATATATTAGTTTAAACAACAATAGAGTAGGTTTCAGCTGTGTTGATAGTGACTTAGAAATGTTTACATATTAGGATATTTCGGTGAGATATTTTATAGACTGCTAAATATTTGAGGAATTGTAAAGATAGTTGAAGTTGGAAAAAAGACATGCTATTTTTTATGTGCATGATAACCACATCTATTAATGTTAAAGCAAAATAAATGACCCAAATTTCTATATTTTCTTCCAGATTCATTAAATTTTCTGTTGTTAATACAGTTGATCCACATGATTGTTGATGACTCCACTGACATTTCTGAAATTAACTATTATTGTTTCCTATGTAATTGGCTGAACAGTTAGGAATTCCCTCCAGATATTCGTTCCATCGTTATAATATCTTTAGAAGACTTCCTGGGCTAATATCCTGCCCAAATCCAAAAAGTAAGACACAATTATCTCCTTCATTTACTTATTCGTTGATTCATTCATATGACACACATACACTGAACTCCTACAGTACCTACTCACCAGATACTAGTTAATTCAATGAGTTAAACAGATACTTTCCTGCCCTACTGGAGCTTCCACCATGTCTGACTCCAAACCTTTTTTCCTACTATACTATACTGCCCTTCTACTCCTGAGTAGACAAACACACAAAGAAATTAAATGTTATCTGCTAAAAAAAAAAAAAAAAACCCTTATGAGATGAAATGTGCTCAGTTCTGAATGGTTCACATAGGCTTTTCTGATAAGATAAACTAGTTGTCTTGAGGAGTGCATATTTCAGGCAGAGAAGCCTTCAGACAACTGGGAAAGAGGCGAAAGCATGCATGTGAGATGAAGCACAATGAAGCAAGAGTTCAGACTGGCTGGAGCATAAAGGATGTAGGTGATGTTGGGATAGGGCAGGAGAAAGGCAAATGAGATAGGAAATGAAGTTGGAAAGATAGGGAAGACAAGATTTTGATGGGCCTTTTATACTGACTACGGAATCCACATGTCATTGTATTAGCAACAAGGAGCTGCTGAATAGTTTTAAGCAAATGAATGACAAGGTCAGAGATGCATTTTATGAAGATTACTCTGGCAGCCGCATGGAGAATGGATATGAGGTGTGCGTATGTGTGTATGTGTGTAAGTATGCGCATGTGTGAGTGTTATGTTTGGGTGAGTGGTAGGTGATGAAAGTTAGGTATTCGCAGCATTGTACTGAGCACATGCTTGAAAGCCATGGCAGTGGGGATAAAAATGTAGGGTCAGATTCAAGAGATAATTAGGAGGTAGAATAAATTTTCAAAATATTTTCAAAAATATCTTTCATCTTTTAAAATTACTTAAAATTCACAAGATCTCATCATATTAACCCCATTTGGCTTTAATCACATTAATCATTCTGGTAATCTATACAGGATTGTTTTTCATTTCTCTTACACTGTCGTTATTGAAAATTTTTTGTTTTTTCTCACCAGTGCCTAATATTGCCCCTTCCTTTAAATTGCAAAGTCTATCTTTGTCTGAAAAATTCCACAGCATTGAGTGCAAACTTAATACATATGGTGCTTTAAAGCAAATTCTTTGCTTTTTTATCCCACATTCAAGGTGCTTTTCCACACAAGCCACTCATATTAAAAACAGATGAAGAAGTGGAAGGAAAAAGAAACACACTGGGAAAAAACAAACTTAATACTGATGGGGAATGGAACCTGACTTCTCACAACCATGCTCAGTGATGTGGCAGGGTGGAGAGAAAGCAAAAGTTAACCCAGAAATCCACTGAATAAACACGTCAGACAGTGGATATTCTTAACACTGTCTGAAACATTAGCCTGAGTGCACTCTAATTTAAAGTTAAATTCTGCTTATGGTGATGCTTTATCACACCCTGAAAATGAGTGAGTACAGCTGAAACTCTTTCAGAGGGTGTTCAACTCTCAGACATAATGAATAAAAACAAAAGGAAAGCACAGGAATGCTTATTTTTCAACTTACAACCTTACTCTTTAACTCTTTACTTCATGTTTAGAGATGAGAATTTTAGCATAGAAATTCTTGTTATTTCTTCCTTTAATACAGTGTTCAGTCTAAAGAAAAGTTTATCTTTCTAAGAGGAACAACTAACTTATTTTGATTTTCCAAAATAGAGAAACATGATACCCAAACAGTGCTTTGTAGAATATTTAAAATAAGTGAAAGTATATATGCAAACTTTATGTATACTTATGCAATTAAGAAAATTTTGAAGACAGAGATAAGCTGCAAATTAAAGTATTGTAAATGCATAATTAGCTTTTGCTACCCCCACCCCCCACCCACTTTTTTTTCCTGGAAAGGAGTAGCAGATACAATATTAAAAGTTTCTGTCTCTCTCTTTTTAAACCGGATGTCTGCAAACTACAAGTCCACTGACACCTGTTTTTGTAAACAAAGTTTCAAAGAACACATTCATGCCCATTCACTTCTTTGACTGCTTTTGCACTGCAGCAATGGATCTGAGCGGCTGCCACCACATGCCTCCCCCGCACTCCCAAAGCCTAAAATATTTACCATCTGTGCCTTTAAGAAGGAGTTTGCCAAACCAGTTTTAACTGAAAATTCTCAGACAATTGTAGATTCACATACGGTTTTAAGAAATAATATAGAGAGAGACGCATTTACCCTTTGCTCAGTTCCCCCAATGGTAACATCTTGCAGACTAGTTCCACCTTTTTCAGATTTCCCCAGTTTTATTTGTATCCCTGTGTGTGTATATATATAGTTGTTCTACACAATTTTACTACATACCTGTGCTAATCAGTTTTAAACATAAACTCGTAATTGCTTCTTCAATAATGACTTTTTCTTATCCTTGGTTTAGAAGGTAGAAATAGTGATTATAAAACCAAAAATTGTCAAGTCCACTTTAGCTTCAGGTTTAGCAGAAATTGGGAGATAAGCCGGGTAAAGATAGATTTAAGGCCTATCTGTACAGTCACTTAAAAAAATATGCTCTATGTCTATGAGCAGGAGAAACTGTTTTACTATCTGAAATTGCATTATAAAGAGTTTCCTCTTTGAAATAAGTTTTTCTGAGAAGCTTACCTCCTTACTATGAAATCTTGTAAGGAAGCAGGGATTGTAGGGGCAGCGGCAGGGTGGGGGAAGAGAAAAAGAGGAGTAAGACTGTAACCAAATTTCGGTGCATAAATTGGTTATTTTTCACTATAATGAAAGCTTTATCTACAAGTACCATTTAAAATGATCACAAAGGTGGAAATAATATATTTTATGTGCTTAACTTGAGTTAAAATATATAATAGCAGCTATAAATGGTTCGATGAAATGCTTTAACACTTTAAAATTATTTAGTAGCTCAAGAGAATTCGTTTGCTTAAAGACGTTTTCTTCATTTCTAAAACAAGAAACTAATAAAGCAGAAGCTTCATAAATACAATTTAGTAGAGATGGCAATTAAATAAATGCATTAAGTAATGGATACCAAATGAAAATAATCCATAAGTAAATTCTTCCACTGAGTATCCTTTCTGGAATAAAGTAGAGAATAAATGAATGAATGAATGAATGAATAAATAATAAAGTTGTGATTAATTGAAATTCTTATAAGAGTAGAAATCCACATGCTATGGGAATCAAGTTGACATGACTAGTCATTTTAAAAGATTGAAAAGAGGCATTTGAAAGAATATAAATTTCTGGCCTCACATAACCAAACTAAACTGTCAAGTTTGTTATAATAAAAATTTATGGGACTTGGATAAATTGTGAGAAAGCATTTTGAATCGCAAATAGAGAAGGCAGTACATTGAAGAACTAAGTCTTTAGTGAATTAAAATACTTTTCTATGCTTGAAATGAAACAGAAAATACCTTGAGCTAAAGGCCTTTAAGGAGAATTCATCTTAGTTGCTGGTATTTTATTGTAGTTAATCTATTTATTTTTATTCCTGAACAACAAAATATATGTTTTCAGTTCTAAAAACTAAGTAGTAATAAATAATGATGAATATGAAAAGAAGTTCAGCTTAAGTACAACAATTTCAATGATGTGTGAAATATGAATCGTAATATTTCCCCTTATTAATAAATAAAACATTATAACATGGAAATATCTGAAAGTAAACTATAAACTTTCTTTTAAATATTAAAACGCACAAAAAATTTAATTTTGATTCAAGGCTTTAGTATTCCCTTTCCTAGATCTGTTTTTCTAGTACTTATCTCAAATCCTTGAGAAAATCTTTAGAAGTCTTAATGGATATACTACACTGAAGTCATAACTATTTGTGGCATTCATTCTGTGTAGGAAACTGGGCTAAAACACAAATATAATGGGTATTCAATATTTCTTTTCACTGTTATTATATCACTGTTTCTATTATAAGTAGTTATTTCTGATGATGTCACAGAGTATTTCATCATTTTATGATTGAGAAAAAAGTGAACAAAGATTAAAAGCAACTATTATAAGTGAGAAAAAATATGATTGAGAGAGTTGAAACCCATGTTAAAAAGCTAACTTAAATGTTTACTCAGAGGACTATATTTGAAAACTTACCAAAACACTTGATAGAAATTTTTTCAAAATTAACATTTTAAATTGATTTAATAAATTTATGTTGTCACTATCAGAAATGTGTTGAGTTCATATGAGTAATACGCACATTATTGGCTGTATTCCCAAGTGTCATTATTCAGGTGAGTCCTACTACTCAAATCTCAACTGAGATAAAAACTAAGCAACGTCTTTGGAGTCTAGTCAACATTAAATCTGTGTCGCATTTTTCTAAAGCAGAAAATGTGGATTAACAGCTACTACCTCTGGAGGTTCAAGGAGAATGAAATTCAATGAAATAGTAGCTGGTATAATTTGTAATTGATAGTAGATGATCAATAAGTGATTGTTTTTAAAATTACTGTTTTACTTAAGCAGAATCAGCAAAACCAGACCCTAGGACAGACATGGACTATACGAAACCCTCCTTACTCCCCCTGCCATAACCTCATTCCCATCTTAGGTCTGTGACCTTAACAGGTATTATTAATGTAGATGGTGCCCTCAGCTGCCAAGAAGGCCCTAAACATTTCTCAAATCCTGAATCAACAATGAGTTTGAGTTAGCAGATGAAGGTAAGCCTCTTATCAAACCTAAGGGCAACTATTTCTACCACTAAAAGAAGTTTCCTTAACCTGAATACTTCTAATTTTTTCTACTTAGCTCTAAAGAGAAGTGAATGAGATATCAGTTTGGCACTACTGTGAAGGCACTACTAACTAAATGTAGACCCGTGCCCAAGATCGCCACAACGGTGCTGTGATAAGTGACTCAGTGCACTGGAGTATTACAGGGCTATGCCTGGCATTTAAATACATGCTCCTCCAGACTGACAGCTACTTATGTGTGGCTGAAAAGACCAATGTGATAGATAAGCAACTGTCTTTACAACAGCGTTCTCATTTTAAGACTACTCTGGTTTGCGGCTGTTTATAAAATATGCTGTTGTGCGCAAATCTGCCACTCACTCCAGAGTCAGTCCAAAGTCTTTGTTTTAAAATGGGTCATATCATTCCTAATTGCTGTGTGCCAGAGTGGTCTTTGGTTTTGGTTTCACAGCAATTTATAATTATGTCACGTTGTTTGAAATTTTGCAGTCTTGTGTGCTAATTACATACATCGGGGAAAATATACATTCTTAAGATACTCATACCAATAGTTTCTTACATAGCTAATTTTCAGTGGAAATTTATATTGTCTGAAACACAGATCATATTACCAAAATGTATGACCAGGAAAATCTTATGCAACTAAATAGAATTCTCAGTTAACTGGAATTTTTCCTATCCTTCAAATGTTGAGAAGAAAATGCAAAGAAAATAGAGTATGATTTATAAATATTAAAAAAATATGAATAGGACCTGTGATAATCGATTCCTCTTCATAGCCTCTACCTTTATACTTCTTAGAAATAAGCTCAAGTTATTACTTATCAAGTGTTTAATACAGGCACTGTCATTCACACGTACTTGTTTTGAGTTATGTGTATGAAATAGTACAGCTTTTGTAATCTTGCCCCGAGTTAAGAATCTCATCATTTCTGATTATTGTGTTCCAGATTCATCTGTCAGTTCTTCCAACAAACTATAACTACGGTACACAGCATTAGCACAACGTGACTGGATAAGTGTACCCATCACTACTTATAGAACCCAAAATATCATTTATTCATTGGCCCCTCCCAAATTTTAAAACCATTTAGAACCACTACTGGTATGAATCTGAATCCTAGTTCTACCACTTTCTAGCTCTTTGCTATCTGACAAAGTTAATAACCTCTCTGTGTCTTAATTTCTGACATGTTGGAAGACATTAAAGTGATTTAATATATGACAAGTGGACAAGTGCCTGGAACTCAATATGTGGTATTATTCTCTTTCTGCCTAAGCTCCTTACAAATCTGCTTCTTATTTTATGTTTTCTCTAATGTGGTATATGGCGTCCCATCCCAAGCAATATTATCCAAGTTAGAAATCTTAGAGGAATCTGTGACTTATCCCACTCCATAACCTTTGACCCACCAAATGTAATCACTAAATCAGGCCAGTCAATTTTGTCCGAAGAAATACCTCTTGAATTTCACTGCTCCTCTTTTTCCCTAATGCCATTGTCCTAGTTCAGGCATTCATCATTATTTTTTGAGGCGAAGTTCAAACCTTGCCTCTCCTGAGAAGACTTCCAGAAAGACACAAATACCCTAGGCTCCAATCGTCTCTCTCACTTCCTAACTAGCAGTTATCTAATTTATTCTCCCCTAATCACAAAATTATGCTCACTGGTTCCATGGCAACATAATCACACATAGTCAGCTAAGCCCTCACTTCTGCTCATTAATACTTTTGTTTTCTCTTGTTGACTCCTTGTCACATTCCTTAAAGTAGCTGGTCTAAGCTTTTTCTAATCTTCCAATCTAATCACTCATGCATCAAGCTCGGAAATGACTTTGGCATCTTACTTTTCTAAGATCTGAGTCCTCACATTTTCCTTCCTGTTTATCTCAGAATCTCACAATAAATGCTCATGCATTTTTATTATATATGCTTTTATTGGGGTATAATTTACATAAAGGGTACAGATCTTAAGTGTTCAGTTTGATGTGTCTGGCAACTGTGTACAGCCATCGAACCACCACCCAAAACGAGATATTAGACATTATCTCCAACCAGAAAGTTCCCTTGTGCCCCTTTCCAAATAATTCCCCTCTTCCTCCCCGCGCCTCTCACTCCAGGCAACCACTCTCTGACTTCTGTCAATATGTATATATGTGTATGTACAGTGTGTGTGTGTTCTTGGGTTTTATATATTCATGTAATTGGAATTATACAGTATGTACTCTTTCGTGTCTTAGCATAATGTTTTTGCTTAACATAATGTTTCTGAGATGCATTTACAGTGTTGTGAATAGCAGTGGTTTGTTCTTTTTTATTCTCTAATAGTATTTCATTTTATGAATATACCACACTGATATTAGAGCTGTTTCTGATTTTAGGTTATTATGAATGGGGCTACTAGAAACATTTTTGTACAAGTCTTTTTTTGTTGTTGTTACTATGTTTTCCTTTCTTTTTTTTTTGGTAAATTTCTAAGAGTGCCATTACTGGGTCATAGGGAAGATGTTTAACTTTATAAACAGCTGTCAAACAGTTCTCCAAGGCATTTAAACCTTACTAAGCCCTCATCGGCAGTGATGTAGAAGATGAGCATGAGAGTTCCTGTTGCTTTACATCCTTCCTGATGTTTGGTGTCATTAGCCTCTTTGTTTTTAGTGGGGGTAAGATTACTCAGACTTTCTTGGTCTGCTTCAGTCCTTCTCCAATAGCTGCAAAGAAAAGGCAGCCTTGTTCTTTCTCACTCTACTTTTATCCTTGATCTAAGCTCCTTTCAGACACCTCTTCCTTAATTATTACCTCTCTTCTGCAGCTTCTGGTATTTCTCTTCCCTGGATCCTTGCCTTCCAACTCATTGTGCTGAGCTTAAACTATGGTGAGGGGTAAGGGCCAAATTGAGGTGATTTGTTATGGGATGTTCCTGCAATGATCCAGGTGAGAAATGATGGTGACTCATATGAGTGTGACAGTCGTAGAGGTGGCGGGAAGTGGTAAATTCCAAATGCAGTTCGAAGCTAAAGCCGACAGGATTTGCTGCTGAATTAGATACATGTGGCTCCCATCACTACATCTGTAACTCCATCCTCTTTCCAAAGCTCTGCTGCTTACTTCTAAAACTTAAAAGACAATACAAAATTTACATCTCTCTCTTAAAACCAATGCTTCAACTTTACTAGTTGTTGTGATTCAATTCACTCTCTCAAAAAATATTTTTGAGTACTCACTGTGTATGTGCCAGGGACTTTTCTAGGCATTTGGGTTACTTCTATGAACAAAACAGAGTAAATCTGTCTTTTTGAGCATTACAGTCTTTTGGAGAAAGACAGTAAATAATAAATATCATTACAGAGTAAATTCTGTGATAACTTAGTAGGCAACAGTGCTTTAGGAAAAAAAAAGCAGGGTAGGGAAACTCTAGAGTGCGGAGTAGGGGGATGGGCTGCATATTTAAACGGGGATGTCAGGGTAAGCCTCAACGAGCAAAGACTGAATGAGAGAGATATGAGAATCAAACAGGATGAAGTCTGGCTGAAGAGTGTCCCAGGGAAGGGTACTAGCACAGGGCCAGTTACAAAGGCTTGGGCAGGACCATGGCTGGTATATTCTAAGAACAGGAAGGAGGCTAACATGCCTGGTGGCGGAACCATGGGGGCGAGGGAGTAGGAGAGGAGGTTCAGAGATAACAGCAAGACATTATACAGAAGAGCTTTTACTCTGAGTGAAATGGGAGCTAGTGGAGAGTTCCGAGGAGATCCGTGACGTAATGTAACTTATATTTTAAAAGAACCGTTCCGGCCACTGTGTTGAGAACACATGGTGAGGGGGTGACAGAGGCGAGAGAAGACCAGATGAGAATCTTCTGCTATCCAGGTGAGCGATGATAGTGGCTAAGGCTAACGTGTCAGCAGTGGAGATGACAGGAAATTGTTGCATTCTGAACATATTTTGGCAATACAGCCAACCTACTCAAAATTTTCATATATAAGTCATTCCATCACACATGAAAACATTAAAAAATCCTTAAAAGTAACCTCCATTTTGGGCTCTACTACCTAAATTTAGATTTCTCAGTCATAGTTAGATTGTCTCTTACATTTACCTCTTTGTTTAAAATTATCATTATTTTATTTCCCTTTGCAAGTATCTTTTGTGATATAGAGTGATATCTGCTCCATTTATTTTTATATATCTTTAGGGGAAAAAACTTTCTTTACAGTAGAGAAGAATGCAGTCTTTCTAAGTCCTAAAATATGTCACTATATATACCAATAAATTTAATCTTGAAAGTAGTGAAGTACTATAAGAAAGAATAGTGTCCAGGTAAGCAGTTTATTGTATATCTACTACAGAGAAATTTCAAAGAAATTTTGACATCCACTATTTGAGAAAATAGCTTCAGATCTAAAATTGTTAATTGTGCAGACATGAGAGCATATTCCAAGAGGACGTATCTTTAAACCCGTCCTGACAGTAATTCAGGGTGCTAACTTCCAAGGGAGAGCACCCATTTTGCAAATGCAAGAGCCCTCAGGTTAGCTGTGCACTTGCCAGTTTGACATAGTACATTATGATCCGGGAGAAAGAAACAATAAACGTAACACCTGCATGATAATTCAGTACCGTGATCTATCTGGAAGTAGACAAGATTTGATTTTCATATTCAGTCATTCATATGGTGTTTCCGACGGAAGGGCCAAAGTTTTATGCCTTGGTTTTCCTTTGTTTGTCCCCTGAGCTGTGTGTTATGCCAGGTTAAGACTTTATTCCATGGTTACAAAAAGTCATGAAACCAACAACAGTGAGGAAACCCTCAACGAAATTAAAACCATTGATTAGGATGCACAACACATGACAAACGTGTCTCTGGCAACATCACCAAATCATGTCACAAACAGAAAATCTGCTCACTTTTCTCAATTTGTTTTTCACTGACTCCAAATATCAGACTGACACTGAAACATCTTTGACTCAGCAATATAAGTGACAAAAGCAAACATGTACTAAGGCCAAGGGAAAGAAGCCCTGGGGTATCTTAGCACCCATCCAAGTAACACACGATTGGTAGCAGAGATTATTCTCAGAGGCATAATGAAATCAGAGAAAGACACCCTATCTGACCTTTTATAGAACATTTCAGAAGCAAAAAAAATCAAATAAGGAATGCTTTCAAAAACAATGGCGTACACAGTACATGGCTTCCTTTGATCAGAGTGGTGGAACTAGGTAACTGAATCCTCTACAAGCTACTGAAATATGCAATAATTAAGGGGCCCTTCAAGTTCACTTCAACAGCTGGTCCTAAGTTAAAAAAGAAGATAGCAATTCAATCCTACATGCTAATGAGTATTTAACAGATGTGAAAACCCCACTCTTCCCTCTCCCTTCCTTCTTAAAGAATGCCATGAAGAATTTTCTTTAAAGCAGGATACTCTAGATGGCTAAGCCATTTATGTATGCAAGCAAGAAATGTGTCTTCCAAGAGTTTTACTTAATAGGGTAATCTGGATGCTTACAAGGACACTATAAAATTAGACACTGTGATTTATGACAGAAAATTTGAAAACATACTGATAAATGACAATTGCTATGAGGGACATTGATTTCAAAAGTGCATAATTTAAAATCATTTCTTGAGCTATTTGACTTTATATTTTTCTTTTAAAAATTCCATTGTTGAATGATCAACATAGTTGCAACAGTATCCTTAGAGAGGACTTAAAATAGCTGCTACTGAATAATAATTATAAAAAATTCAACTCCAGAAAATTTTGATTATTTGTTATAACTGGGTGTGGATATGATTAAAAGCCACGTATAATTTAGTTTGTAGCTTCAGTTTCACAGCCAAATACACCTACTGTCAGAAAAGAATTAACTGACTTATTACTTTCTCAGTTTTTTTTTTTTGGTTTCATTATCTTGCAGGTAAAAAAAAAAGTCTACACAGTAGGAAAATTAAGTAAAGGTAGGTGATAATCAAGACTATAATTTCATCAGGAAAATGTCATAATTCACTCCTATTATTTCAGTTGAGTTGTGCAATAGTGTTTTTACTAATGACATATTAACATTATTTTACTAATGATATATTAACATATATTTTACTAATGAACATGTTAACATAGCCTTATTGCTTCATTTTAGTGATGGCCTAATTATATATGAATACTAATGAAAATTGGAAATTTTCACACACTCTGGGTAAAAGACTCAAACCCAATGGGAAATGTTTCAAATATAGGAGATAAATAAGATCGCACATATTCATTTAAGATATTTATACTGTTATGCTGGAATGTGCTGTTCAAAAACAACAGACATAAGAGCAAAGAGAGGGAATAAACGTATGGATTTAAAAATTACCCTGGCATAGAAATATCTGACATTTCCGTGAAGCTAAAAGAAGAGAGACACAGATGTTATATCATTGCAGGAGTTACTACAGATCACCTACCAGATGGAGGATATGTATCGATGCTTTCCTGTACAGATTATAAAACTGGAACCAAAGCAACACTGCAGTGATCGGGCAGTTTAACCATTCATTAACGCACGAAACAACGCGGTGTTGCGTGTTTACTACGTGTCAAGAACTGTGGTCCTCTCGGGGATACAGAAACAAATCAAACAAGGGAGGAACTGGGGATGCCCACCCTGGTAAAGAGAAGAACTGAGGTGAGAACACAAAGATTCATATTTTTGTTGAAAGATTGTCATTTAAAAAAAGAAAGACTGGACTCATTTTGTATGGAAGTTAAAGGGAAACATTCAGCAAAGCAGTAAGAAGGGACTTTCTAACACTTTAAGGTAGCTAAAAATAGGACAAGCAGCACCATAAAATAGCTAATCCCTATCCAACTGTCCAAGGAAAGGCTGGAAAATCACATGCCAGGCATCCTCTAGCAAGGATTCCTGAGCTATGCGAGGGGCTGCATGTGAGGCCCTTTCAGTGCTAAGACCTTATGATGATATGATCCAAGCAATGTTATAACAGCTTCCATTGGTGTGAAGAATGTACTGGAGCAGGAATATTCACAGCAGCAGGAAAGGATATGACAGAAGTTGAAACATGAAGCCATGAAGACCAGAGTGAAAGGGACACCTCTGGGAATGAAAGGATAGCCATGGAGATCGGCTATGGAAAAATCGATCCAAAAAAGAACTTTGGAATGCTTACAGAAACATTAGGTATTATTTAGGCATTTTTGATAGCTTTTTTTCCTAGCACATGCCTTCCATACTAAAAACACATATTATATGTTTGCCTCCCGTTTTTTCTTACTTGTCTAAGACCAAGGATACTTATAATTTGTGTGAATGACGTCACAGTATTTTAAGAATCAACTGATATAAAACTTATGGAAGTTTTTTTTAATTATTATTAAAAAGGGCCGATTATTACTTTAAAATATTACAGAATTATATAAACTAAAAAATGAAAGTCCTCTCTCTAATTCTAAATTCTGAAGATAACCAGTTGCACCAGAGTAATAATTTGAAATATTAATGCTGTTACTACCCTATTACCACCACCATTGCCTTGTCTCCTAGCTTTCTCCACACTCCGGGAGTACACAGCACCTTAGGAAACAGTTGTTAAAGCAGAAGCAGAGTATAAATTAATAAATTCTTGATCTTTAGTTTCAAAAGCTTAGACTTCTACAAAAACCAGAAGAATTCCTGGGTATTCCAAACTAATTCTTCTAGCACCTATCCCCAGAACCCCCAAGGCACTTGATTAAGATTGCATGACTGGAGAAGAAAATTAAGCAAAGTGTTGATGTGTTGAGAGGAAGCCCTGCTCAACGCTGTTCCCCTCCAAGCTGTATAAAATAACAGAAACAAAAGATACAATAACAGAAACCTAAGAGTAGCAAGAGTTTACTCTTTCCTTATCATGGTGAAGTAGTATGAGACTCAAGATGGTTGTGTAGCGTGTTCAGGCAGATGAAACTGAGACAGCCTCAAAGAGACAATCCATTCCTGTGCCCAGCTCCCACCAGGCCCAGTGTCACACAGAGCAGTCGCACATTTCCTGCAAATCAAAAGGGTCATGGAAATTACCGAGAGAGGGCCAGGATTTTAACAGGTTTTGTGATCAGAATGGATTTCTGAGGCTGCGGTGATTTTAACAGACTCGTGAGCAAAGACACTAAGAGGTTTCATACTGGATGAAGTATGAAAGATGACCAAATGTTTTTCACTATATTGGTTAGCTCAGGCTGTTTCAACAAAATCACAGACTGGGTGGCTTAAATAACAGACATTTATTTCTCACAGTTATGGACGCTGAGAAGACCAAGATCAAGGTGCCAGCCAATTCGGCTCCTGGTGAAGGCCCTCCTCCTGGCTTGCAGATAGTCTCCTCCTCCCTGTGTTCTTACATGGTGGAGAGAGTGCTCTGGTGTCTATTCTCCATCTTATAAGGGCTCTAATCTCATTATGACAGCCCCATCTTCTTGACCTCATCCAGAATGAAGTATCTTCTAAAGGTCCTATCTCCATATATCATCACATTACGGGTGGAAATATAGCTTCAAAATGTAAATCTTAGGGTGATATAATTTAGTGCATAGTATTCTGCTCCTGATCCCCAAAATTCATTTCCTTCGCACATACAAAATACTTTCATTCCATCCCAACGGCCTCAGAAATCTTAATGGTTCCAGCATCAACTCTAAAGCCTAAAGTTCAAAGTTTTATATAAATATCACCTAAATCAGACAAGGAAGAGACTTGAGGTAGAATTCATCTTGAAAATTCTCTCCAGCCTTGAATTTGTGAAACTAGACAAGTTATGTGCTTCCAAAATAGCAGTGGTGGGACAGGCACAGGAGAGACATTCTCATTCAAACGGAGAAACAAGAGAGAGGGAGGGAGCGATGGGGCCTGAGCAAGTCCAAAACCGAGCAAGGCAAATGCCACTAGATCTGAAGCCTCAGGGACTACCCGCTTTGGTTTGATGCTGTCTCCTGGACCCACTGGGGCAGTGGCCTGCTTCCACAGCTCTGCTGGGTGGGGGGTTGTGCCCCCAAGGTTCTGGGTGGCCCTGTCCCCAGTGCTTCCCTCAGAGGCCCTCTGGCCTATTGAAACCTAGGCTGCGGCCCTGATAATCTCTGAATTGCTTCTAGGGTGCTTCTTCCCTTTTCTTGAAGAACAGTGCAGGTTTGTAGCTGAATAGCTCTATGTTCAGTACTATTCTGTTCTCCTTAGTTCAAACTGCCAGTGTCTTGCTGATATAATCCCATCTCTATTCCTGGCTTCTGTTGAAATGATTGATTAAATAAATCCACTGAGTCACACCCGTGATTTTTTTTTTTTTTTAAATCAAATGGTTGTTCAGCCTACCCTTAGTCATCTCTTCAGAACAAGTGTTCTCGTTCTTTGCAGTATGGATAGACTGAAAATTTTTCAAATCTTCAAGTTCTGGTGGCTTTTTGCTTAACAATTCCTTCTTCAATTCATCTCTCTCCTTTAGCATTTTTCTATAAGCACCGAGATGGAACCAAGCCGATCCTTCGATACTTTGCTTAGAAGTCTCCTTAGCTAAATATCCAATTTCATCATTAAGAAGTCCTACTGTCCACAAAATGCAAGAACACAGTTCAGCCAAACTCTTCGCCACCTTATAATAAGGATCGCTTTTCCTCCAGTTTCCAATAACATGTTCCTCGTGTCCCTGTGAGACTTCACTATAATCACTTTTCCAACTCAAAACTCTTGCAGCCTCTATCTACCCAATATCCAGTTCCAAAGCTGCTTCCACACGTTTACGTGTTTGTAATAGCAGCACACTATCTCTTAATTCTAAAATCTATAGTGGGTTGCTACAACAAAATACCATAGATTGGGTGGCTTAATCAATAGACATTTATTTCTCACAGTTCTGGAGGCTGAGAAGACCAAGATCAAGGTGCCGGCCTGCTGAGTTCTTGCTGAGGGCCCTCTTCTTGGTCCCTTGTCTTGCAGACAGCTGCCTTCTTGCTGTATCCTCACATGGCAGGGAGAGCTCTGGTGTTCGTTCTCCTTATAAGGGCACTAACTCTATCATAAGGGCTCCACCCTCATGACCCCATCTGACCTAAATCTCTCTCAAAAGCCTAATTTTCAAATACTATCACACTGGGAGTTAGGGCTTCACATATGAATTTTGGGGGGACACAATTTCATCCACAGCATTCGACATAATATCACATTAATGAAATCCTACTCCCAGGATGGGATTAGGATATTGATAAGAAACCCTGAATGGACCGTGTCTGCCTGAGGAATTTCTACCAGCTGGTGGAATGGGGGCTCAAAATTAAAACTTATTTTATTTAAAAGAAAGACAGTTCTATTTCTCACGTAGCCTAAATTTGTCTAGGCTATTGATTGCATTTTGAAAATGCAATCAATCTTATTTAGATTGGTAAATTGCCTTTTTATCCACTCCACAACAGAACCTAGATATTGATTCAAGTTAGTGTGTACATAACTACACACACACACATACACACACACACATTTACATACATATATACACAATAATTCTTATATATACTATTTAAAGTTCTTTTTCATAACGACTGAATACTATTATTATGTAGCATGAGTTACCTTTTGATGGGCATTCAGGATGCTTCTAATGTCCATCTAGTATTTAAATTCCTAATCACTAATCAGTTATTTCCATAGGACACATGAGAGAAATGAGAAATGAGATACTGAGTCTCAGCTTCTACACAGAAACCGTTTTGATTGGTGACAACAAAAAATTTTCTCATCAAAATTTTTTCATCACAAAAATATTTTATGTTCAAAATAAAAATTGGGAAAAACAAACCTATAGGGGGAAAAAAAACTAGGAAAGAAGAAAATAAAAACCATCTCTAATTCACACACCCAGAAGCAGCTTGTTTTCTTCTTTTCCTGTTTTTGTAATACAAATATAGTCACAGTTGAGATCATACTATAGTTTTGCTATTTTCCAGGTATCATCAAGTCATGAGCATTTTCTTATGTCATAAACTATTTGGATGTATTTTAAACTGTAAAGAACAATAACAACATAAACTAGTTTAAAAAAAAACCCTTTATTTAGATATCATTTATAGACTATAAAATTTGTAATTTTGAAATCTGAATTCATAAATTCAACAATTTTTAATAAACATACCGAATTTTACAACCACCAGCCAATCCAAGTTTAGAACATTTTCCATCAATGCTGTTGAGCCCATCTCCTGATATTCCATTTGTTCAATTATTAATTATAATTGTTAAATCCTCTTTGGCGCTTAACTTTTGCCTGCCACTTCTCTTCCCATTTGCAGAAAGCGACAGCAAAGGCCAGAAGTTACTACCAGTTGGACATGGTCCACACATTAAACCATGCTTTCTTTATACAGGGCTAGATCTTTGGACGTATATGGAGAGATAGATGAACTTTACTGTGCGCTACTTTTTAAAACATATAAACTCTTAGATTTTATACCAAATAGAAGGACAATCTAAAACATTGCCTTCTGTGACAAGTTGTATCTTAGCTCATTTATTTTTCTTCTGTAATGCTGTGTTTTTTTTTTTTTTTAAATGCGGCTGTTGTTTGATATTTTCTTTTCCCTTCCTCCTTCGCTCGAGCAGAATATCTTCATTTATGATACCCTACTGCCTTGTTTCCCTCGTGGTACCATCAGAACTGCTGCTAGATATGTGGTGCCAGCCCTTGGGAATTGGAGAAGCAGCACGAAACAGATGTGATACTTGTCAGTTTTATTCCTGCTTCTTCTGAGAAGGAAGTCCTTTGTTCAAGAACAGAGCAGGCATGACCACCCACTGACGGCATTAATCAGTAGGAAAGAACAAGTGAAACTGCCTTGCTTCCCTTGAAAATCTCTCCACCCTGGCAGAGTGACTGCATTAGCTTCACTCGGTTGCTTCTGCTGGCATTACTAGGAAATCACTGTTTGCAGAAGCAGCAGCAAAGGAAGCAGACTCTAGGGAATAACCAAAGTTTTGAAATATTAAATGACTGAATCACCTTCAAATGGAATCAGCTCTCAATTCAATGTTAAAGAAGAAATTTGAGAAAAAATTGTGGAATATGTATTAAGAATGCAACTGTGTATGTTTACATTAAAACACTTTTGAAATTTTAATTCTAAGAACTTACCCCTGTGTACTGCAATGCTGCCAGGATTAGGCTGTGTGTGTGTGTGTGTGTGTGTGTGTGTGTGTGTGTATGGCTGTGTATGACTGTGTATTGCACTATGTTATAATGTGGGGATAGTTCCTCTTGAGAGAATGTATGAGGATTCCCAATTCTCCATTTCTCAAACTGAATTTCAATAAAAGCATGTGCTTTAAAGTAATTCTGAATGAAATAAAACTTAAAGTGACCAGTGGAGTGAAAACACTTTATGAATAGAATACAGCAAAGCTTGGGCATTAAAGAAATCAATAGAAAATCTTAAAGTTTATTATAGGGTACTTGCAATAAGGGGCACATTTTTCTTCTCAATTCAGGCTATCGTGTTGCCATTTTCTGGCTTTGCTATTAGAAAGTAATCCTAGAAAGGCAGGTAAATACGTTCAGGAGAACAAAAGTTTGAATTCTAAATAGAACAAAGGATCTTTTGATTAATGGTTACTATTTTATTGTAATTAAACAAAAGTAGCAGGATCTGAGCAAAGACCAAAGAACAAGGAACTCCTCATTTCTATGGCAACCAGGAAAATTATCCCTTTCAGAGGTTTTAGGAAACTTTGCATTATACCACTTTTGACAATTTTAAATAGTTCAGTCCTGTGCATTTTAATTCTATTATTTTCATAATTAACATATATAAATATATAAACTGCTTTTAAGATATGAATTAATGTAAGCACCACAAAATCCTTTCCCTAAATTGATGCAAGGAGGCTTGATTTTCAGAAAACAAAACTAAGATATGAAGAAAAAAGAAAGAGAAATGAAAAGAAGAGAACAAAATAGAAAACGCTGAGAGTAATGTTCAATAAAGAATTATCTAATTTGTTTGGAGACTCAGTGGTCACAGCTGACACCCTGGAGAATTATGATGCCAACTGAATTGCATTAACTTCCAAGCCTCATTGATTATGCCTTAAATAACCATCAGGATGGATCAGCGTGGACACTGGATTATTCTTATACATTATAATTTTGAATATGATACTTTTCTCTAGTGAAACTATCAATTTTACCCTCTTTAGAATTATAACGTCTCAAATAAAAAAAACATTAGGTTTTAAAGCTTCTCCGGAAGAAGCATTAAAAACTGATTTATATCTAATGACAAATCAGGAGAAGGGGTCTGAGAGCTGATACTACACAAATACAGGATTCTTGTTTGCATTAGGACAAATACTTTAATGTGTGCCATTTTGTATCACATGATAATGAGATTAAAACTGTAATCTTTTTCGTTTTGTTGCACTGATGAGATTAATATCAACTGTCTTTACTGTAGAACAAACAGCTACAGAGGCTTTTTACATATCCCCGATCTACTTTCTCTTACTCAATGGATGTACAGTATCTTTTAAGAAACAACATCTTTCGGCTATGCCAGTTTTATCACCCTCATCTGGAGTGCATGCTGGCAAATCAGCAGCATGTCAGAAATGGTGAGGAACATGAAGATATACAAGTGTAAATTTCGTGAAGCCTCCTATTCCTACCATGCCATATATTTTTGGCCACTAAAACACTACAAGTACTTAGCTTCAACACCCCATGTTGTGCATTTCATCCCAATAGCAATTACAGCCAGAGTCCAGCTGTAAAACCCTGAAAGAGATGCTGTGCAGACTCAAAGAACCAAAAGCACAATTCATTAGGAGTGCTTCGCTTGTTTTCTGAAGCGTTTTTCACTACAGTCATGTATTGACAGGGCAGGATCACTCCCGTTCTTTCCTCTTATACACTCCAAAGAGGGCAAACTACTGAAAAGTAACCCAGAAACTCAAGATTACCTCAGATGCCATTTAAGCCCTTCCCGATACATTAAAGGAAAATCAGATTGTAGTTATAGATAAAAGCACGACAAGGTAGAGAAGCAAAGCCTGCCAAGTCTATTTATAAGTTCTCTCTCTTTTCTCTTTGTATTTACTCTGAAAAAAATGGAATCTATCTGATAAAGCCAGAAGTAACCTAGGATTGCAACTCAGCAGTGGGCAGGTAACTCTAGCGGAAATTTTGAAGTGTAAATACATATGAATGGAGCAGACATCTAGGGAAAAGTGTTTCTGATACACATGAATCCTTTTTATGCATGAGCACAGCCCAGGGACACCATCAATTCAGAAGCGATTCTGATTCTCAGCTGGAGTGGTGGCAGTGCAGAAGCTGGAGGTTAGTGGGGTGAGCCCAGGCGGGTGTGGAGGTGGGGAGAGGGGAAGTAGGCATCTCCCTGCCCTGGGGTGTGATTAGAATATGTAGGGAGACTATAGTTTGAACTCTAATGCCCATAATTTTGTGCCCTGTGGCTTCTCCAAGTAGCGCTGAGCAGGGGACAATTCGTCAATAAAGAAACTATTAACACATGGATTAATAAGGTCTTGCTTAGGGTTCTTTGTGAATGATGGCTCATTTGTTAGCTTAAATAAGATGCTAGTGCTTTATTAAAATAAATGAGTATCTGAACATACTGATTAAGAGCTGAGCCCTAGTTTATTTAACAAAATGTGGAAAATAAATGTAATTGCAGAAATTCAATTATAATTTATTTATAAACAATAACTTTAATGAAGCTCAGGGTGCTTAGTTCACACAAGCAAATGATCGGAGTTGGCAATATGAACAGTAAATAGGGTCCCAGTTAAATATTGTAATCATTTTGTACAGTTTTGACAATATCCTTTTGAAATTTGCAGTTTAATCTGACTAGTAGAAACAGGATTGATTTATTAACAGATAATCATTAGAGATAATGTTGAATGGAAATGAGAAAAGACATTTCATTTTACCTGAGATTTTATGATTTGGTTTTAAGGTTCCCCCCTCCCCCCCGCCCCGCCTCCAAAAACCCTACAAAAACAACAGATATAGAACGTAGGAGTCTTGTAGAAATAACAATGTCTAGTAACCATAGTTAGCTACTCATTTTTAGCACATGATAGGTGTATGATAAATTTGGTTGCAGGAATGAATAAAATCACTGATTAAAGCAATACTTCTAGATTACTGTAATGTGCAACCCTCTTGCTTTCCTTGCCTATTTTCTGGGGACTCTAATGAAAGAACAACTCTATATGCAGTTTTATCTAGCTCAGCAAGTGTCAGGATATACATGTTTTCGACTGTGTACAGTCATGCCTTTCTCTGCCTATACTTTATATAATAACGAGGGAAGTGATGTCTCCTTTATCCAGTAGGAGTGGGTCACCCTCATTTCAGTGTTTGCCTGGCAATCTAATGTGCATACTAATGACCCCCCCCCACCCCCATATTAATTCAATAGAGTGTCAGCTACAGGAGAGCGGGAAGGGGAAGGAGATATTTGTAAATGGAGAACCTTGAACTTTAATACTTGAATTAGGAAAGACTTTTAAGAGGTAAGCTGTCATTCCCTAAATATAAATCTTTTAGTGATTCTTTAGAAAATTTATACTTTTAAAACAGGACAATTCATACTTATGAATTCTAATAACCAAATGATTTCACTAATTACTTCGTTGCATTCAATTTGGAATACTTTGCATAGTTGAGTTTGTAATGCAATAAACTATGCCTCAATGGTCTGTTTACTCCACTGTAAGTTACAAGGAAAACTCTTTTTTTCCTTAAAGGACTTGTCTCTTTGAAATGCACAAAGTGGCAAAAAGCCAAGGGAAGCTGGTGCTTAAGCAACCAAGACTGAACAGTGCCTGTGTGCATTTCAATCTCAGCCAACCGAAGTAAATGTTATTGGAGCTTTTGTGCTGTAAAATTGCTGCTTTCATGCCCACTGCACCTGACAATAGGAATCCTTGGTCTACTAGGAGCCAGGGAGGTTGTTGCTGCCTTCTAGCCAGATTTCTACATTCCTAAGAAAAGGGCAGACAAGTGGGGTAAAACTTCTGCTGCTCTTAATGGGCTCGGGACAATGAGGCTCAAGTCAGTGGTGCATCTGGACAGAGAAAGAGACTAAACAGAAAAAGTACTGCTATTATTTTTTGCATCAAGCATTGAGACCTGGACAATTATTCTTTCACAATAATTTTTAAGCCTTTGAAAAAATAGTATTAATTTAGGAGAGTACCGAGTTAATGAATCGTTTTAAAATTTAATTTTCAGAAAATTATTAAAATATTACATTTTAGAAATCATCAAATTAATTAATATATTATTGAATTTTGAAGGGTAACAATTTAAAATTCATATAAGGCATTTAAGTTAATATTGGCATTTGCTTGTTTGAGATATTAAATTTCCTTGCCATGTTATTTACTCGTATGGCTTTTTCATTTATATTAATATTTACAACAGTCACTCGATGCTTTTTTATTGAGCAACTACTATGAATCAGGCATAGCATTTCATTTAGAATGTTGCAGTTTTAAATGTATTTTAAGCCCCAAATCTATGTTTAAGCCCCAAGCCACACAGATAATTTTTTCCCTTAAAAATACTGAAAATAGTTTTTTAAAAGCATCCATTGTTACTATCAGGCAACTAATTTTTTTCTGAATTATACTTACATAATATCTAGCACATATGCATGGTATTTTAAATAAGACAAGTAGTATTATAGTTAATAGGGACCAAGAGTCAAACAGTATTTATTGATTTAAAAAAAAAACTTTGATAGGTTACAGTTAAATTTATACTAATGTCAGAAAAGAATTATAATGAACAATACAGAATAATTTGGAATGGCTTGCTTCATTTAGTCATGTACTAATTCTATTAGAATGGCTTGTTATGTTAATTATGCCCTTACTTTGCATTTACCATACATTTCCAGCATGTACTCACATGGCTGTGAACGTGAGCTAAGTAAGTAACCACGTTCACTGCTTTTTTTGGAAGACTCGGGATATTGTGGCATTTACACTTGAGGGGAAAAAAATGAAGAGACCACAATTGTTCCGCCTCCCTATTCTCTCTTTTCTTTAACCTTTTAAGCTGCTCACTCCTTTGGCTTTAGAAAGAGAAACATAAATCACAAAAAAAGAAAAAAGGAAGCTTAAAAGGAAAAGGAGCAAAGTGGAAATAGAATTAAAGCTGCAAAAAGACAAATCAGACACTGTTCATTGTCTCTCAAGTCTCATGATATGATGGAGTGGGCTTTGTTTCAGAATTCTTTTGATTATTTTTTTCTCCATGGATTTTAGATAGATCTGCATTTCAACTGCCACTTAATAATCCTATGACCTTGGGCAAGTTATTTAACCTCTCCATGCCACAGATTCTTCATCTGCCAAACAGGGTTAATAATACCAGCTCCTCAGGGCCATGAACATTAAATTAAATCTCACACACATACACACATTGCCTGGCATACTGGCTTGCTCATAGTAGGCATCCAATAAATCAAATATATAGATAGATATAGATAGAGATAACGGCAAATCTTAAATTTCTCAAATCATAATGTTTTTAAAATAACTTGTTTGAAAGAGTAAATAAACATTAGAATTAATCATCATTTTCAGTGTTTAAATGTCAGATTAAGAATAAAGCTGGTCGTCCTAATTACCTCTCTAATTATGGAGGTTTCTGAATTTTACTTTTCATTTTACATTTCCGAATAGTTCGAATAAAACATGAATGATTAGCAAGAGTAGCACGGATATGCATTTAGCTTCAACTATCTGTGTAGAGTTATCTGGGACCAAGTTTCTGAATCTTATCCTAGTTGATTCTTGAAGATAATTTTGTCCTTTAGTTTAAGTTTTGCTTTTTAAAAATTCGAGTAGATATCACTTCCGCTATAAAATCAATTATGCCGTTTCTAGATTCTTTTGGATCTCAGTTTCTTATTCCAAGTTATATGACAATTACCTTTGGCTATTATCATATTTATAGTATGTTATACTTCTGGCAGATTAGTCCATCTGGGAGGTAGTCTCCTTGTGGAAGGAATCATTTGTTATTCCAAACCTCCTGATCTGTGAAAAGGCTGAAATCATGCTTAGAAAAAGATATACAGTTAATGATAGGAGAGTACCAGACACTTTCCTCTGAAAGCTGAGAAGCCCACATTCAGAGGGGACATAACTGGTTTTGTCTCTATCTTTACGAAAAAAAAAGGTAGAAAAACGTAAATTCTCCAAAAATATGAATTACAAGGATAATATAGTTCAAGGAATTGTTCAAACACACTATAAAAAATTTTCCAAGTCAATGGTCAGATGTGATGAGGACAGTAATTACTTCTTGGCAAAAGTTGAAATACTTAAACTGATCAAATATATATTTTTTGTATATTACGAGTACAGTACAAATGGTTTTGGCATTAAGACTAAGAAATACAAACACAAAAGAAAAGATTTTTATTTATTTATTTTTTGGGGGGAAAAAAAAGATAATCAGAGATCAAGAAGAGATTTGACTAGGCAACAGAAAATCTCTGTTATGTTTTAAAAATGTTTATTATCCCAAAGTATGAAGAGAAGAGAAATAAATAGCTCCTTACCCAAGGGATATTCACTTTCCCAGGCTAACTTTTTTGTCAGGGACCACAAAAGTGTATACATCAGTGCCTAACATTAGCCGTAACTAAAATGATACAGAAGACTTTTATGAGGAAAAATTGAGACCTCATCCTAAGCATATTACCGAATATTAGATTTCAGTGGCTGTATGGTAATGGAGTAGACAGAAAATTGTTCGTTTGGCAAAGAGGAAAGATTTTAGGGGTCTTGTGCTTTGAGTCAATTTGGCACCTGAAGTGAAAGGGTTTAAAAATCAGAGGCTTTGAGATAAGTTAAATCACAAAGCAGATGAATTCTAACTCTCCATTTTCTTTGAAGGTTGAGATCCTACCCCAAGTTATCGAGCTGTTATAATTTGAAAAAATACAAAAGCCAACAGCAAAAATGCCTTTCCATTTTAAATGACAGATGTTAACTCTTTTGTATACATCTTCCCTAGCAACAGGCAACTGAGTAAAGGAATGAGACACTGCTTAAAATAAACTGTTATCATTAAAAGATCAAAAAAGATCAAAGTCTTGCCCTTAAGTTTATCCATACTATGTGAGTTTCAATTTTCTAAATGATTTATTAAGATTACAAAAGTGAATTAGGGTATATTTCTTTTAACGGGGATGGCCTTATGTGACTACATCTCCTGGAACCAAGTGTTCGCTTTCTCCCTATTCAAGCTCTGTAATTTTCTGAAGGACTATACAGAACTTTAAACATTCTTCTGTAGTCGATCCCTAAATTCAGTCAAATTTCAACTCAGGAAACACAAGATATTTTATATAGTTTAAAATTATCCTTTAAAAATGTCTGGAGTACATTCGTTAATAGGATGTGTATTAAACTAATTTACTTGGTCCTAAATCTTCTAGTCTAACAATATATCTCATTCTATAGTTTAATCCACTTTTTCCTTTTACCATCTTTGGCCAATACTAGGCCCAGATGGGTCACCATGCATTACAGTTTCAAAACAATTAATATATCTCCATTTAGCTTTCTCTCCCATTACACAATTCGATTCTTCTTGAGGGTTTTTTTTCCCCCCCACAAGAGTCTCATTTTCTATTTCTCTAGTTAGCTTGGTGAGCCTCACAATATCCTTCAAGTTTCAGAATGGTGCAACAAAAATGAATTTTGATGTAGGTCCAAACATTGCAAAATAAAATAAGTTTAAATATCACATAGCTAGACTAGGAGATCCCCGAAAGTAGGAACCAACTTCTGTACGTCTTCGCAGTATTGAAACATAGGAGGTTCAATAAAAGATGAATTAATGGCTCAGCAATCACTAGAACTCCGAATGTCACCCAGTACTGGAAAGCAAATCAAGAGTTATTTTTCAATAATAGTAAAGTAAAGAAAAAATGCTAACACAGAAAAAACTTGCTACGAAGGCCCAAGCTGATGAATGGTCTTGTCACTCCCAAACATCACGTACCATTTAACTTTAAACACAATAAAGGTGCCACCTTAGAATACTTCTGCATGATTATCAAATTTTACTAGTTTGCCTAATGGACAGGGGGTCACATTAAGTCACGTAAAGCAGTAATGATATTTTCAGTGAGTCTTATTATATTTACTTTATTAATTTTATCCTTATATTCTTATTCCTCTCCTTTTGTATACTTTATAATGGATTCAGTGCACTTTATCAGTACCATTTCTAATCATTGGAATTTTAAAACTTATTTCTTTGTGCAAATTCACTTAGTTTAGCATGCATTTGTACAGTTTATATAGTCGTCCTGCAATTTCTGCTCTTATATTTTTATAAAAATGATTGTTAGCATGAACAGAATATTGTCAGAGTCAGAAAAGTGAGTTTGAGAGCTCAGTTTAAATGAAGGAGGGGTAACTTTATCATCCGTGTCTTACTGAGGATGGAGGGAGGTACAATTATATATAAAGATTTTTTTTAACAGAAACCAATTTAACTTAAACCAATTCTCAACTGGCTAACTCCCTGAAGCACCACTCAACTCTTGCAATGGAAGTTGAATTGAGCATCTGTCTTCCCCACCCCAGCACCTCAGGACACGTTTTCATTCAACAAACACTCAGTAACTACTCCAGGTTAAACACTATATTAGGTATTGGGGTTACAAAAATAGACACCTTTTATTTTAACCTGAAACAGTTCACATTACCAGAGGGCAGATTTATAGTAATAGAAGATCCTCTCTATATACCTATTGTTAGAGGTATTAATAACCTGTTTCTAGTGATGAAAACACAGGAAATCTGAAATAAACATTTAAGCAAGAGTCAGAGGCTAACATTTAAAGCCAGAATGAGGTTTCATGGAATAAAATCAAGAACAAGTCCACCAGATGTTGAAATTATTAACATCTGAAAAAGATGTTACCACTTGAGAGAAAAGACACAGATTTACTTGCAGCAGGAAAGAGAAGGAAATAAGAGGTTTTTCAAGAACTGTGACCCCAATGTTTAGTTTTAGTAAATACAGATTTTTAGTAAATAGAAATTTAGCCATAAATAATACTATTCTGAAGATCAGCCCTCAGCAAATAGGCCTGCAAAGACGGTTGTTTAATGTATTTGTGAATCGAAGTATACTAAAATTCTCAAGTTCAGCATTTAAATTATGCACCCATTTACATACATACACATCTACATACACACATACATACGACCACATGAGTTATTCTAGGAATTGCTATTTTCTGTTCTGAATTCCACATTAACAATTTTTTTTACTTAAAATTTAAAAAAAAATGAGTGGTTATCTTGATAATTTTTAAAAGGTACTCCCTGAAAAACAACAGGTATTGGATTTGAGTAGATTTTTATAAGACCTTGAACTATTTTCATACACGAGTAATATTCCATTACATAACTACAACCCCGAGGCAGGACGCTCACTCTGACTCCCCACTACACATAAAAAACAAATTTCAATTTCTCATTTTCTTTGCCTAGATAAACTTCTCTATAGTTAGACTAAATTAAAAGGGGGGAAAGAAGCAGATTTATAATTAGACTGCAAAGACTCTCCTTCCAGATCCCTCTAACTGTCCTTAATGCCCCAAGGTTTCTAGCCACACTTGACAGATTACAAGAATTCTACGTTTCTTTATATTATCTGAAAGACCAATTCTTCTCAAGAAGAATGCATGATATTTTAAAAAGGAAATACTGCTGAAAGGATCTCAAAGGTGAAGCAAATTAAGCAAAGAAAATACTTCAAAAGCAGACTCATCAGTGAAAAGTGCTGAGCCCTGAAAGCGTGACTCGAACAATGGGTGGACTGCTTCTGCAGTTCTCAGATGCCGACGAGCCTAACATTTGCCCTCCAATTCTCTAGAAGAACTCACCTAACTCAGAGTCTTAATCCGAAAAACGCTAGAAGCTTAGCACTTAAGTTTTGAAATCCTACAAGATGAGCTGGAAAACTCAAACAGCACACTCCTTATCCAGAAGGATGTTTTGCTATTATAGACTTCACTGGAGAACAGTACCTACTCCACCCGTCTTTAATTGGAAAAGAACTAAAAGAAAATGCTTCATTTTTAAAATACGAGTTTCCACATCGTGAATTTGCCTATGAACAGAATTAATTCTTTAACGTGAACTTTTTTGGTCTATAATTACTGTGCTGACATTTTACTTGATTGGAACAGCTACCAATGCACGTGCACACACACAAACGCACATCACGCACACCACCATAAAACACAGTTCTGGGAGAAGTGAAATTTTTTGCAGCGTCACTGGATACATCAGAATTATAGCTAGGACGGACTTTGTAAACGTCTATGGTATCTTACCTACTCTTCTGCTTACTTAGGTAAGTTACTGCTGGGTTGCAAAGTAGATGAGAGAAGAAAAAAAAATCACGTCATCTGTTTTTCATTTTGTAAAAGCAAATGATAGGTCATTTAGATCATAAAGCGATCATGAAAATAAGTGTCCAGTTTCCATGGTGGGAGACACAGGTGGGGTGAGAACGGGAGAAAGACAGCACAAGCATAGAGTAAGAATAACTTAGAGTTAGAATGATTTCAGGGAGTGCCTTTGCTTCTTTTTAAAACAAGAATGGCAGCCGCTAGTGACTGCTGTGTTAAGAAAGATTCCAAGGCTGTCCAGGACTGCCACGGCCCATCACGGATGTCTGCTATAAGCATGTGACGTATGAGTGTTAACATAAATGCCACACATCTGCCATCTCCAGAGTAACATCTATATCAGGAGACTAACCAAAGAATGCCAGAATGGACAGGCCCACCCTCCTAGGGCCAGAGAAGTGCCCTTACCCCCAGCAGAGCTGCAGAAGCTTGGAGGTCCGTGAGCTCCCTGTTTTTCACTCCGGAGTGTTGGCAACCTGTGTTGGAGGTGTTAGAGTGTGTGTTCTAAGTACGGATATTCTTCAAGTCCCTAAAACTCCTGTTTACTGTGAATACTGTGCAGGTGAAGGCAGCTCATAGTTTCCTAAAACAACAGGACGATCTAGGTTTGGACTGGAGGAATTCTGAATGGGAGTCATGGGTGGTTTCTTCTCACTTCCAATCAGATATGGGAAGCAAATTTATTTTTATTTTTATTTTTATTTTATTTTATTTTATTTTTTTGAGGGGGATGGCAAAGGAAACTGCTTATGTGGCTACTACAAAGCATTTGTTTCTTCTCAGTCCCTTCACAGCTATAACAACAAAATATTCCTAGGATACTTTATATGAAGAGATAGATATCAAGCAATAAATTTAAAATAAAAATTTGGTTTCTTATATAAATGTGAAAAATGGAGAATTCTGTCAAACTATGAACAAGCTGTCATTTGCCTGCGATGTAATGAACTCCAATGGGAATGCACCAGTCCACATTAGCCTTGGGTTGGTAGTGTAGTGAGTGAGCACTGGTATCAAAAGAGCCTGGATGAAATCAGTACTTAGCAACCACCTCTGGTTGTCATGGAAATTAGATAATGGAGAAAGGGAGAGTGTATGTTCAACATGATGGACCAGAAAAGTAGGTGTTATAGAAGGAACTAAGGAAAAAACGAAAAAGCTGAAAGATGTGTTAGGCTGCTATTATACAAGGGGAAGTGTGCAGGTTCACCATTCTATTTTGAAGGAGTGTTGGTAACATATAATAATAATAAATTTGTATCCATAATGTATCAACAATTTATCAAACAGTTAAAAGCACTATGAGAAAAAGTAACTATAATATAGTTTAGAAATAAATCTGTAAAGCACTTTCCATTACCAGCAAAGCCAAGAAAATCTAAAATTAAGAGCTCATAGCATGTTCTGGACTGAGAAGGGAGAGGCGTTTGCAAAGCAAACACATACACCTGCACCATTCCTCTGCTTTACCATTATTCTGTGTTCTGCTAAACAAACAGGCAGATGTAAGCAGCTACAGGTCAAGATCCCTGCTTGTTCAGGAGAATTAATCACATGAGGTAGATCATGAAACAGAAGAGAACATATTTATTTTGTAAAAACGTGCATATTCAATATTTGGAAAACTAAAGCATAGGTTTAATTCAGCAAGGATCATACAGATCAGGTATTATAAATCTAAACATGTTGCAAACCTACAATTAGAAACTTTAAGTCATGTGTATTCAGATTCCAATATGCATTCAAAATATACATTTTGAAGTGATCTCTGCTAACAGAAGGGACATGGGTAGAACCTTTTCAAAAACAGACACCTCTTGGTCACTCTTTAGACTATCCATATGTAGCTCAACCATTTTCTGGATAAGCTGTGGACAAATTAAATCTCTGGTAGGCTTCTCGATTTCTTTGCACATTCCCAGACTCTATTTCAGTTACCTGGGTAGTGTAGGTTTTCAGAGAATAAAAACCTATGTTAATTAACTGAAGCAAAACACAAATAAGAAGGTAAATGTTCAATGTGTTCAAGGATTCAACAAATATTTATAGGGCACTCACTGTTCCTGGCATGGTACCAAGTACTTGGTATACAGAAGTGAACAAAACAGACATGGACCCTGATATCAAGAGCTTTCAATTTTCCCAGAAAGAAAAGCAAACAAAAAGGAAACAACAAATTAATATAACTTCTAGGAAAAGAAGCAAAGAGGACAAAGACATGGAGTAAAAATGGTGGGCCCCACTTGGGGGAGTGCGAGAACTGTGGAGCGGACATTTAGTTGAGATCTAGAGAGAGAGAGAGAAGCCCTATCAAGCCAGATGGGCAGAGACTTCCTGAAAAAGGAAAACAACTGTGCAGCAGTGATGGGGAGGGAGACCTTGGTTAAGTTTTAAAACCAAAAGGAGGTCAAGAAGCAGCGGCAAAAGAAGAACCAAACGAGGCTGGAAAGGTAGGCGAAAAGGCAGGTTATGCAGGGTCGTGTTTTTTTTTTTGAGCAGGATAAAACTAAGAAGGGGCTTTTGATTTAAAAGATACTCTGCCTGCTAGAAACCAAGCCAGGAGGCAATTGTAGAGGTCTAGGCCAGAGATGATAGCGAGTGGCTCAGACCCGGGTGGCTATCATGGGCCTGAAGACGAGTTGGCAGACTTGGGGTATATTATGGAGATGCAAAGAACTGTTTCTTGATATGCTATCAATCAAAAACTATGTATCTATTAATGTACTCTTACAAATCAAAAATAGGTATCTCAATGCAAACCACAGGCATATTAAATAAACCAACTGATTTTTTTTGTTGGTGTCTTAACATTTTTAATCATGCAATAGAATCACAGCTCTGTAATTCTAAAACTGGATGGCAACTTAGAAATCATCTTAGCTAAAAGCTACAGCTGTTTTTTGAGGAGCAATAACTTTCCATTACTTTTTATTTCTTCAGCGATGTGGCGTTAAAAAGTAAATCCCTGAGGGGAACTTAGTCAAAAGAGGTCTAGCAGGTAAGTTTTTGGTATCTGCTGTTAGATGCTGATGTACTGGTTGAGAGCTCCTGATCTACCCCAATTCTTGTTCAAGTAAGAAAAATGGATGCTAAGAGGTGTTTAGAGATCTGCTGACATCCACCCAGATAAGAACTAATCACATATAAAGTCTCCAAAAGCAATCTCATCTACACCCACAGCTTCAATTATCATCCATATAATGATCACTTCGAAATTTATATCTATAGCCCTGACATTTCCTTTGAGCTTCTCAGCTCTATATCTAACTGCTTGTTTGATCTCTCCCCCTGGAGACTGTAAAATGCTCCATACTCAATATGTTCAAAACAACACTCATGACCTCCCCCAGCCGTAAAACTTTGTTCTTTACTAATACACTCTATATCAGAAAACGGCACCACTGTCCCATCTTTTCATGCAAATCATAAATGTCGGTGTCATCTTGGAAAACTTCTTTTCCCTCACTCTTACATTCAGTCCACACTGTCTCATAAATATCTTCCAAAATCCACCTACTTATTTTCTTCTCCACTACCGCCTCGTTGCAGTCTCCAATTTGTTCTACTATGCTGTGGTCAAAGTAATAATTCAAAATATGGATCTGGTCCCATCCTTCCAAGCCCTAGCACACTTTATTGCTTTTTGGTTAAAGATCCAAACCCTTAAACATAGCTTACCATTGCATCGTGCTCCCCTTTGCTGTGTTCCAGCCACAATGATCATCCCTCAGTTCCACAAAGGTGTCATGCTCCCTCCTACTACCTTTGCTTATGTTCTGCCCCTTACCTATAATCCCCTTCGTTCCCCTCCTCTTCTGTCCCTGGTTATGTCCTACTAACTCTTCAAATCTCAGCGTAGGTAACAGTTCCTGGAGTAAGCCCTGTGTTGGTGGTGACCACATTTATTTGTGTGATCATTTCATTGACGTTCTTATTAGATTGTAAGGTCTTGAGGAATGGGACCCTTATGTGGATTTGCTTACTCTTGTATTCTCAGCACTTAGCAAAATGCCAAATGCCTCTAGGCATTCCATAATACTTGTAAATAAAATTGTTTCATCGAACTCTTCTTGGGAAGATCTTTGGCAAAATAGCTGTATTTCTGCCCAATGCAGTCCATTGTTTTAATCTGCCAAAGAAGGAATATTTGCCTGTCTGGCACATGAATTTTAAAAAATACTATAGAAAAGTTTATACTGAAACAGTTAATTTCTGTATTTTAATATTCAAACGTCAGGCAAAATTAGCATTTTAACCCCTGTCCCAAAAGATCTGTCAAAAGCAAATGGAAAGTGCTTAAGAAGGCTCACTTAATGAAAACTAGTTGAGCCATTGAGAAGATTGCAAACAATTCACTCCCTAAAATAGTGGTCAGTGAGTAGTAGGGGAGTCAGCTCTCTTCCACAGAAAAACAAATGCATGTCAGTTTGCATTTGTTCACATTCAGAGAACACTACTGGGCCTTGGGAAACTTAAGACACGGGAGCATACAACATAATGGAGATAGGTACACAAATAGATCTATAGACCTCCAATACAAAATCAACATTAAGTAACCAGTCACAGCTATGTAATTAAACACAAGTGGAAATTTTAGAATTAACAGAGGCAATGAGATTATATAGGGACAGGATCACAGAGAAGTTTTGAACAAAGGCAAAAAAAAAAAAAGGTCTCATACTGAGGAGAAACAAAGGCATTCTGAATGTGAGTGGAAAGGGTTTTGCAAAAGCAGAGGGCAAGAAATAGGAGAAAGCAAGGTACCTGACTAAGGAATGGTAATAGTTTACTTGACTGAAGTTGAGAATTTGGTTTAGGGAGTAACCGACGATGAAAGCAGAATTTGGTACAAACAACTGGTAAAAGGCTTCAGTATAAGTAATTAGAAGATCAAACGAGACAACAGAGACCTTATGTAGAAGAGAAAGAGACCAGGTATAATTACATAGTGAGAATTTATGTTCTGCAATTACAGATTTTGGCTCATGGTGAACTGTATGAGCTGGTCCTGAAAACTGATTTAGGAAACCACCATGGACACACTGTGGTTTATGTGAGAGTTCCACAGGATGCAGAGAGAATGCAAGAAGAATGAAATGGGGAAGATCTAGAAACAAAACGAGGGATTCTTAGGGTCAAGAAGGCAGACTTGTGTCACAGCTTCTGTGACACTTTATCCACACTGCAGGCCCTTATGATCTTTATTCCTTTCCAACCGAACCACAAAATTAACTGTCTTTCTTTCATTCTTCTGGACACTCCTTGACAGTATCTAGCATATATGTATCTTTCCAACTATCAGGCTTTTAGTGAACAAATCACTGAATGTGTAAAGTAAACAAGCAGGGAAAAAAGAGGTTCCTTGACAGACAGTGAAATAGTTAAGAAATTCCACCTAACAAACAAAATACCTAATAGTTACATGACTTAAACCTAAGCTTTCTGAGACCTGGAGAGGCAAGGGTTGAAATTTTCAAGCATATGGGATAAGGAGTAGTGACTTCACAGAACTTTCACTGTGAGCTAGCAGAGACAGGCTCCGTGCTAAGGAGTGAAGCCTGAAGTAACATGAAATGTTACTGTGTGCACAGGGTTCTAAGTCATCAGAGCAAGAAACACAGGAGCCGAGCCTGAAGATGAGCAGCAGTCACTTCTGCTTATTTTATAAGCAAGTCAGTTATTTTTTTTTTCCTTGGCAGAAGGAAAAAAAAAAAAAAGTATATACTTTCCCCGGCAGCCAGGATTTGATCCTCTGACCTACTTGTGATTGTCATCAGCCGCTAAGAGACCTCACAGGATTTCTAACTGGAGTTTCACTGAAGCTAAAAAGCATGGCGTGCATGTTGGCAGCTGTTTTGCTCAGATGCCCAGTGGAGGCATTAGCTGTGACACTCCCATTCAATGGTCGTGCAGCCCTACTGTTAGAACATGGTCACACCAACAGAAGAAAGACTTGAGAGGCTATTTGGATGTAAATCTTATAAGAATAGCTTATAAAACCCAACCAATGTTTCCCTGGACAGGGCCACATGACACTGGCCGTAACATAATTACAAGTTACAAACTTGATCTAGCCAGAAGAAAAGCTTGCCGTAAACAGAAAATAAAAGTCATAGTAATAAAATAGAAACAACCATAGTTAATATGTGCAAATCTAATGGAAATAAAATACACCATATTTGTTTGTGGCATTTATTTATCTACTTATCGGACAGAACTTTTCACTGTTGTGAATTCAACATGTATTTTAGAAATACGGATAATAACAAGTACTTGTATAGTGGTTACTGGGCGCCAGTCACTGTTCCATGTGTTTTACATACTTTAACTCATTTAATTCTCACATTAATTTTGAGAGGTAGGTACTAATATTATATAATAATACACAGCAATTCTTTATGGATCAAATGCCATTCCGATCCTTTATGAAAAAATATAACAACTTACAACCATAAATGTTTGGACTATATAGTTGAAGAAATATTTGCTAAAACAAAATAAAACACCACCAGCAATGAACAACAGTCATTTGAGAGATTGTTGAAATAAGATGAGATTCTCACCTCTGCCCAAATCCTGGCCTATGAAGCATTCTGTCTTTGCTAAAGAATCTATTAGTAGAAGTTTTTTTTAAAAATAGAAATACCAATAAGAATTTCCAGACAAATATCAAAATTCACCCAAATGCCTACTGGGGGATAATTAGAAAATAATGAAGTACCTAGTCCCACTGAGAATTTATATTCCATAGGAAGGGTGAATCTCTACAGGATTTCCTGAGGTAATCCTGGACTAATCATCTAAGAAAAATTTATAACTTGGTTGCTGGTTTCCTATAATACTCCACACCATCCTTTTCTGATACATGTATTAAAAGGCTGATGGGCTAATTTGAGGAGAAGGGAGCAAGTTACAATGCCAGAGCAATCCTGATTTTTCATATATCAAAGAAATCTGTTATAAAACAAAAATCATCCACCAAATTTCAACTTGCTTGGACACGTGTGCAAATGGTTGTCCTAGGGACTATACAGCGTATGAGAGAAAAAGAGCCATTTTGTTCTTGGGCACATCCTTAAAACTATACCGCTGTGAACCCCTCGCATGGGTTTTGGGGAAGAATGCATATAATAATGGAATCCAGTGACCTACTGTTAACCACACATAATACTGTCAACATCATATGCAAATGATAGTTTTCTCTCTCCGATTAGTTTAAAAAACCCAGTAGATTTAAACCATAGCATAGTGCTGATCTTATGTCTCCCTACTTATTCAGCCTTGCTTTCTGCTTTGCAAGTGATGTTCAACAACAAACAATTAGAGTACCACCAGCCCTTGGCCCCTCAACATTTTTCTCAACTTTGTACCTTTATATTGTCCTCTCTGGTAGAAATACTCAATGTCCTTAGATAACTCTTATTCATGTTGTAAGAGTCGTCAGCTCAGCGTTATCTCTTACAGGTTAATTTTCCTGACTCCTTCCAGGCTGGTTAGGTCTCTCTCTCCGACGTTCCTAGGTAGCTAGGCATATTCCCGTTACTGCACTTCACCTGGTATAATGACATTATTATAATATGCCGTCACCATTAATTAACTCCCCAACCAAACCTCAAATTCTTTGATGCTTTTTGTTGATCTTTGTTTTCTCAGAGCACACTGCACACAGCCGGCTCTACAGTAAGTACTTACTGAATAAATGACTGAGTCAGCCAGTCATATACTACTTCTGTATCACTCAAAGCACTTGACATAATGCTGTATATACAGTGAAGACTCAGTAAATACTTAGTGGCTCACGGATTATGAGACTATAACATATCAATGAAAAGACAACTTTCTATGTGAAAAAATTAGTACTTCAGGAGTCAAGTATTCTTTCCAAGTGAGTGGTAATGATTTTCCCAGCCTACCTGGAAAAATGTTCACGTAAGAGATATGATTTTAAGAATTGATTACAGGTCCCTATTCACGAGAGAGTAAGAGTCGCTGCTGAATAATTAAAAGCTGAATTAGAATCAGTAGTAAAAACATATCCATAAGAGGACTGATCATGTATACATTATAAAAAGGCAGAATTCCTGCCACACAAAAGTGAACCTGTTACAATACTGTGAGACATAATTGTATGCAGTGCTCAAACACTTAGGGAGGCACATTAATACGACACCTTAGTCCTCAGATCAAAATCAAGAATCACTCGTGCCCCTGAAAAATAACGCCCTTTCTGTGCACTGTGTGCGATGCACTTATTATCCCCATCAGATTTACTTTCTGTATTATACAGTGAGCATCAATGCCTTAAATTCCCTCAGTAGGCTTGCGAGTGAACTCACTATACTTTTTATTGAGCTTAGAAGGACTATTAAAAATAAATAACTATATCCAATATATTATTTTTAAAGAAAATGACAATTACAGGAAGAGAAATATTTAGTATAATGAGACTGATCTGATAGCAAGAAGGTAGTAAACTGCGCAGTCTGTTGGTGCATTATTAACTCTTTCTGGTCACTTGGGTAACATTTTGAGTACTGTACTAAAAGAGGTAATTTACTAAATGGTACCCCAATGGCTAGAAAGAGTTAATGTGATAATCAAAAATGAGCAATTTACTTCTCATCAACTAATCAAGCTCAGTAAAATTTTTATTAAAATGCCTCTGATACTGTTCAACTGAAGTTTTAATTGAAAAACTGAAAGCCATTTAGCTGAAAATACGGTAGGCTGGATATTACAACCGATTAATCCAAGAAAAGTAATGGCACATCTAACTGAAGAAAGACAATAATAAAACAACCACCATTACTGCAATTATTAACACCAATACCAATGCCATCGCTATTTCTGAATGCCTGTTACGTGCCAGTTACTATTCTAGACGCTGTATATATCTCAGTGAATCTTCAAAATGGTAGGTTTTATGACCAGAAATGGAGGTACAGAGAGGTAATAAGTAGCTCAGCCATGACTAAAAGCCAGGTTTGTCAGATATCACAGACTACGATTATTTTATTATATACTGAATTGATTCCCAATACAAAGAGACAAAATTTTTAGATTACTAGCTATCTAAATGACCTAGAATATGTTGGAAACAGTTCATTAATCAAATGTCCATTCCAGAGAAATTCTGGCTAGTGTCAATGCCAGCAATGCTTATATTTTTTCTGGACTTTGGCCTATGTACAGAAAAGGGTTAATACAGAGGGCCTGAGACAGCTTCTCTCAGGAAGGTCCGCCTGCATCATTGGCCCTTTGCTGCCATCTGGGAACTCAGATTTCGGTAGAGTTCCCACCAATCCCGGACCGGTAAGAGTGGCTCCCTGTGCTTAAACTGTTTCATAAATAGTGTGCTTTACACCGAATACCTGCTTTCCTTCTGTAAGTCTGAAATTTTGGTGCATGCTGGGCAGAGGGGCCTTCATGACTGGCTCCCACTGAAAACTCTGGGCACTGAGTCTCTACTGAGCTTCCCTGATAGGCAAGGTTTCACACGGTTTGTCATAACTCATTACTATGGGAATTTAAGTGTGTCCTGTGTGACTCCACTATCAGAGGACTCTTGGAAGCTTGTGTTGGTTCCCTCTGGACTTCACCCCAACTGCCTCTTCCTTTCCTGATTTTGCTTTTGGGTCTTTTCACTGTAAGAAATCTTACTTGTGAGTGTGACTGTCTACCAAGTCCTGCGAGTCCTCCTAGTAAATCGTATACCCTGGGGTGGTGCTGTGGGCCCCTGACACAGTCTACTTTTACTCTGTGGTCTTGTGAACACAAATAACTGACGGTGTAGAGTATAAAGGCTTCTAGAATGTGGAGAGCCAAGATTTGTAGCACGTCCAGAGCAAGGGTACAGGTCCTGATGACTGGGCAATCTCAGTACTTTAATTTCCTTTCACAGCTCATTTGTGTCTCTACTACTGTCTTATTTTCTTTTGGACCTAAGTTTTTAACAGCTAAAAATAATTTTATTTACTTGTAAAAATAAAATAAGAACTAACATGTGGTACTGAATGTCTCAGGAGCCTTTACCACAGGCGAACGCTCCTTAACGCACTTTCCACCCTAGACTTCCCTGAGAGCACGGCCTCCCATCTCCTTCACGGGAAAGTTCTTTACTCCTCTAATCACCCTTAGAGCTTGATCCTGAGATCACTTTTTTCCTTCTCCATTTATACTCTCTCCGTAGCTGTTCTCATCTAGTTCCACTGCTTTAGAAAATTCTCCCTCGAGCTTCAGATTAAAATTCCATTTGACATCTCTTTTGGATTTCTGATATACATCTTAAACTTGGTACGTCCGAATCAATCACAACTCATTATTTACAACAGTGAGGATATGGAAGCAACCTAAGTGTCCATCGATAGACGAATGAATAAAGAAGATGCGGTACATATACACGATGGAATGTTACTTGGCCATAAAAAAGAATGAAACCTTACCATTTGTGACAACATGGACGGACCCAGAGGGTATTATGCCAAATGAAATGTCAGAGAAAGACAAATACCATGTGACTTCACTTATATGCGGAATGAATACACACACACACACACACACACACACAAACAAATTAAGTGAACAAACGAAAGAGAAACCCACAGGTACAAAGAACAAATTGATGGTCACCAGATGGAAATGAGGCTGGGGGGATGGGTAGAAAAGGTGAAGGGATTAAGAAGCACCAATTCGCAGTTAGAAAATAGTCACGGGGATGTAAAGAACAGCATAGGGAATATAGTCAATTATATTGTAATAACTATGTATGGTGCCAGGTAGGAATTAGATTTATTGGGGTGATCATTTCGTAAGGTATTTAAATGTCAATCACTATGCCAAACATCTGAAACTAATATAGTATGTCAACTGTAATTTAAAAATAAATTTAAAAATTGAAAAAAAAAAAACCTCTTTGATCTCCATTTATCCCATCCCCATACATAACCTTGTACTTCCCCAGTCTTCCCTCTCCATCCGTGTCTACTAAATAGCACCAAATCCACTGAGTACGCAAGCCAAAAACCTGGGACTCGTTTCTGACCCTTTTCTTTCCCTCAACGTCCACAGGGGATCTATGGGTAAGTCTTAACCAATTCTACCTCCAAAACAGATGCACTTCTCTATGTCTATATTCTAGACCAGCAGTTCTCAACTGGGTGCTATTTTGCTCCCCGGGGGAATGTCTGGAGATATTTTTGGTTGTCATGACGAAGAAGGTGCTACAGGTATCTCGTAGGTGAAGGTCAGAGATGCTGCTAAACACCCTGCAGTTCGCAGGACGCCCACAATAAATACTTGAGTGGCTCAAAATGTCGGTAACACTAAGATTGAGGAGCCCTCTGCCTGAGACCAGGCAACACAGACTATGGCAACATTAATCTGCTTCTGCTCTTAATTTACACATTTTGGGTCTACTTTACATAGCCTTCTAAACTAGCATCAAAATGTCCAGAACAAGAGGGAGCATATGTAAAACTTGAATATTACAAACAGGGAAAGGAAAATTCAACTAAAATCTATAGTGTTTCTAAAAGCAGTACATCGGAGAGGTATATATAGCCTGTTAAAAAAGTGTGACATACATACAATTTAGAGAGAGTTTCAGCGACAGAAAGAAAATATGAGACCGCTATCCTAGTTCCATTCGGTAGTATTTTTTTTCCACATGGACCCCCCCCCACCACCAAAAAAAAGGAAAGAAAAAAGTCAGTAAATCTGAGATGAAGAACAAATTGAATATACGCCACACCTGTAATGTAACTTTAAAGGAGAAGAAATTCCTCACAGACCAGTCTGAAACTTCCAGTTATGTCAAAAATTTCAATGGTACCTGTACATGTTGTACTTATCACCTTGTATGGTAAATGCTACCTTGTATGGTAAATGCTACTTTACTTTTTCCCCAACTATATTATAAGCTATGAGTGTGGGGTCAGTGGCCAATTTGAATTTATGTTCGGAATGCTAGACCCATAAGGTGGTGCTGACAAATGAACTTGTCAATGAATAAATGAACAAATGGATGAATGAACAGATGAGTAGGAAAGAGGGACTGCTCACTGGTAATGGCAGGAGTGGCCTTTGGTCCCATCTAGGTTCCTGAAGCAAATGGAGTGGAGTGAAAAAAATTAATACGATGTCAGCAGAAAGGAAGGAAAATGAAATGAGACCTAAAAACTCATCCTGGATCCACAACTCTAGATAAACATGAGAAGTTAGTGGAGCATGGCAGAGTGAAGAGGCCTGTCTTTTCAAAATGATTGTCTCTATTATGTCCTCACAAACGCCTAAGTGATACAAAAGTTAATATTTAATAACAGGAGAAAAATAAATATGTTGGCCAAGTTTTATATACTTGGAAGTGCAACACCGTTTACCCACGAAACACAAAATAAGCCATAAAAAAATCTTTTTAAGTAATATTTAAATTTTGTTTTTTTAGGGTTCCTCTCTAGAATATCAACCTTCCTAATGTTCCTCTCTATCCCTCCCAACTCCTTTCAAGTTCAATTACTATACTGACCTCAACATGTCACGTGCTTTCCCCACTTCCATGTGAAAATACTGGAAACTACCATCTACCCTGAAATCACCTCAAAATTATAGGAATAGAAATCAGCAAGCTCAGGAGCCTAGGTTAGTTTTAGTTGCAAGCAGAGCAATTATAAAAAATTTGTCACTGAAGCTAAACAAGAATACAGTTAAACAGCGCACAATCATGTACTAAGTGTCTAGGGTACAGAGGACATATGAGCACTGGACATCTATAATGAAAGTAGAATCCTTTAAGTAATCTAACTTCACAATCTGAGTGATTCATATTGCTAAAACACTGGTTGGTTTTAAAACTAAAACATAATTTACCATAACAAATCATTGTTGTAATAAAAGAAACATTCTGGTACAAATAAATGTGACCCTCATTTGTCCTTAGCTTCTAGGTTAAGGTCTTGCTGATAAATAGTCTTTTCTTTTTTCCCCAAATAAATGTATAGATGAGAGAAAAATGGCCACTTTTTTGTTTTGTGATTTCACCAAAAGACACAATATTTCTATAATTTCCTTTCTGGAAACAATTCTTTAAGCAGGCACCGAGAAACCCTTATAGGCTATAAAAAAATGTAACAATAGATGATGACTAGAAATTTTTAAATCTTGCTAAGTTTTGAAGATTCATTTTCAACACAAGAATAAATGAATACTAGGGTTAAAAGGGATCTTGAAATATCCTTGGCCTAACTCCTTACACATAGGTAAAGAAATCAATGCTTAGAGAGTTTAAATGACTGACCAAAATTCACACAACTACTCTATTTCCTCTGTGTGTGACATCATAGATTGTACCATCAATCACCCATTTAATTACATCTTGTATAGGGTAAAGTGCTACATTAAATGTATACAGTTGTTTTCTTTTTAAAAAAATATCAATAGGTAATAGTTCCTCTTAATCCATATAATTAAATACCATTTTTGCTTTGGTAACACAATCACATGCCTTCTCCTCATTTAAAAGTCTAATGATTCCTCTGAATCACTTTTGATCATCTGTAATTAGGTATAGCACCATGGTGACAACCAAGTCACAATTTACTTCTTTACCTGGCAACAGACAAATTTCTTTTTTTAAACATCAATTAAAAAAAATACATCCCGATTTCAGAAAGTTAAAACAAAACAACACAGAATTTTGTCTTAAAATAAAAGGAAATAAAGTAGATAATGGCAAAGATATGGCAAGGATCCGTTTCCTAATTTTTTATTCCACTGTGTTCTCTCCTTTGACTGTTAACTACTTTTGACTCCTGTAATTGAAATATTTGCTTTTTAAATCTAACACTGCAGACACACATTCTATCTTTAAAGAAAAACAATGTAATTATCCAAATTTCATTTGTCAGAATGTATAATATACAATCACCCGATTTCACAGATTATTAGGAGCTCTGAAGAAGTCAAAGAACTCAGGAAGGAGAAAACAGGGCTAGGGACCACTACATAAAAGACTAGTGACTCCTTTGACGTCACACATAGTAGTGATTAGAAGCTCCGTACAATCAGATAGATTCACAGTCTGAACATGAATCACATGCAGTTCAAGTCAGCACAAGAATGGCAACTACCTGTGCATTATATAAACAAAGATGTGTTGCCATGTTGAATCTGCTGGGAAGGAAAAGCAATGAGCAGCGACTGAGGCTTTCTGGTAAATCAATGTGACTCGTTCATCTATTTATTCAAATGTGTTTACTGTTCAAGGATCCAGAGATAGAGAAGCGAACAAGATAACTTAAAGCTCTACCTTGCTGAAGATTACATTCTAGTGAAGGCTCAGACACTAAACAAAATGATATTCTTCCTTCCTACTATTTCCTTTATTTCATTTCCTGTAAGTTGAATGCATTAACAACCATGTCAGGTGTACAGCCCCACTCAAGGAAGGAGAGAGAGTTACGTGTTTGATCTGGGCAAAAGGATAGTGACAAGAGACGGGCGGAATGCCAAGCAACGGGCCTAAACGTACAGAGCTACTGAGAGGACTGTAAGCCACAACGCAGTGAAAGGGCACGTCCACTTTCGGAGAGATGGTCCGAGACTGTCACTGCCAGGTGTAGAGATGCACGAGGAGGCAGTAGGTGCAACAGGAAAAAGTGTGCCAGACATTGAAAATGGTGGAAAATAAGCCAAATTAATCCTGAACCAGTCAGTGTTTTTCCTGATTATATCACATGGCTTCAACGTTTTCCATATTCTTTACCCAAGTGTCTTTCACCTATTTGAAAATCTTGCTGGCTTCATTTTGAATATGGCACACCACCCAAAGAAATGATTAATGTATTAATTGACAAAGAGCCCAGTAAGTTTAGACCTAAAAACTTTTGCAGGATGGTGAGAAGGACACAGTAAATTATAAACATAGAGGCACTGGAGACTAGCCTGATGTGGAACTTTTATAGGTAACAGAAATTCTTCAATAGAACTGATACAAGGCATATGTTAGTGAGATGGGTGAACATAATAAATACAGTTCTAGACTACTTTATAGCAGTATTACATTCTTATTCAAACAGATATGCTTTGCTTCGTAAAAAACTGATCTTTTGAAAAGTATAAAGTACAAAGGAGAGAAAGCAGAGTATAATGGAAAGTGGATGTGCTTTGAAGTCAGACAGGATATAAATTCTATGTTTTGGCAGCTATTATTATATGACCTTGGGCAAATCGTCTAACTAGCCTCTCTAAGCCTCCATATTCTAAACTGTAAAACTGGAGATAATAACATATAGCCAATAGCATGGTGGTTATGATTAACTTCATGTCTGGAACCAGTAGTTACTACAGTTTGTTTTGTTTTTAATTTTAAAGTTACATCTTTAATATACTGTGGGAGTCTGCTTTGTAAAGTAACCCTATGGTCAATTCTTTTGTAGATTTTATGACCACCGCATTTTTTCTTTACTCAAGTCAGAGGCACAGTTAAATAGTGGAAAGCAGAATTAGGATCCAGGAGCTATGTGACTATGTAAATTACTGAGCCTCTCCTGTTTGTTTTTGGCATGTAGTTGGATTCCCTCTTGTTTCAAAAAGCTATGACTCTAGGTCTGGATTTACAAATACTGGTTTGGTTTTAAAAGAAATTCATCAGTTTGAATGTGTATTAAATCATTATTCTGAATGAACCGAAAGATGTTATTCTGGTTCTCAATGCCAGATTTTAGATGCTACCATTTGAAATGATAACATATTCAAGTATTTGGCAAAATAATAAATTGTATAATTTGATTTTTGCTTCCCTGTTGTGAACATGTTATTCTTCTTCTTGTCCAAATAAACCTACTGGAACTATAACCAACTGGTACTGTAAATGCAAAAGGATGATGACTTCATTCACGTTATAGGAAAATGACGGATAACAGAAATAGTAGGAAAAGAGGATATGAAAGGCACTGCAGGAACAATCAGATTTCTAGGTTTTCTAGCTCTTTCTTTTTATGGCAAATTTATCCCTCTAAATTGGTTATCTTTTCTTGTACTATGTTATGATACATATGAAGAAAGTAAATACCCTACTTACATGATATCATAAGAGAAAATAATAAAGTAAAATGCTCTGTTTCTATGCTCTCCAATAATCCGAGTTGTCTTCCACTACAAGAATTATTTTTAAATAAGAAAGGAGGGAGGGCTGGCTCAAAACCTACCTCTTCCAATCTGGATGCATTGTGATATATACAGAAAGTTTCAACCAAAAACTAAAGCCGATCAGAAAAGACAGTGGAAAATATACTGGTATTAACACAAACATTTTCAAAGTGCCCAATACTTCTCGGGGAATAAAAATTTCCATAATTTTAACACTTCAATCAAGAAACTACACATTATGTTATGTTAAGTTTAAGCAGTTATGTTATGGCATGGCATGACAATTATTTACTCTTCTTAGCACCCATTAATTTACTATGAGAACAGAGAATGGGCGGTTGTCCCACCTACCATATTGTTCGTAAAGGAACTTTACTTTGCTCCAAAAGGATTATAATTGGGTAAGATAACTGAGGATGAAGTTATCTTGAAATAATCACTTGGTCGACAGGGTGAAAACAGGAGGGAGAAGTAGTGAGCCTTGGAAGAATAACAGCCTTGAATAAGATCATTCTTCCTCTGATCTATGTGTATGTAGTGTGCAGGTAGACTGGAAATATCAATTATGTCTTATTCGAATTATACCTAAAAATAGGATAACAGGCTCAATGAATAAATAATACAGAATTATTTAAACTTCATTTTCTCTCCTTATGTATAAAATATTCCTAGCCACTAGTTCTTGATAGCTAATCTGAGTTAGAACTTCATGTGATTCTCTTTTCTGAGCGATTTTATTATTAGAGTAAATTAAGACTTATCTTCTCTTTGATCTAAGTCACTTTAAAATTCTTTCGTGAACATGGGAGGACAATCCTGACTCTAATAAATCAGAGAAAAATAAAAAACAGATTAAACGAATTTGGATCATAACTTTCATGGTTAAGATTTATTATCCAGTTTAGAAAACAAACCATGTGCTGAAATTAAAAAAAAAAAAATCCTATGGGGCAGCAACATTTAGAATACTTTTAAAAGGCATTAAAAAGAATAAGGAAACATTTTAAAAATAAGTGAGTACATTTACATATTTTTGTATTATTCATTAAATTAGAAAGAAGTGACTATTATGCGTTTAATTACAAGCCTATTTTATGTTGTCGACCCCCCATTTGCTCCCCAACCTGTAGGACTTGGCACCGGCATCTCTCTCTCTGCTGGAGATTGTAGCCTTCTGCAGCCAACCTGTGGTGACAGTTATCTCTTAATTAAAACTCTACATGCAAATATAGCAGCATTATAAAGTGCTGCTGCAAAAGCACAATACGAAGCACGATAATTTATAACTGTACAATCCTTTTCATCTAATATTTGAATACCGACGAGAACAAGTAGAGTCAGTGTAAAACTTGCCCTGAGGAAAAATCTGCATAGCCAATTCTCTCTACGTATATTAAAGGATAAGACAGTATAGATCTTCCTATCGCCATGTCACTTCTCTGAAGAAGAATGGTTAGTTGTATTTCCCTGCAATAGATAACACTTTGAAATATGTGAAACATTCTACAGACTGCATGATACTTCCTTTCATAACTGATGATGACCCATTTAACCTTGAATTGTGAAATATATTTTCTAAGTTTTAGATACTTCAAGTGCTAATGAACTGTCATTACCTATCTGATGCAAATCTGAAATAAAAAATGAAATCCACCTTTAACGGGCCTGTACAGTTATTATTTATGTACAGAAGAAGTACATCACTTTGACATATATTTGAACTTGGAGATTTTCTATTATTCCCAAGAAAGCTTAGAGCAAAAAAAAAATTCTATAAAGCTGCAATAGCAAGGGAATTCACCTGGTTATCAATTACCATTAGAAAAAATAATTAGAACTATGGCCCAGGAGAGAAGGAAAGAGCTGATGTATGAATTTCACGGTAGTATAATTATTTTTCTTTTACGCTATTTTGTTATAAAAATAACAAATTACACACTATCTAGAAGACACAAGCCTATACTAACTTGTCCAAAATTGATTCATAAAGGAAATTCAATTCTAGGGGAAAAAGTTTGTGTTTATTTTGAAATGCCAACATCTGTCGTACAACAAAAATCAGCAGTAAACTGTCAGGACGGCTCATGCGTTTAACAGGAATAATTAATGCATAACTTTTTTGTGTTTGCTTTTTGAAAAAGCTAGTATGTGAAACAGGCTACACTCAGCTAAATTCAGAAATGAATGCTCAAACTTAGTAATATGTATTCTGAAATCGAAGCATTATAAAATGTTTTGAAGGTAAAACATCCTAAAACACACCTACGGTGCTATGTATACACCAAAAAATTATATCGGCCTGTGGCAGAAATGAACCTTCTAGCCACAGACAGGATTTACTGCTATGACGGATTGTTTTCTTAATTTCATTTTCAGATGGTTTGTTGCCAGAATATAGAGATACTATTGATTTTTGTATATTGGTTTTCTGTCTTGTGACCTTGCTAAATTCTTATTAGTTCTAGAATTTTTTAAAAGATTTCTTAAGATTTTCTACACGTAAGTTCATGTAGTCTGCAAATAAAGTTTTAGTTCTTCTTTTCCTATCTATATGCCTGTAATTTCTTCTTCTTGCAAACTTGGTTTTAAAAGAATTATCTCTAAAGCAGTTATTTACTCAATTCTATACATGCCTAGTAATAACAAAGCTGACTAAAGCTAGCATCTCCTGCCAATCTATACGTCTTGAATATATTCTAGAAAAGAATTCACAGTCAACGCTATAAACATTGGTGAGTACTTAGAAATTCTAGAAATATAGTTTTATTTTTTCCAAATAAAACTATTCATAAAAATGTAAAACTTCTTGCCCTGTTGAGTTTTCTGTGTTTAATACTTTCTATAATGTAGTATAGTGAGAGTTATCTTTTAATTTTTCTTATAAAGATTTTTCAGGAGAGGCATTGTGGTGTAGTAGAGAGAACACAGATTTTGGAGGCAAATGGATTTGGAGCCAGAAAGACAATAGATTGGATTTCAGCTTCTTCACTTAACAAATGTAGTATCTCGGGCAAACATTTTAAGCGCTCCTGGGGTTTCTTTCTCTTGTCATACAAGAGAAAGAATTGTAAAATATATTTTCTAAGTTTCTTGATATGTTGGAATAAACTGTGGAGGGAGGGAAAAATTTATACCTTAAAAATAACAGAAGGGTAGTACATAAAAATATTAACAATGGTTAATATTTCTGGGTACTGGAATGGGAATTTCATTTACTTTCTTGTTTACAGATTCTCCTCTGTCCAAGAGAAATATATATGAGCCAAGTATATAATTTTAAGTTTTTTGGTAATCACATTAAAAAGATAAAATGAAACAGGTAAAATTAATTTTAATAATATAGTTAATTTATTCTAATTTATCAACAATATTTCAGCATGGAATCAATTTATAAAAATAATATATTTTACATTTTGAGAGGGCATAAAGCTTGAAAATCTGGTGTTTACACTTATAGTTCACACTTATAGTTCATCTCATTTCTGCCTCACTACATTTCGAGTGCTCACTTATGAAATACGGGCTAGTGGATACCGCACTGGACAGTGAAGGAAGTGGGGCAACTTTCAAACTTTTACTGTCAGTTTCTTCAAAAAAATATCTTGCTGTGATAATTACAGAAAATTTCCAGTATAATGTCCAGTATACAGCAAGAACTAAATAAATGGCAGTTACTATTAGTTGTTTTTCTAAATAGGTTTGGGATTCTCATTCCGTATCTGATTTTATTCTGTGTTAGTTTTCTATTGTTGAGCAATAATTTGCCACTTAATTTTAGCTGCTTAAAACGACAACTTTATTATCTCACAGTTTCTGTGAATCAGGATGGCTTCTCTTACTCAGGATCTCACCAGGCTGAGATCAAGGTGTCAGCCAAGCTGTTGTTCTCATCCGGAGCTCAAGGTCCCCTTCCAAGCTCGTCTAGGTTGTTGACAGAATTCAGTTCCTTGCAGATATAAGACTGAGGACTTCAGGCCCTAGAGGTCACCTCTGTCCACAGGCAGTTCACAACAGGCTGGCTGCTTTTTCCTTTGAGGCTTACTGGAGAGCACCTGCTGCATCTTATCTTTTTAAAGGGCTCTCCTAATTAGGTCGGGCCCACCCAAGATAATCTCCCATTATATTAATGGCTAGTTAATTGATTAGGGCCCTTAATTACACCCGCAAAATCCCTCTGCCGTTTAATGTAAGATAATCAGAGTAGTGACAGTCCATCTATTCACAGATCCCACTCACCCATGGGGAGGAGTTGATACAGAACTATACACCCAGGGCTGGGAAACTTGAGGCTCATCTCAGAATTCTGCCTAACATGGCCACCTTCTAGTAAACTGCCTGGTGTTTCCTGATAATTTCAGTGTTCCCAGTGTACCTGATTCAAAAAATATTTCCAAAAATTTTTATTGCTATGAGGCACTGGTAACAGAGTTAACACTCTTCCCACCACTTTTTTTTTTTTTTTTTTTTTTGGACCTAACTCTATGCTTCTGAATTGGAGGTTTCCAAGACTTCAGAATCAAAAAAGAACAAGATAAGGGAAGGAAAGATCAGGGAAAAGAGGATCTGGGGCCTTTTTATCAAGCAATGGTATGGTGAGCCCAGCAGAGGCAGGGCAGTAGTCTGGACATGTAAGGGATCACCTATATTTACCTCCATGTAGATTAATGCATAGTTCCTCTCATGAGTTATACTTCTAAAGTTGTCCTACGTGCATTCATAAGATTTCAAAATTTCAAGGTACTATGTATATCTGCAGCATATACTTTGAAATGATTGAAGACCAATGTTAAGTTTAGGTAAACAAAGTATAAAAACTGGCTTAACATTAATCTCTTCTCCTAGACCTGCATTTTGTTTATTATCAGTCTATCACATTATGATGAACTTTGTTTTATTTTCAACAGAGTAGGAGACTACAGAAAAGAGGAAAAAGACTCCACTGGATTTCAATGCTGCTGTGAAGCTGAGATTTCCAAAACGATTTCCAACAACTTTGGAAGCTTTTCCCCTACTTTAAAATTATAGTTTTGGCAGCTCCCAGAAGTTTGTCCAACTTATATTTTTTATACTCTTCTTGGCTAAGTTTGAACATATCTTTGCTTCTGGCTGCATGTTAAAGTGATAAAAGAAGTTCTTTAAAAATGCAGATTTTTATGCTCTTCTCTTTTTTCTTTTAAAAAACTAAGAATCATTTTACCTGCCTTGTATTTTAAAATCCAGTAGGAATTACCTGCCTTGAAAGTTTTCTTTTTCTGACATAAAATGCACTCATTCGTCTAACTCTATGAGGGTGAATCCAGAGAAAACTTATAAGAAAAGTTAGGAAAAACACAAGTTTTTCCCTGTGATATACATTAATTCTACATAATATTTTTAATCAGCTTACATAGTACAGACTTTTATGAAGTAATGCTCAAAGAGCCCTATCACTTATACATATTAGGGAAAGCACAGCCACCTCTAAAAACAGTTCACGGTAACTCTGAAAAAGAACCATAGTAAAAAAGTCTACTTGGCCACAGGGGGATTTAGGCAGAGGATGAGCCAAAGCATCCTGGAACTTGCTGTTTTAAGCAAATCTGACAGCAGTGTTTGGGTAGATCTAATCATGATACTCACAAGACCACTGGCATTTACTTCAATGTTTTATTAACTTATTAAAGTATTTCCACACTCATTATCTTAATGAATAATAATCACAATCCTATGAGATCGAAAGTACAGTTATTTTCAGCTCAATTCAGAGATGTGATTGACTTGCTTGAGGTGGTGCAGAACTGTTGATCCCCGACTCGTAAGGCAGCACTGTTTCCCCCCAGCTCACATTACTTCACCATTCCAACCTCTAGCAACAGAGCAGGTGGGGATTTACAGCCAACACCAAGCCTAGGGTCACAGCTGACCAATGGCATATTATATATATATATATATATATATATATCTTCTTTGCCTCCCTTTCTTTATTCTCCATTCATTTTCTTCTACTCATTGCAAACTACTCTCCCTGGAACACTCCACTGAAATCATTCTCTCATTTACCGCCACTGATGTTTTAGATAACAAATCCGGTCTAGTTATTTTTCATATTATTTGGTATCATCAGCATTTGCTACTGCTGATTATTTTTTCCTTGAAATGCTCTCCTTTCTTACTTCCTCAACATTACTACATCTACTGTTAGGATTTACTATTCTTTTTTTACTTTATTTTGCTGTCTCCTCTTCCTCTATCAGCTTTACAGTTTTTAAATGTTTGGTATTCTATAAAGCTACAACATGGGAAATTCTCTTGCTCACCACCCTGACCCTTAGAAAAGGCTCTACAACTTCATCTAACATCAGTATATTTATAACTTCTAAATCTCTTCAAGTCTGTTTCTTTTATTCTCCAAAACAGTGTTTTCCAAAGAATGGGTTGTGACCTTTTATGAGTTCATGAATTTAGTGGCTTACAACACACGTTTAAAAATGAAAAAAAAAAAATTGATGGCATAGACAGAAACTATCAGAGTGCACCACACAAAGAAAGGGGTACTGTTTCGTGAAATATGAAGTCATATCTTTGTATAGGGTCAGATGCAAAATGTATTTGTTATTGTGTGTCATGGTCATAAAAAATTCAAAACCACTGCACAGGGCACATCTTTATTACTGCCTACCAGACATTTCTTCATGGGTGTCTTTCAGGCATCTTAACTCTACAAGTTCCAAACCAAATTCGTCATCTTTCCCCCTCAAAACTTCTAGTTTATCACGTCTCACAGTTAATATTAAGCCAGAAATCTGTCAGCAATCATCTGCCCCTTCCATTTCCTTATCCTTCAGATCTTATCACCATCAAAACCTCTAATTCTGACTCCTAACCATCTCTCGACCTTTTTTCCATCCCTATTTTCATTCTGTTCATTTAGGCTCATGCATCTTGTTTTGAAATATAGAGTACTAATGGAAAATTTGAGGAATAATAAGGCCAACAGATCAGGAGACAATTACAATTGATAAGATAGTTTTTCCCCACAGTTTCCAAGAGAAGGGGGGTATGGCACACTATGGGGCCACACAGGGGAGTACTGGGGACAGCCAAGAGGCAGATGGAAGTGGAAAATGTGAGCAAGAGCCTTTACTGTGCTTTCCATAGGAAGAAACAGGCGAGGCAGGTAAACAGCTTAAGGTTGTTTAGTTTGAATATCAGCAGGCTCTGGGCCATAGGGGCTGTCCCTAGCTGTCTGGTATCTGGTCTGAGGGTGATTAGGGCAAGTGGATAATAGCTCAGAGTGTAAGAGCCTGATAAAGACGACAGTTGAGGTGAAGGCTCTGGGAATGGTTGGTTTGCTTCTGAAAAACATCCTCCTGGGCCAGTATTTTATCATCTCTAGGAATTGGCCAACTCTGGGAGAAACACTCCTTCCAGGGTAAACAAGACTCCAGATGTCAAAGCGTCGGAATACAGAAAATAAAAGACATGGTTAATTCATGTTTGCCACCATCACCTGACTTACTGCAATAATGGTCTAATGTATATCCCTATTACCATATTCTCCTATTATAAATTATATTTTAAAAGGCCAGATCCAATGTGTTATTCCCTAGTACCTACAGAATTATATCCAAAGTTTTCTGTCTTTAAGTCAAGATCTTTAAATAACTAGCTGCTAAATACTTTTCTAGCCTCTTCTCCAATCTTGCCCTGCAAATCAACTGAAAGGAAAAGAATAACTTTTCATACGTCTATCACTAACATATCAAATTGTTTTCAACTTCCTCTGTATGTTCCCATCTAATTCTTTACTAAGCGTAAATTTTATTATCCCACACTTTTAATAAAGACATAGCTCCAATTTTGTGTTTCGGTTAGTTACTCATGATGCTAATATGATTTGTGTTATTTACTCTTATTTATTTTTTACTGAGGTATAGTTAACATAATATGCTCAGATTTTCATAGTTTTTTACTTTTTATAAAAGTAATAACAATATTGCTCTTTCACATATGCAAAGTAATAATCTAATCTTTTGGATGTCTCAAAAATAACTGCCACATGAATTCATCAAACATGTAAATATCCTCTAATGCCTCTAATGGTGATAGTTGATCATTTTCATTTGTATTAGTAAGGTAATGTGAGCTGTTGTAATAGATAAACTACAAATAGTAGTGGTGTGACAAGAAAAATTTTTCTTTTTCATTCTAATATTAGCCCAACGCTGGCATTCAGTGGGGTGGCCTTCCGTGTGATGCCTCAGAGACTAGGGCTCCTTCTATCTGTGACTTTCTCATATTCTGTGATCCTCGGAGTCCTTTGCTTTAGCAAGTAGATGGGAAAAGAGACCGTGGGGAAGACAAACATTTGCCCTGGTACATCACTTCTGCTCACTTTCCATGTAGAAAACTAGCCATAAGGCCGTATCTGGATGCAAGGGGGTGGAGGAGGGCTGGGAAAGTCTTGCCTGGGAAGGTAGGAGAATCTGGTCTGGTGAACACATAACGGACTCTACCACACCTTCCTTAACTATTATAGGAGATGAAAATTAATAGTTAAGTATCTTTGGTATTGATGGTTGATCTGTCTCAAGTAGAATTATACTTTGCTGCAATATAAACTTGGGCTGGTTACCTAACTCTACTTACTTTCATTTTCTTATAGTTTAGTGTCTTCTTCTAATAATACTTAACTCTTAGATGATTAGGAGATTTAATGACACAATGCATGTAAAGCACTTCAGAAGGACCTGGCATTTGCTAACTGATCAATAAATATTAATGTTTTTCTACTTCAATCCTTCAGAGGCCATCTGTGATTTATTTCTATTCTCATAATTTCCTTTTTTCTTTAATGTTTTAATTTAAAAACATATGTCACTGCTTTTTATCCACATAGAAGTGCTAAATTCTCAAAACTGCAGTGAGACTAAAAATCAAAAAAAGATAAAAAAAGATAAAAGAAATAAAAACATAGATTTAGGTAGATAAATATATACAATTCTTAATTCTATACTAAAGTGTTCTTCAAAATCTCTCCAGAAAAAAAACTGAAGTTAAATATATTCTCTGTTCATCTTTCTAGTAAAAGTGGAAAAGTCCAAGCAATTTTAATAGCTTGAGTATTCTCAGCAACCAAGAAGTGACCAATTTAATTTTGTTACTGCTGCTATGATCTTATGAAATATAAGCTCTGAAAAGCACAATAAATACATACTTACAACTAATTATATCTTCAGCATATTTAGGACAGTGCTATGCATAGTGGGTTAGTTTAAAATGCTTAAAACATTTATTTATATTAATTTACAGAATAGTTTCTATCTTTTCATAAGGCATTGTTTGGTCTAGAATTTCATTTTATCTGAACTACAAACTAATAAGTTAGCCTGCTGCTGTCATGAATGCTGACAGAAGACACGAGGCTCCTGGGTCAGAGGCAAAGGACTTTATTACTTACTGCACAGCAAGCAGCACGAATATCAGCATGTGTGTTAGTTCCTTTGGCCCCCAAGTCCCATGGGCCCAAATGGATGCTGGGAGCACAGTGAGTCTATATCACAGCTGAGGAACACTGAGCTTGGAGAATTTACTGTTTTATAGTAAGCAGTAAGAAAGCCTGCTTTTGGTTAATACTTTATCCCTCAAGGTTGCTTGCTATAAAAGAGCCCTGAGAAATAATTGTCTGAGTAAAGGGCTACATTTTTGGCATACCAGCAGGTGCAGAGACATTGAGGGCCCATGGAAGACTGCCTCTTCTGACGAGGATTTGAGGTGGCTTACAAGAAGACAGATATATAAGAAGACTAAAACTTAGAAGAAATTGTTGTAAAAGAGAAGCATTAAAATTAAGATAATGCTATAGAGAAAGTCAATACATAGAGATGAATATCAAAGATTTTCTTCAATTACTAAAGATTGGCCAATAACTCAGTCCTTTTAAGAACAAACAGAGAAATGTCATTGATTTTAAAACTCACATTATCCATAAGTTAAATATAATTAAATGCTAAACTGTTCCTACAAACAATACATGCAAAAGGATTTAAGAGCATAGGATTTATCAAGGAGAACTAGAATAAGAAAATTAATCAACCCTTGAGGTTGATCCTTAAAGGATAAAGAGGATTTCAGAATTGAGGGTTATAGTGAAAGGTCTTTTAGGCAAGTGGGACATGACACAATCATACTGGGAAAGGGACGAGCAGAAGCAAAGGGGGTTATCTTCAAAGTAGAAATAAGGTTGGAGAGTTAGGGAGGAAGTAGATTGGGGGAGGCTTGGACCAAGGGAAATCTTTAGTATTGATAAAGAAGAAAAGGAGTCACTTTTGTAATTTTCTAAACAAGATAGTGATTGATAAAACAATATTTAAGATAGATTAATATGACCTCCTTATTAGAAATAAAAAATTAACTAGAAGGATTGGTGACAATGAACTAGAGACTAAAAGATGGTTTGGAGCAATAACTTGAAGAACACTCTGATTTGGTAAAAACACAATTGAGATCTTAACTGGTGCATCTGTATTTTTGTTTATGTCTTCTGGTTCAGGTTCAGAAATGATCTTAGATCTCATGTACAAACTATATATCTTTTCTTAAGTATTTCATTTTCCATTCTCTCACTGATTTAATTCTATCCTTTTTGTTTTTCAGAAATGGTATTTGTTTGAGAGATATTCGGTTATCTGACAACAGTTATAAAAATGGATTATACATATGAAAATAAAATTCTGTGTAGTATTTTCCTCAAGCTATCTTAGAAAACAGGAACAATTATTTACAATTTTAGTTTGCATATTATTATTGGAACATTAAATAAATGTACAAGGACAGTTAATAAAGAAATATCAATGCTTATTATATTGTCATTATATTACATAGCATTATATATTTTTATAGTACTTATTATTCTTGCTAAGAAAAGCAAAGCAGCTTAAAACAGACCTTGGACCTCCCACAAGAATCTGTAACTAGAAATTATAAACAAAAAAGGTGGAACCACTGAAACGGAATAAAGCACATCTGAGGATACAATGAGTACTCCTTGATCCGAGTGTCTGGCTCACTGTCAGAGAAGGTAATTTTCATTAAGTTCAATGAGAGATGACATTTGTACCGGACTACAGGATAGGTACCTACATGCTTCACTAAAACACAAAGAATCCCTGCTAGATTATCAAAGTCATTTTCATCCATGTGCACTAGAGTGAATATGTTAAATAACTGATAATTCTGTCCAATTTAGTCACACCACAATTTACATGTGCATCAGAAGCCAACATTAGGGAATTAACAATAAATAATTATTGACTCTTGCTTCATACTGCCACATTTTTACAAGCAAAAGAAAATTTACTAGACGTTGATGTCTCATTATAGCTGGCATGTAATTTATTTCTCTGTTGGAGCTGAGTTTATCAACTGTTTCTGTCCACGCAGAGAAAATGTTCCTACCCAAGAAACCAATACAAGAACACAGGTAGGAAGCTGGAAAGCTTAATTGAAAGTCTAAGTCAGGTTGTCACTTTGATGCAAAGAAAGGAAGAAAGAATCCTGTTTCACCATTTCTTATTCACCTGCACAAAATCAGACAGTTAATTGCATAATAATTAGTATACAGTATATACAGAGTATATCAGAACATACTAATATCTAAATACTAAAGAAAAGGATCCCATTACATGATTAATTATTTGACTACATGATATCTGAAAGTAAATTATACTGATTAGCTATAAAGAGAAATAATTCATGAATTTCATTAAGTTCAAATAATAATGATAATTTTTACAAAATGGTCTTTCAGTAGTTGTTGACAACAAGTCAGAGTTCAGGTAACTATGCCAACTCTATGAATATCATATTATTGGTGCTTACATGCCAAATGAAATTTATACCACTATAATCACAATGGAGCGACCTCTTAGGTATGTTAATGAAAGCTGTATGCTACTTTGAAAATCCCAAATAAAAGAAATCATTCCTTATGGAATATCTGAAACCAAGGTCCATAGAATGTGCCCTAAAAATCTTTATAACTGAGAAAAGGCAAACTAGTCTTTAAAAGTCCATCAACAACGACCATAATGATGATGATGATGACTAAAATTTATTGTACATTGAACCAGGCATTGTCAATACCACATATGGGTTCTCACTCTCATAATAACTCGGTGAGGTAAGCAGTATTAATCCCCATTTTACACAGAGAAAACTGAGGCTTAGTTAAGTTAAATAACTGTTTCAGATGACCCAGCTACTTAGTGACAGAACCAGAATTCCAACACAAGAAATCATATGCCAGAGCCTGCAGTATTAAACACTCACTGGACAGGAACCATCTCTTCCAGGACACATGACAGCACAAGTCTCTATGATTAAAATGAAATATAGATTCACAATTTAAGCATGTGAAATAATCAATGGACAACATATAAGAATTTAACATAAACATATCAATGTTAAAGCACTATGCTTCTAAGATATATTCCTCACATTTCTATTTGTCGTAATCTGCCAAGGAAAAGACAATACCTATACAGAAGACATTTAAATGGCTCTGGAAGCAGTGTATTTCAAAAGTGAAAACTTCCCAGATACTTGATTAAATATTTTGCAGAGTCTCCTTCCCAAAATTCAAAATTTATAAACCTCTGCTTCCAAAATCTCTCCCATAAAAAGAGTACATACTTTTTGTACTCTGTTCTTCCCTCTGTGGAAAAATATTCTCTTTCGACATCATGTTTTAACAGCTTTCCAGATAAGACTGAATTAAGAAAACCCAATGCTTACACTTCAATTCATAGAAAAAGTTGATGCAACTGCCTATGAAAGAATGACCCCTGAAAAGTCAAAGTGAGAAATTGATTCCATTCTGAAATATTTAATTCCCAGTAACTGTTTTTAAAGACATTTGGCAACAAGTTTCTAGAACAGAAAAAGGCACAAGGGCGCAAGTACTTGGACTCGAAAAAAGATAGCAAAGCTGATCAATTGTCAGAGATCTTGAGATCTGATGCTATATAATCTAACTTCAATTTTTAGACATAACAACAGAAGAAAAAAAGGCAAGAAAAATTTTAGCACGAATTCTATATTCTTTACATTGTGAATAACTCAAATCTTCCTTTATTTAATCTAATTTTAGTGCGCTTTTTTTTTTTTAAGTGATAACCTAAAAACTTAATACGAATGGAGAATAGCTTTTCAATTTCAGATGTTGATTCCAGTGTGTCTCTTAGGACTGTGACCTACTTTAGAGCTCCACTTTTTGCAATATGCAACCTGACTTTAAAAGAGGTTTTATGGATCATGAGTATGACAGATAAAGATGTTCCATAGTATTTGCCTCTGAAGATTAAACACAGATAACCTTAACCAGCCTGTATTCACTACTATCAGACATAATAAAGGCCCGCCATCTTAAAGGCATGAAGAACCATAGAGTTGATTAAGTACTGTCAAACAGTTAAGGAAATTAAAAAGGATGTCTTAGAGCTCTTCCACTGAAGGTGTGGTATCAAGCTCCAAACTCACTTCCTCCATGCCCCTTATATTGATCACTTTCACTTTAATCTTTTATGTTCAGAGCTCCTAGTTCATTTAAGAAAATCTACTTTGTAAATATAATTGAACTACATCTACTTATGTCATATCCCAACCAAAATTTAAGATATTTGAGGACAAGCATTCAGCATTTAATTATTTTTCATTTTAGCACAGCATATAAGACAGAGATGTATAAACACACACATACGCACGCACACACGCACACATACACACACCCACACACCCACCAAACTTTATGAAATAATAAAGAAGGCCGAGAAACATAGCCCAACATTTTTAAGCACCCATCATGTACCAGGCTAGTGCTTAAATCTTTTGAATCTTTAGGCATACATTGTTTCCACTTATTAATATTTAACTATTATTTAGATATTATTATGCCCAGTTTGCAGATGGGGGAATTTAGCTTAAGATGAAGATGATTAAAACTCAGATTTTCTGATTCCCAAATCATGTACTTTTTAACCATGCCATAATATCTTTAAATACTGAAAACATTTCAAATGTAGCAGGTATCTTAGAAACAAAAACAACCGAAGGACCTTTATGTTTATCGACATAGTTTCAGGATCCTATGTGCCTACTTTAGGCTAACGTGAAGCTAATGCTAACGTTAAGCAACGCGCCCATAATGCTCAGCCAGGATTTTTTCCTTGGCTCTGTCTTCTGAGATCTTAGGAGTTTCTGCCCTCTTTCTAGACCAGAGTTGTTGCGTTTATCTTCATTAGCAATCACTGAAGGTCTCTTCCATTTATAAAATTTTGGGATTTTACTATGTGAGGTATCATTGCTTAAGTTAATTTCATATTCGATATCTACCTTTCCTGAGAGAAACTTAATGCTTTGGTTTAAAAACAAGAAAGCTGAAACCTGTCTCCTTCTACCTTGTATGTAAGACATGTTTCAGTAAGCACATGATGACAAGGCCAACAAAGGAATGATTTATGTAGAGTCAGTGATAATGGCATGAGGAAATGCAAAGAAAGATTTGGAGTATAAAAATAAAAGCAGAAGTAGCAATAAGAGGTACAGCAATAAGATAAAAAAGATAAAAAAAAAACACATGTAATGTAGACATTTAAATAGGCATGTTCCTTTCAAAGTAAGCACTTTGGAATGTTTCCAGGCAATTTTGAGATCTATATCACACAATTTTAAGTGGGATACAGATTTTCATTTTTGCAGAATGGGTTTTATTTTTGGAAATAAACACGCATTATTTGGAGTAAAAAAAGGTGGACAATGTAGATGTTCACACTGCATTAACATTGCTTAATTAGGAATAAGAAGCTGGTACATGATAACAAGACTTTAAAAATGTGGTCCATGAGCTGACTCCAAATCTACAGATGGGACTTTGAACATTATTTTGATCAATACTGAAGACATTGATATAAGTTTATGGTTCCCTCAACAGTCAACAAATACGTATTATGATATTATAAAAAATTGGAAAACAAGTTTCATCAATCTCACATATGAGCACCAGGAATAAGACTTCTATCCACAACATCACTGTGCTGAATTGGGAAAGAATACAGAACAGCATGATACCCAAATATCTGTTGCACAGTGACCCAGGCTGGGGAAATTAAGCAGTGAGGGCTGAAAACGATGCATGAACAATCCACTGAAACACAGGCTAACGCAATGAAGAATAACTGATGGAAAATAACTGTAGCTGACAGGCAGGCTGGCATATAGCTACAAGGAGGGGAGTTGCTTTTTTTGCATTTATAAGGATAGAAACCATGCTGAAAATTGCAAACCAGTCCTTTGAATACAAATTACAAAAATGTTATATGTATTCGGTATAAAAATATTCTTGATCACACATAGGGTTCTTCATTTACATCTGCACAAGAACTAATTCACTTTCAGGTAGGTTGACTGTTTTGTTACTTTTTAAAATGCAGGACAAGCAGGAATCAAATGTTGGGGGCGGGAGGGAGTTGGCATCACCAACCAAAACATATTTTGTAACAGTTATTACATTAAACAATTATTTACTCCAGCACTCAGAGAGGACCTAACTCTGTGTGATCTTTATTTTAAAAATCCCAACAAATCTATACTTGGTAATTAGTTTGTATGAAAGCCAGCAATTCAATCAAGAATCTTTTGTTTATTTAATAAATAAGAAATCAGATTTCTTGTTAAGGATGGTCAATTTGATACGTAAACAGCAATGAACAAAACGGAAAATTTCTGTCCTCATGGAACTTAGAGATATTGTAACTGGGGAAGAGAGTCAATTGAAAAAAAATAAGTATGTAAATTATATAATATGTCAGATAGAATGCAGTGCTATGGAGAAAGGCAAATCAAGGAAAGGGAATAGGACGTGGGAGAGTAATAAACTTTAAATAGGGAAGGCATCATAAAGATGATGATATTCGAACAAAGACTTGAAGGAAGTGAAAAAGACAAGTCATTATATCTGGGATATAATAGATTGAATTATTTGTTCACAATTATTTCTTCCCTGCTAGCCTCATCAAATTTCCCTGGGTTTGGCTATGTGACTTGCTTTGACCTATGGAATATGAACTTATGTAAGGTGTGTGACAGCCAAGTAGAAGCTTTAAATGCACTTGCCTGCCCAGTTTGGCTCTGTCCCTTCTTAAATTTTTGCCTTCTACCATGAACCATTTCATTTCCCAAGACAGGTTATCTGGATCTTAAAATGAGATGGTGGAGCTGAGCCCAGCCAATTCCAGGAGAGCCACTGCCAACCTTCAGTCCTCGAGTAATAGGAGATCTTGAGATTCTGTGATTGTTTGTTGGGGCAGGGTAATTGTAGTTGAGTGCACTCTAGGCAAAGGGAATAGGTCATGCAAAGGGCCTGGGGCAAGTGTATGCCAAACCTATGTAAGACATCAAAGGGCCAGTGAAATTGGAGAGAAATAGTGAGTGGCAAAATCTGACACTGAATCCACTGAGGCAATGAGAAGAAAGTTGATTCTGTCCTTATCACTTTGGAGAAGCTAAAGATTGGGAGGAGGCCCAAGAAAAAACAAATTGCAAAAGAGATGTTTGGGAAAGATTACTGAGGAATAGGCTGAAAGTCTAAATATAGAACCAACAGATTCCCAGCAGCCATTCTCCACAACCACACTCTAAGCAGGAAAGTAGAGGCACATTCTCTGGAGAAAGAGAATGGAGAAGACTTTGGGACTCGAGGACACCAGATATGATGAAAGGCAGAGGTGAGATGGGGAAAGAAAAGACAAATGAATTGCAGCTCTAAAGAACTGTTGGACCAATAATCCTCCTCCTCAAACTCTACACACAAAAAATTAGAAGCTGGGTTGTGTACCCTTAGTATAAAAGAGCAGAAGATTCTTTTAAGGAGAAATAAATCAGCTTTAGAGAAAAGATATTCACATACAGACATCTGCAAGAAAGAAAAGAAAAAAGAAAAAAAAGAAAGTTGATGTCCACCCAGTCATAAAACGGTGAAGTCTGCCAGCTAAAACCACCAACCCATGTTATCTTAGTCAGACTGGGTGTTGTGAATAAGAGAAGTTTATTTCTCATAGTTCTGGAGGGTAGAAGTCCAAGATCAAGGTGATCGCAGGTCCAGCATCTGCTGAGCACCTGCTTCCTGATTTATATTCTCCTAGGGAGAAGAACTGAGAGAAAGTTCTCGTGGCTCCTCTTATTTTTATAGGGCACTAATCCCATCATGTAGGCCCCAAACTCAAGACATAAGCTAACCCTAAATCTCTTCCAAAGACTCCACTTCCAAATATCATCGGATTAGGGTTTGGGATTTCAACGCGGGAATTTTGAGGGGACACAAATGCTCGGTCCATAACACCATTCCCTGAGGGCTTACACTTGGCCTTTAATACCTCACAATTTAACGTGTTTAAATAACCGAGGATCACCTGAAAAAATTCCTACAATGAACAAAGTAGACTAAAATTAAAGGATAATGCAGGAAAGAGAAAAAATGAAATGAACATCCAAAAGTTTAAACATTCAGGGAGTTAAAAGGAAATATTACATCTAAATACAAAACCAGTATGCTATGATAAATAAGTAATCAAAAACATGAAAAAAGATATTGGAAATTAAAAATGTGATATCAAAATAAAAGAAAATTCAATAGGAGGATTAGAAACAAAAGCTAACACATCCCTGAGAATGCAGAACATAAAACCTGACAGAGAAAATGTGAGAAAGACGAAAACTGGAGAATGAATAAAGGAGGTTCAATATTCAATGAATAGGAGATGTAGGAAGAGAAAACTGTAGCATGAAAGGCAGGAAATTATCAAAGAAATATCCTAAAAAAATTTACCAGAACAGAGAACATGAGTCTTCAAATTTAAAGGACCCATGAAGTAACAAGCACAATGAATCTCACTCGCGTGCGCACACACACACACACACACACACACACACACACGGCAAATCACCATGAATGCCATACCTCCTGGAAGAAAGTTACCATCATGGGGTAAAGAAGGGGGGTCTATAAATTTAATATAATCAAAGAAGAATGAGAATGGCACTGGAGGTCTCAACAGCCATAATGAGTAGAAGACAATGGAACAATGCCTTCACAATTTTAAGAGCAAATAATTTTTAACTGAGAACTCTACATATAAACTATCAAACAATGTGAAGGCAGAGAAAAGGAAATGTTGAGATACATAAGGACGCAGAAAATTTGCTTCCCTGTACTGAGTATTAGAACCTTGAGTACATGCTTGAGCATAAGAAGAAAAAACTAAGATCTGTATAGGAAAATATACACATTCTGTTCTTCTGAAATTAACAGCATATATGTAATGACTAAATTGAAAATAGTCATATAACTATATTGGGAGAATGGAGAAAAGAAGAGAAACTGCAAAAGAGATATATCTTCATATGAGAAGATATCAACAGATACTATCTAAAATTGATAAATTAATAAATAATTAGTATATTATCTAGTAACATGGATTTAACCACCAAATAAACATCTAAAAGTGTTAAGAGCAGCTGTTTTGGGATATGGAAATGGGGTGCGGTTAGAGATTACCCTTCTTCAGGTCCTTCAGTACCACTGAATTTTTAACTAGGTACCTAAATTACTTTAATATAAAAAATAATTTATGAAAGAACAAATACTCTAAACTATGACTCAATTCCCTCTCACCAAAGTCCCACTAGTATTATCTACTAAGTATTTATAAAGTCTGGGTAAATCAGCCTCTTAAAATATACCTAAGATGCCATGTAATAAGATAAATTGCAAAAGTTAATTGTGATACAGTATTCGACAAAAGTCCTTTACAATTAGACTTTTAACTTTAACTTTTTTTTTACTCTTAATATCTCTTTCAAACTAATTTTTCTCTCTTCATTTTTCCTTTTTTTTTCATTGCCTATATGTTGATTGATTTAATGTTGAATATCAATATGGCTGTGCTAGGCACTTTATTGAACATAGCAGGTACCACCCTTGACTTAAGGAAATTTATATTATTTGGCTCTTATTACCCAAGCAAGACAAATATTTGCTTGGCATAACATTTTGGAGGTGATAAGAGTGGATTCAATAATCTGATGGCCATCACTACACGGCTTTCTCTTCACTTTTCACACATATAAATAGCATGTGCTCATCATTCTAAAAACCTTACAAGAGTCACCAAAATCAAAAGGCAAATAAATAAAATTTCCCCAGCTCTCTCCATCCAAACATATAAATGGTTAACTTTTAGGGTATATACTCGTTCAGACTTTTCCCATTCAAACCGACACAGTATATGTATTAAATAGGGGCGTATTATACGTACTCTTCTATAAGCTATTTTTCTACTCAACACATCATAAATTCTTTCAACAATTATTAGAGATCATACAACTCTAAATTAGCACTTTCAAAGATTATGTGATGTTAAACTGTGTACTTTAAGAAAAAAAAATCCCTTATTGCTGGCCATTCAGGAATTTTTTTTTTTTTTTGGCATTACAAACAATGCGATAACTGTTCTTGTACCACCCCCCCCACACACACATTTTTCCAAATTATTTACTTTTAATTCCATTCTAAACCAAATGATAAATACTTTAAAAGATTTTAAACACATATTGTTCAACTGTGCTCCTTAAACTGTTCACCAGGAAACTCTCTCACAGAAGTGTGTGAGACTGACATTAGCAAGCTTTTAATATGTTTGCTGATGTGAGAAATGAAATGATATCTCACTGCTGCTTTATTTCAATTTCATTGATCATTAATAACGCTAAGCATTTTTTTCTTGGTTCTTAAGTATCCATATGTCACCTTTTATAAATTTCCCATTTTTTTCTATTGTGTCTCCTTCTTACTGATTTATAATTGTTCTTTATTTATTAAGAATATCAACCTTCTGTCATATTTGTAAATAATTAGCTCATTTCTTTTTTTTTTTTTTTGGTATCTTTCTAAAGCTTTTTTAACGCTTAGTCTCTGGTAAAAGAATTTGTGATGAAAATTTAGTGCTTTCTTTCCATTACACAAGGCTATTTTGAACAGTGTAAACAGTATAAAGTTAGATGCCACTGACTCGTGCCTTTGATGATTAGCGAGTGAAACATGATTGAGTATGGCTGCTGTATTAACAGGCCTGCTGACGTGTTTGTACTAAGGCAGCAGGAAGATAGTATCAGTCAATCACGTTCACTCCTTTACCATCTGATGTCTCTTTTGCGTTAGTCAACAAACCTACCTGGTACAAGATTTTCACCTTAAACCTTAATTCAGGGACCAGAAAGGAAACAAAGAGTTAGACTCTAAATCTAGCTTCAGGAAAAAATTAACAATAATTGTTATGACTGGCACAAAGAATTAAGCTTGTACTAGCTTACTCCGTGGCTTCTAGGTAAAAAAAGACAAGGATGCAGTTGAGGGGAAGAAGAACAGCTGGATTATGGGAAAGAAAGGGTGAATATAATTTATGCCAAATTTACAGTATAAATAAGGCTAAAGTAAGTTATAATCATGTAAGAATGTCTTTTAATTCTTAATGCAATTGGTAGTATACATTTTTTAAGATGGTCTTTGGAACATGATACCTTCTCAATATTTATAATAATTCAATAATTCATTGATAAATTCCAGATATTTACACAGGATCATTTTATTATGTCTCAGCTGCTTGAGTATTTACTTCCTGGATTCCATGCTTCTTGTAGCAGCTTCAAACATAAACCAGAACTACTTCTGACACTCAGGAACAATATTTTGATGGTTACATAAACCAGAAGTCATATAAGTGCCTTATTTAAAACATTATTTTTCACCCTTTTGGATTCTGGCCCCATTGCTATTTCAAGCAGTACATACTGGAAAAGCTGTTCTAAGATTCCTTTTAAAAACACATAAATACTTTATGATGACATTTGTTACCTAAGGTCTATGTATTCAATATTATTATAAGTCTGTAGAAGTTTAAAAGAAAAAAAATGATACATCTTGAGAGAAGGGTGGTAGAGATTTTAGTAGTTGGGAACCTGTTTGGGTTTATCCAATTTTCAGTTAGCCGGTTAACTCTATCAATCTGCCCATCCTGTTATCAGTTGTCTATTTCTTTTAGCTTCAGGTACTGTGAGCAATGAGAGTTCTAGAACTTGTTAGCAGTGGAGGCTTAAGGAGTTGTCTTAAAGATGCACTTGCACTTCAAGCACACTTTTTACTTAGACTTATTTATTTGTAATGACTTCGGGGCAAGTAATGAAGATTATGGGAGAATGTGCCGAAGAGCTGTGATGAAAGAAATTTATAATGAGGAAAGAGGAGAAGAGACAGGAGGAGAAAGGTTTACCTTTCTTGATATTTCTTCTTTGTGTTCACACTGACAGCTAAATCCGTGAGTGATAAAGTATGGTCGGCAGCTTTTCTCTGAAAGACTTTAGAGTGACTTAGACCTGGATTCAAATACCAGATAGCCTCCTTTTTAGTTCTCTTATGTTATCCTAGGACTTAGTTGCGCCATCTGAAAAGTGGGAACGACAACTCAGAGAGTAATTATGAAAATTAAATGTCAAAGTATCATTTTCAACCGAGGCTCTAATTTATATTCTTCCTTATTACCCTGCACATTAAGACTGACTTCTTTAACTTCCAATTGTAAATGGCTTCAAACGGTTTCAATAACCTCAGTCTTCCATATACTTCTTCATTACCAGACAAAGGGTTCATTACCAAGTTCAGTCATTTCGCAGTCCTATCACTGTTTATGTATACTGACTGACCACAGATGGCGGAAAGTAACAGCTCTATACTTTTATTTTCAAGCTTCTACAAGAATTATATGTCACTTGAGACAAAACTATTTTGTTCATTGAGGAAACTTGCCTATGGCAAAGTTTATCCAGATTTCTGCTTTGTATTGAAACAAAACATTCTGTGCCCTGTATTGAAATCTAGAACTTTTTAAAAAATGTCTTTTAACACAGTTCTGAGAAAATAATTTTTAATAGAATTTAAGGGTGCATAGGAAGCCACTGGAAAAAAAAACTAATGGTTGAAAAGTTGTAACAAGATTTTGCTTCACTTGGTACCAGTGAAACACTGTTAAAATGATCAGAGGGGATCATGACACTATTAACTGAGCATGCAGAACAGCAAAATATTCCACAATGTATACAAATTTCTCAAAAAGTGAGGATAAATGATGATGACCAGTTTTCCTAATAGCCCTTAATTTCCGAGGTAAACTTAATATCATCATCAACACAAAAACATTTACATCCCAGTGCTTTAGATGTTTATAGAAATAGATGACTTCAGGCAGAGATGACATGAGTCAGCACCTTCCTTCTCAGAAGCCTAGGTCTTAGATATATTTCGGTCCCACAAATCCTGAACTTAGAAACTCAGCTTTTATGACTCTACTGTGTCACGTACTAATGAAGATAAAACACACAAACACATAACCCTTTTTAATTTTGAACAGGAAAAGCATCATATGTATTAATGCCTAAATCAGGTTTCTTCTTTACTTTTCAAACCATTCCTTCTTTACTTTTCATGATCTTGAGTTTTCATTACTGAACTTTGGATACATATGTGCACACACACATACATACAAAAAACACACTACACTGATATATAGTATCTTTACCGAGATTCATTTTTCTGGAAGAGTTATATGTGTAAGACTCTTTGAAATTCCCCATACCTTATATATACTCATCTTTGTTTAGATGTCTAGCTTTGATTGCTTTTTATGAAGAAGAATAAAACTTGACTGCTAATGGACTGACCCAACTGGTAACTGCCTGATTGTATCAGAAGCATAAAATTGCTGCCTGTTTTTTTAAAGTTAGGTTGCCTATGGTTAGTCTTCTAATATTAGAAATGTAATTTTAGAGTTCAGTGCCTGTTTGAATTGATTAGGAAAATTGCCACTTGTACATTCGATTTCATATTTTAACCACTAAACTGCTATGAGACTCCATATTTTTAAGAAACTAGTTTTAAAAAGGTATTAAAGGGCATACTTAAATCCAAAGAATTTTCATTTTGTTTTTTAACATCCCATCAAAAGTAAATTTCTAGAATTTAGTATGGTTGAAAATATTTTGAAATCGTGTGAATACATATTCCCAGTAGACTTTAGTATAACATGGAACTGCTTAAAAACACTTGTTAATTCTTTAATGTTACTGTCTATATTTTTTTCTTGATTCTCTTGTATTTAGAAGATACTTTATTAGAAAATCCAGAAAACATTCAAGATATGTTTTGATACAAGTCTCAAAATTGACCATTCCCTATTAACGATTTTAGCTACTTGTTTGCATAATAAAAATCTCTTCTACTTATCCCAGGAATTGCTTCGGATCCCAACACATCTCACTTCAATCTGTTCTATCTTACAAGTTTTTATGATAAATCATAAAGCATACTCAGCCGGAACTGTTCTGTGAAAATAGTCACATTCACACTTACATTTTTAAGAGTTTTAACTGTATTAGACAGATTTTTAATGAGGCTATAATTGAGAAAGAAAACAAGTACAAAAAAGCAAGTAGCTATGTATGCATTAAAATTTACAATGATTATAACAAGCAGAAATCAATCAAATCTTTCACTAGAACAATCGGTTTTCTTACAAAGCACCAAATCACTTGAGCTGAACGGACAACAAATACTAACCCAAGACAAACGCATCAACTAATTAAAGGCCCATTTTCCACAACAGGAAAATACAGTTTCTGTTTATAGGTGTCTTAAGGCATTTTTCCAAGAAAAATGTACTCTTTCTGTGGCTTGAATAAATTCCTGTGTATCGTTTGTGTAAAAGGGTAAGGAGAAAAGAAAGCAGGCAAAATAGCATTCCTAGTCCCTAAATAAATTAGCTCTGTTTAAAAGGGCAAGACTAATTCACTACTTTTATGGTGGCTTCCATTAAGCTGGGACAGTAATATCAAACCACATCAAACTCCTGGAAGAATATGAGTAAACCAAGAACAGGGTAACTGGCTCCTTTAAAAAAAAGGGGGTCTGGACATACACACAAACTTTAATTCCATCCAGCAATAAGCAAATGCTGAATAAATTAACTTTTTCAAAGGGCCATTATACCTTAGTTCCTCATTACAGATCTCATTATAGACTGTCTTTATAACGCTCACCTGACAATATCATGTAGCATGCTTAGCTTCTAAGGTCAGTCTAAATAAGAGAACAATTCTCCTATTTATAGCAAAGGATGAACTTTTCTCATTTAGATGTTTAAGCAGCTAACCTCTAAGTTTAATGTAATTAGGGAAGGGATATTCAATTTACAGTATCCACAAGTAATGATAATTAAATTGATCCAAAAAAGCTGTTGGTAAGCATAAGATACCTTTGTAATTACAACCCGTTTTCAAAATGACTTTAGTACTGTGAACTTGAAGCATTTCAGCAAATGAAGGCCAATACACATAAAACGAACACTACAGTAGCTTAAAAGCTAGGCTGTTTAACATAACGAGCAGTACTACCAGAGGGAAATCTCAAAAACATTCTATAACTCACCACGACAGCCTATGTTTTCTCCTTTCCTCTCACAAACATCCATTAAATATATGCCAGATAGTCTTCATTTTTCACCAAACTCTTCTTTAACAGTCATTTTTTTTTTTCACTTTTAAAGAAAACTAAAGAAACGGTTCTCCTTATTTCTCTATTATTAAAGTGGCTGGTCATAAGCTTCAGTTTTGCGTTTGTTTGAAAGAACAAACAAGAGCTATGAATATGAAACCATTTTCCCGGTGAGTCCTTAAGATGAGCTAGGTCAGCATTCCACCAGGACCAAGGTGAAAAATAAACAAATAACCATGTTCACAGCAGCTGCAGCGATCAGTCTCTGGAAAATTATTCAGGCATTATGAGAAAGACAATATTAAACGCTGCCACTTGCAGCTTCACGGCTCTCTGAATATTCACATCAGAAAAGGAATGAGCACTTAAGGGGTATCATCAGAGAGCTCGCCCATCTGAGCATCTTCCATTAAGTTTTTGTCTTAAAGGAGGAAGGCGGGAACCTCTGCCTGACAGGCAAAAGGCTTGTCATAATTCATTAATATCACAGCTTTGCTCAGGTTTCCTTCAATGAGCCAGGCAAGAAGCCTATGAAAAAGTGCTGAGCTTACAACTTCTCCAAAGATGCTGCTGTAATAGACTTGGTACTACTTGGTGCTACTGCACTACAGGCTAAAGTACTTCACTACTGAAGTACTTCCCAGGAGAAAGGTGATCTAATAAACATCATCTCACTATTACATAAACCAATAATTTCTACATCAAATTCCAAAAGTAAGAGAAGTATTTAAAACACTGGCAAAATATGAAAGTTTAAAAGTTCCTAGAACTATTAAAGTATGCCTTCAAATAAAACATAACTATATTAAGTTAAGATAAAAAATTCTGGTCTTAAAAAAAAAAAAAAACTACAGGAATGGAAAAGAACAGAATTCTCTATATTGCCACTTCTCTTGGCAAAATTATTTCAAGTGCAAAGAAATGTCAATTTTACATCAATTAAATGAACAATTTAACATGAAATAAATTCCATAACAAAAACCATGTAGTATTATCCATCTGTTTCCAGAACAGAATATCATGTACTGGTGTCTTCATTTTCCTCCCCCGTTTTCCTGCTTAATGCACAGAAGAATCAGGAATCTGCTTAAGTATTTACTCTTTGTTTTCATTTATGTGGCAGAAAGTAGGAAATCAGAAAATAGAAGAGTAACAGATCCATCTGCAAATCAGCAGAGAGTAGTACAACTAGTTATAAAAATGGCAGCAGTAAAAGAGGAATATTATGAAGACCCACATTACAGTTTTATTAACTTGTTTATCTATTTATACTGTTTAGTAGACAATGCACTGAAGATGGGTGGCTATAAAGTTTTAATACCATTAATACCATTTTTATAATTCCAGTAAACATGATCCTGGTTAGTATATCAATTATAGAATTTCTTTTTCATAATTATTATTATTTTAACTTTATTTTAAACTTCAACTTTAAATATGATAATATCTATTATTTAAAGTGCTTGAAATCAAGACTGAGCATTAATGTATATAATGATCATAAAATGAAGGTACAATCTAACTGAATGAACAGAAATCAATAATGGTATTTAATGACTTCATGAAGAAAATAAATGACCCTCACACCCTTAATGGATTAATGTCAGTTATGAGCAACACAACATCACATAATGCTGACAGAGTCTCACTCAAAGTGGTATCACTTTTCATATGAGTGCCTTAAAGCCTTATCAAAGGAAATTGTGTTTTAATGCTATTTCGAATGTCATTTTTGAGAGGATTTTTACAATCCCATTTCATAAAGCATAAAGCATGCTCTGAATTGTTACAAGGAGCTTTTGTCATTGGCACATGTACTAGGTCACCCTCTGAAAGCTTTCCAACAAAATGGAATCCTAAATATATAAAAAGGATAACAACTTATAATATTCAAACAACTAGTTGTAGATTATCTTCTCTGAATACATGTTTTCAGAATTTTCTTTTTTTCTTCCTGAGTTAACGAAAGCCTATACTACATACGTGCATTGTGGCCAATTCCACAATGTAACACACGTGTGCTTCACATACACTTATAAACGGCTTGATGATCAAAGCATACACGAAAGAAAGCCTCACCAATAACTTGATATGCAGCTATTAATTTCTAAAGTCATTAAATTTTTTCCTTCAACAACTTACTATCCTTAAGAAGGAAAACTGTCATCTGTTCTCCTTATGACATAAAATTACAGAAAAAAAATAAACCATTCCTTTTCACTCTTTAAAAGATACTAATATACCCAACCTTATAGTATAATTTATAGATACTTTGGCTTTTACCTATTTAAACAAAATGTTGACCACTGTGAAATAAAGATTTAATAAAAATGCAATATTTAAAATTTTTAATTTCTACTAAGTATTTGAAACTAATATCAATAGTAATAACAATGATATTTTGATGCTGTAACTCAGGTTATTATTATTTTCTCCAGCATGATTTAAATTCATTTCTGACTGATTCGGCAGTCATCGAGCAAAACTTCCAGTAACCTCTCTAAAGATTTGGCATAGATAAGAATTTCAGAATAGGAACAAATGTGCAATGATGTACAGAAACTACTACAGTTATTTCTAAAAATAGCAGGGTTTCAGGCTTTCAGTGGCTTAGGGTTTTCACAAAACGAAACTGAAAAATTCTTAAGATAGAACCAGGAAACTGTAGCTAAAGATTCCTGACTGACATGAATATTACTTCCTTTATCCCAAAGGATATAATAACTTCTCAAGCAAATGTAGCATCATAATTAGTTATAATTGACTTTGCCTTTTAATTTTTAAGACAATCTATAAATTATGGATTGTTGTATCACCTGGAAGACAGTTTTTGACACCATACAGTATATCTCATTATTGTAATCAAAACCAAGTTTCTTATCAGGATAATTTCACAGTCTGCTAGATTTTAAAATCATTTCAAGAAATGTTAGCTGTATATTACTGAACCATACTGCACAATTTTAACATATACTGTCATAATTCTAATGTGGCTTCGAATAATACAAAAATGTGTAGTACTATTAGGAATTACAGGAGTAGGAGAAATACAAGCTTATAAGACATCCTACCCTATTGTCCCTTGTTTTGAGAACCACACAGTCTGGGCTACTTCTTTTCTGCTCTGTATTCTGCCCCCGGCCATCTTTTTCTTTCACCTCATCACACCTGCTGGGTGGATGCAGTCTATTGACATTCCTCTGAAATTAATGGGATGCTAGCATGTACCTGTTCTTAGCCACTCAGCAGGTGCACTTTACCTGGAACATTGGGAATCAGTGAAGCAACTGAAAGGGAAAGATTTATTTCTCTCTTTCCAATTACTGTTCTGCATCTCAACCCCTTCTTTCTTACTTTATACCAATGGCAGCACCTGCTGACAGTGTAATGCAATACTATTGCAACCTTTGCACGTCAAAAGTGGATTCTGTAGATATCTTACATGAAAATCTATGGTACACAATTTAAAGCTACTAAAAAGTACTCCTCTGAGACCTTCATCTAACCAAGTTAATATAATCCACCTTTTAAAAGAAAAAATTGTGAAATAACGCAATTTTCACTAATGTGTTTCAAAAACTTCAATGGAATCCTTGAACTTGAAAATACTACCTACTCATGAAAATAATAAACTCTACATACCAAAAACTAACAGAGTATTATGTTGTACAAGTTAATTAAAACAATAACAGAATTTGAGATTGCATTAGAAGCAAGTACCAGGATATGAAACATAATCAAAATGATACAAAAGAATATTAGGTCATCAAAATGCTTATGGCTAATAAGTTTGCTGAAAGGTTGTAACAATGTTTTCATATACATGGAATAAATGTGGAATATATATTTATATGTATAAATTTCACTGCAAATTTTTAATGTAATAAAATTAAGCAGATAGTGTTGTTTAATAACATCCACTGCTATACATACAGTGAAATTCGTTCACTTATGTGACAAACATCCTATGTGTCTCAAACTGGACTACAATAAATAGCTCACAACATCTACATAAAAATATGTCCTCTAATGATTTTGAAGGTAGTTTTTTTGCTTTAAAGTTTATTCTGTTAATTAAAAAAAGTACTGACCACACTGCACTCAAAAAAAAACCTCATTCCAAATCTTTCTTTGAAAAACAATTATTGAAAAACCAAGAGCAGGCTAACTACGGAGGTCAGTAGAATGCAAAGTTCTTATTGATTCGCTAGAGTGTTTTGAAGTAGTAGATATGAAGTGCTATATCATCTATGTTAAATTCTTTCTCTTTTTTTCTCAAAATTGTTCCTGAATCTCTTATGTGCACTAGATTGGAAAGTCAAGAGGAAAGATGAGAAAAACACAAGTAGGCATAAAGCTGAAACTGTAAGTTTTCAGGTCAGCATCAATGTTGAGTGTTAGGGCTTTCAAGGCCAAGAGCTAGCAAGTTTAAGCTTAATATGATGCATAAGATGACCAGCAGAGTTGCCAAGTTCTTTCATTTTGTACTACATGTGCCTAGGAACAAACTCAGAAATCTAATCATTCATGAAATAATTTTAAATGCATTTTTGAGCAATTCTTTGATATAACTAAAATAATAGAGATATTCAACCTCATATAATACTCATGCACCACAACTTCTGATACGGCAATCTCTTCCCTTCATTCATTCAGTCAGGAGTGATCTTTCAAAAATATATATCAGACCATATCATTCCCTGTTTAGACTCAAACCACTAACCAAAGCCTTCGATATCCTATATAATTTAACCCCTTCCTACTTCTCTCACCTCACTCCTTACCCTCCTCTGCCTTGCCCACTATCCTGCAGCCACACTGGCCTCCTTTCCTCATTTAACAGCCCCAAGTCCTTTCCACGTTCCAGGCCTTTCCAAATACTACTCCCTTACATGCCGAATGCCCCCTTTCCCCGATCTTTGCCTGGCTGGTCCATTCTTCTTTCAGGACAAATGTCACATCCTCTCAGAGGCATTCCCTGGCCACCCTATCTGTTGCATCATCTATTCGATTATTTCTTTGTCTCATGCCCCTCAATTACCATGGTTTATTACTTCTTATATAATTCCTGTTTTATTATCCGATTGCAGAACTGGAATATGAGTTCCATTATGGGAGGAACTTAACTCTACCTAGTTCAATGATAAATTACCAGTAACTAGCAAAGCAGGCACTCAGAGATTGTGTTGAATAGATGAATTAATGAATTTTTCTCAATATCTCTCACCACTCTTGGCACTGTATTTCATATACACAAGTGCTGAAAATAAATATCTACGGAAAGAAGTCAATCACTTTAGTTTTCCACCTTCCATTACAATGCATTTTCTATTATGTATAGTTTCTTTTCTATGAAACTATATATTTAATGACTAAACACATTGATCAAATTGCATTCTTATAGACTTTTACGAAAACAAAAATACAATTTTTTTTTACAAACTCCAAAATCAGAAAGGAAGGAAGAAATGAAGGAAAGGAGAGAGGAAGGAAGGAAGGCTGGTTTTGTTTAGGGATCATATACTGTTATTTTTAAAAAGAATTTTGGATAATTTGCAAGTGGTAAGCAATGGTTTTGTGAAATTATGTTAGTCTGTTACACGTGACAAGAAAATCATCAATCATTCCAACAGTGTGATGTTCTTCCTCACACTTAACTCACGAGGGGCTACTTTTTCTTTCTGTTAAAGTCTAAATATTTTATACACGCCCACTATGTGACTCCCCACCTTGCAAATCCACACAAACCCTGAATGCTTAATTTACTACTTGAATAACCAAAGATTACTTCAGAGTTCTTAAAAAGACACAATATTGGTTTGAAATTTTTACTTTATACCACTTTAAGTCATAGTAATATTTACCTGGTAAAAATAATTCTGAAAATGTAGCTTTGGAGATCATGAAAACACACACATATATACACACACAAACAGAGAATGAATTAAATTATGCTGCAAAGATACAATTTCCCTTTATTTATTAGAGCACCTTATAAAATAATATCTTTCATAAGGTTTCACTCTTTCAAAATAAATTGTGGCTCCAAAAGTCAACTTAGTATGTTTACTTCCAATTTTAGACTCTCCCTTTACCTTAAAGATAAAACTCTCTCCACTGTACAAAACAAAAACAATCAAGAATTCCGAACATATTATGTCCCGTTATGTCCATGAAACATGTATGCTTTCAGGAGTAGAAAACCACTTTCCAAAAAGTAATAAATTCATTTAAAATGAAGAATAGAAAATGATCTTTTAACTGAATAACATTTATGTTACTAGTCATTTAGAAGTGAAAATAAGACGAATAATTTTTTTTCAGCAGTTGCAGAGCAGTCCTTCAATTCGTCACCTCTTGCCACCTTCCACCATTACTCCACCCACTGGGGCTGGCTACCAACCCTGGCATTTCTAGAGAACTTTTAAGTTATTAATACTTTCTGGTTTCATTTACACATGCAACTGTATTACCTATTAGATAGCTTTGTTTATACAGTCTCTGTTTTAGATCCCTCATTTAAAATGAAAACCTCCTCTTGAAACACTCTCTCAGTATTCTATAACATTGGATTGTCCAAGATATCCTCTCTCACTTGTGAATTCTTTCACTGGTATTCCTTAATTGCTAGTTTCTCACCTTCCCTTGAATAGATTTGCTCCCTTTATTTTCTTGGTTTGATTCCTCACGTGACTTCCTATACGCAATGTAAGTTTAAGAATAATATACGATTACCATCCTCAGATTTGGCCATGTATTCCAGCATTGTACCTAATATCTCTATTTGTATATAGAATAAATTCATTTAGATTAATTCATTCATCCTCTTCGGTGACACTACCTAAAATAAACTCCCTTTTTCATCATGGAAATTAAATACATCACTCTATCATGGCACTGTTTTCTCCTGACAGTATTTTTTAGAACCCTCTTTCGATCTGAACCACTACTCTCATGAGTTCAAGCCCAGCCTCTCTTTCGTCTACCTAGCTGTGGTCTCCTGAACCAAACTTCTTCAGCAATGACCCCTATTCAGTCATAAACTCCATTTTTTTTGTACTTGTCAACATATTCTCTCCCATCATTATCCATATGTGTTTCAGATGACTGCCATCACCTGGAAACAATTAACTGTTATTATTTTTATGTCTTTGCCTTTGCCATCTTATCCAAAATACACTTACTTCCTTATCATCTATATGAACTATCATATATCATATGATATTATCTATGGTAATTCAAAGTAAAAAAGATAAAGAGATAAATATACCAAATAGTGGTAATAACCACCACTTATAATTAAAAGGCAATTTACATTTTATCATGGGCTTCAGTACAGATGCTCTGGCATCGGATGATACAAACCCCAAATTGTATTATGACACTGGTTTGCTGCAGCCATAAAAAGGGCTCTGTATGGCTATTTTGTGTCTGCATCACCCCTCATACCCCCACTGATTCTTCAAATTCCAGAAATTATGTGCAGGAATCAGAAAGTTAAAGGGAATGTGCACTATGGATTTTCTTTAACACTGCTGACATTCAGAACAAAGTTAATGTATGGGACGAGGTGTGACATCATATAAATTATGCAGAAGAAAGATTAAGAAGGCAGAGGGCATGCGCCTGATCGCGGATGACAGTTTTTGTTTTGTTTTGTTCTGCCTGCAACTGGATCTCTACCTAGGTTAGTTAACCAACACCATCTGGAAGACCTCGAGGGACTAGATTTGTCATGAAAGCATTCTAGGAATTCCAGTTCTTGAGAACAAGGCTGTGTACATTGAGGGCCATCTGTATGAAGGTTAGCCCTTTAAAACAAGACAAGCCTGGAACTCAACTGGACCACCCTGATGCACTTGGCTGAGAAGGGAGGACATAGTCCAGGCTTAAAACTCTGTGGGCTCTCCTGAAACAAAAGCTCAGCATATGGGAGTTTCTTTAGCCCCTTATTTTTTCAGTGGCTTTTGTGATCCTGAACCCTACATAAAAGCTTTATTACCAAGATTGCTGTAGACTTACTTTGATCAGCCTAACTTTTTTTTTTTTTGAGAGCAGCTGTTCACTGTATGAGGATTGCATTAACTATTTCAGGTCACTTGTATCAGCGATTGGTATCTGTGAACCAAAAACGTAATGATCCTCCTTCCTAGAATGGAAGTATCTCAGGGATGCAGCCATCCAGCCAGGTAATGTAGTTCCTTGCTCCCCTGTAATCTGGGAGCTCATTTATCACAGCAGTTAATGTCTCCTGTAGGGATGTCCCACACAACACAAAATAATTCTTGAGGATGAAATGCAAGAAGGTAAATCATTGTTCTTTCTTTCTTAAATTTATTTTTTAAAGTTTATTATTTTAAAGTTCTAAAAAGCTTTAAATGGCTGCTTAAAAATTCTCAGTGGCTTTCCATCAGCTTCAAGATAAAGTCCAAACATCTCAGTTTGGCTTACAAGGGCCTTTATCACCGACCATGCTCTACCTCTACCCCCATCTCAGGCCATTCTCCTTCCACATTCTGCACTCTTACCAATTTTAATCTATGTGCAGTTTGCCCAAGCTCTCTCCAGGCTCGAGCTTTGCACATGCTATTCTTTTTCTTTCTTTTTCTTTTTTTCTCTTTTTGCACATGCTATTTCTTTTGGGAAACCAACACCACACATGCATCCCCAGCCTGCCTAACTTCTCTTCATTGCTTAGGTCTTAGCTTAAACATGATTTCCCCCCATAAGTCTCTGTGCTAACCTTCTGTGTTTCTACTGAACCCTGTATTTACACTGTCATAACTCGTGTCACTCTCTAAAATTCGCTGTTTGCCTGAACAGACATAAAGACGTTGAGAACAGATATTTTGTCTTCCTTAGCAATATATCTCAGTGTCTTACACAGTACCTAACGCCAGCAGTTATTCAATAAATATTTAATACACTAAAACATTGTTAAATTTACTTCCAGAAAACCAAAAGGTTAAGTCACATCAAATTACATTTCACTTTTTGGCCTCTATGTTCACTGTTTACCTCTAGAGTCAATTATCAAATATTGAAATAAACACTTTAGTGAGATTCTAGTGAAACATGTATTTACAGTTAACTTGATTAAACTTATCGATTGCTTGGTAAGGATCGACTGCTTGAAACTGGGTATGATTGCATATATTACTGGATAGATTTTCTGTATTTACACATGATACTTTTTTTATTTTGGGTGATATAATTTGTGAAATCAGCTGAAATGCTTGTTTCATAAAGCTGTCATTAGGCAAAGGGTCCTCTATTACTCTCATTTTTAAAATTAACCAATTAATACTGTTTAGGATACAAATAAAGCATTAAGAAATACCTCTTACAAATCTAATATCAGCAGTTTTAGTGATACATTTATAATTAAGGAAAAAGTGTTATACACTTATGATGCTCCTAAAAACATAATGCCAACAGTGCTGTGAAATCCATTTGCATATCCATTACCAGAAAATACTGATTTGCATACTACACCAACCTTTTCCTGAGTCTGAATAATTATATCTTTATTTGTAGCACATGCAAAGGAAAATATATATTCTTGAAAGTATCTAAATTATTAGTATAGAAAATTATGAAAAACAGAATATTTAAGATAAAGGTATTACGTATCTTTCTAAGTTAAAATGAAAAACAAAACTTTTAATTTATGGCTTAAAACATGGGGTACCTATGGCAGTTAGATAACTCTTAATTTATCAATATATGTGAAATGATAATCATTGCATTATCGACTATATTAAATAAAAAGTTAATTGTCTTGTAATTTCTTAAATAATTCAAAGATAATACCAATTCTAGTAGCTTTCAACATCATTAATGACGAAGCACATTATAT
>NW_006439192.1:17987816-18019437 GCF_000325575.1 Pteropus alecto | reverse complement strand
TTGCAAAACTATTTAATATATTTTAAAATGGCTAACAAATCCAGAAATAAAATGTAATAAACATTAATTTATCATTATTTCTTTTAAAACCTGTTGTTTCCTAATATCGATCCTATTTCTCATAATAAAGTTTCATGACCTTTAATATTTTAACAAATATGCTCACATGTAGGTAAGCAATCAGTTGAAATGAATCCTATTCAGGAGGCAATTTATATCGACTAACTTTTAAAACATTTTTAATACTCTATTAATAAAAAAATAACCATGTTGGAAAAAAAAGTAAAATATTATCACTATTTTATCAGTTGTGAAAGGGAAAACAAGTAAACGCCTTTAAAATTCTGAGGAAGTGTTTTACTCCCATCGATGTGAGATGTAGTAGCCTAATGAATAAGAGCATAAACACTTAAACCACACTATCTGGGTTCAAATTCCAGGTTCACAGCTGACTAGCGATGTGACCTTAACCCAGTTACTCAACCTCTTTGTTCCTCGGTGTCCTGTAAAATGGGTGATAAAAGTAGTATCTAATTTATAGGGCTGATAAGAATTAATATACTATTCTATGCAGAGTACTTAGAACAATGCCTGTCACATAAACTGCTCCCTGTTATCATCACTTATTTTCCACTATATGTTAGGCATTGTGCTAAATGCTAGAAATAAATTGCTAGCAAGACAAGCATAGCCCCTATTATGAAGTTCTTAACAAGCATATTAATGGCTATACTGACAGTCTTTTATATTGTTATGCTGTTCTAGGCATACGTTATTGTGAAGGTATATGTGAAAACATCATATGTAGAACAAACAAGTACCTACTAGTGAGTAGGGCACATGACACACCGATCCTTTTTTATTGGCAGTTCTATATCTAATTTCTAAAAACAAGGGTCAGATCACCTCCAGGGGAATTAGGGCCTAAATGGCCCTTATAGCAAAGAAACTGAATTACTTGATCACTTAGGCTTCTCACACTTTATATTTGGCTATAAATAGCATCAAGTAGGTAGTTTGCAACTGCTCTTCTATATGGTATAAAGTACTGGTATTAAATAAGGACTCTGGAAAATTGCACTATTACACACACACACACACACACACACTCTCACTCACTCTCTCTCTCTCTCTCTCTCTCTCTTACAGTCTACATTTACTATTTATTCCTACCACCTACTATTTCTACTGCAAAATCATATTAGAAAGTTCTGCATGGAGACAACTACAGCGTATTATTCTACTTAAAACTGTCATCACTAGACATAGCAAGCATTAAACAATTTTGTATTGGGAGAATATATATAGTATGCGTGAATGAGTCCTGCTTTAAAATTGTGGGGATGTACTCATTCATAAAGAAAACATCATATGGAGAACAAACAAGCACCTTTTTTTCTGTATGTATTCCTAAAATAATAACTTGAATACTATTCTTAATTTCAATGAAAACTTAAAGGATGTGACATGAAGAAAACTAAAACAAAAAAGTGACATTAGAGATAAATCTAAAATCCTAATGTAATTCATATAGTGAAGATCTGCACTAGTATCTACTTTCTTGGATCCTTTTTATTTCAATATGAAATCTTTTAAGTCCATTGTAATATGTTACAAAGAAGGGATCCTACGGGAGAAGACCTTCAAACAGATCATATTCCTGTGTAATATATACTTGTGGTTTCTGAAAGGAACTGACACGAATATACACTTTCAAATAATGCATATCTCTCAGAAGCAATGTAATTCTGTGGTGTACAAGATAATGACCTATATGTAGATATTTTCACAGGTTACCAATGAAAATCATACTAAAATTGCAAAAGAGTAAGAAAAACAGACCTTTTATTTCTTATTCTAATATAAAATGCTGTGAAAATACTATTCTGCAATGCCAAAATTTAATCATATTAATATTTCAACAATATTTGCAGGATTGAACGTAAGGGTAATATTTTTTTTAAATCACTATTAGTGGTGGTATCTTCACGTTATATTCTGTCTATGTCACTGGAAGAAAAATAAAATCAATCTGCATTATTATGTTCATAACAGTATATAATAAATCAAAAATATGGATTTAAACATATTAATAATTGAGTTTATCATTATAATGAAAAAAAGGAGCCATTAACTTAAAAGCTCTATATAACAAAGTATATTTGTAATAAAACAATAATTATCCTCCCAAACCTATTTTTCAATGCGTGCATCTAATTCAGTATGTCCAAATGAAAACTACTCTATATTATTTTTGATGGGTTATAGATATATTCTATAAATGTATTCCTGCTAGTTGGAATGTAATATTTAATAAAATTCAATTTATAATTGATGGCTTTGAGGTTAATAGAGAAGTGCTAAACTATAAATTTAATTCACACTGCATTTTAAAATTATTCCATTAAGATACAGTATCTGCATTTACTAAAATGCTGTGAATTGTGCAAGAGAAATTTATTTATTTTGGTATATTGTCTTTTCCCTCTTATCAAAATAACCAGGGAGGTGGGGAGGGAGATAATGAACAATAAAAACAAATGTCACCTCTTAAATTATGACAAAGTAAAAATCATTGAATTATTTTTGAAAGTAAATTATAATTACATTTTTAAGTAGAAAAAATATCATTGAAAAACTATTCAACATATGTAAAAAGTTGAAGATTTATCCAGTATAATAAATCTTTATGCAAAAATTTGTTTAAAGACTACCAAAAACAAACCTGAAAAATATTTATTGTATATGAATTTCAGAAAAGTAAAAGTAAAGGGGAAGAGAAATTTAAGTGTCTTTTTTTATTGTTAAAGAGTGCAAAATAAAGAAAAGCTATTTAAATTTTAGGTTTATATCAGGTGTTTTTGTCTCCTTGTTCATTATATTTAAAACTTAATTTAGAAAGTCTTAGCGTCCCTCTGGAAATATTTTTTCAGACTATTTAAAATTACATTTAAATTTGATTTAGAAAATATTAGCCTCTCTGAATTATTTTTTAGAGTTTGTATTATAAATACTCAATAATAATGAAATTTCTTAACTTAAAGCCCCAGAAAATAGGTAATTCTTAAAGGTGATTATATTAAAACAAAAACTACCCTTCAACAAGACTAATAATAGAAAGAAAAGGAAATTAACTACTATGTCTCTCAAAATCAATAAAATGATTCGGTATACACCTCAAAATCGTTCCCTGAATACCCAATTTTCCTCTCTGAAATAATTACCTAAAAAGATGTCAGTTGAGATTCGACATATTAAAACCATACTTTAGTCATTGATCAGGAATTCATGCTGTATCTGGAAATCCACCAACAAATTTACAGTTAAAATAAGAAACCTAAGAAAATTTCACAAAATATTTTAAGTGTTTGGTTTTTCAAAAATGTAAAAGAAAAAGAAAAATGACACAACTAATTGTTCCATTAAACACTTTACTAATGTTTTCAAAGATACAAATTTCTAAATACAATTAGAATCTAAATTTTAACTTTTCATCTTTACTAATACAGACTCTTAAATTAAGAAATATATTTTTAAGCCAAGCTTGTTACTATATTAGTTACTTGAGGCCTGCAAATAAACTCGAAAATTGTATTTTAAAAATATTTCTTACTTTGGCAGAAAGGAACTTGTGATTAAAAAAAATCTCATTACAAAGCTGGCCTGCTGTATTTCCAGGAAATTTTAGCAAAAAATTAATTGTGCCTACAGCTTTCTATAGCTTTCCTTGTGAAAAAACTAACTTTGAGACCCTGGGAGAGTGGAACTTAAGATGTTTTGTCAAATTACTATAAAACTCTGGATTCCACCTAAGATATTATTTGCTAAATTATTAGTCTTTGTATTATTTTTAGTGCCAATGTCACAAAAACGCTAAACATGACCAAATTAAGTGAATCTTCTATGTAGCTTAGAGAGAATAAAAATGTGTTGGCTTGAAAACCACTTTAAAAATTCTTCAATAATATAGAGAATAACCTCAAAACAGTACAACTGCTGATACAATTTTTGAAAATATATTAAAGAACTTCCCGTTGTCATCAATTATATCCAAAAGAGAATGCAATATAGATTCCACTAGAAAAATCAGTATTCCTTGCTTGTATCCTCTTTCTTTATATTTATTTTCTAAATGGACAAGCAAAATTTCTAGAGAAAAGACTTTCTTTAATTCTATCCATTCATTTATTTTTAAAGAATTAATATAAATAGCATCATAAAACAGTTCCTTATGTATTGGAAACTCTAAATCAATACAGTGGCATTTCCATCAGAAGAAAATGATATCCCACTAAGAGATCAAAAACGTTTACTTCTAATTTTCGAGTTATATAGCATTCTCCCTACAATGAAAGTGAGAAAAAGCAATTTATCAGAAGGCAGATAAAGTAAACCTGTTTCTTTTAAACATGAACTCCTATGTTTATTTATAAAGAATGAGAGTACTGTAAAAATAATATTTTCAACACTACATGATTATTACCTCAATTTCTAAAGAAATGCCTCCCTCAATGCTTTCTTCCACCATTCAAATCCCAGCTTAATAAAAACAAATGGCATTCCTCATTTCTTCAAAATTGCATGTTCAGTATCATAAGCTTTGCTTTTTTTTTTTTTAACAAGATACTAACACTTTCAAATTTAGTAATTAAGTATTCATAAGCCTGAGTTTAGGTTGTAGTGTTCTGAGGATGATGGGCTGACTGATAAATATATTTGTAACTTTGAAACTAATGAATTTAAAAACATAAAAATAAAATAAATAAGAAGGTAAGTTGTAATGATATAAAAGCGCAGGCTGACTAAACCCTAAAGGTGGTTTTCGGTATTTCATCACAGGACTAACTAAATGAATTATAAATGTGTGTAGTACCACTAAAGAATGTTAGCATTTCTATGACTCAGTAATTCTATCCACTTCTGAATTAAACAGCAGTAATAGTCAAAATTACAGACTTTTCAAGCTAAAAGAATACATTTTTATGTCTAATAAGAAACTAAACTGAACACTTACTGTATCATGTTATTGAAAAATGTGGGTAAGTACTGGGCTCCAAATTATTTTACTTACTGAACTTTTTACTTTCTAACTCCAATTTTCAGCAAAATTGAAAAACGCTTTATGACACAAATATTCCTTCGAGTAAAATATTATAGTAACTAAACTATGCCAAGAATATATCCAACAAAATTTAGTCAACCATTAACCATAAAAGCTTTCAACTCCTAAACACAACATTTATTAAACAAAGAGTATTTTGAGTCACGTAATTCTAGAATCTCTGCATGATTAAATAACATTTTGTCTAGAATCTTAACTAATTTAATACTATTAAAAAGGGGAAGATTTAAAAATACAATCTATGAAGATACGCAGATAAATTTTACTCAGGTTTGTGTATTTCCTTTCCAACTGAAAAGCAGACATCTAGATAAACTTTTCAGGGTTGATAATCTAGAACAAGGGTACAAAGCTTTTAAAAAATATTGTAAATGATGTTTAGTAACATCAATTTTTTTACTGCCCTCTAGTGGCGAAGAGTCAAGTCACTGTATGAAGATGAAAGGCTGTGATTAGGAAAGACACGTGATAAGGGCTATAAAAACATCTTGAAAAATAGAACAGTAAAATTTTACACCATATGTCATACTTCTTTTCAGGAGATTAATTATTAAACAAAAGAAAATTCTATATATAAAAGTCTAATTATAAGAATTACATGAGTAGCACAATATTGTATATCAATCACTAAATAAGTCAGTGTTTAAGCGACACTAAAAGAACTAGTCAAAAAATGAAAAATTCAGTAATTTTTTTCTCTATGACATTAGACAATATTTGACTAATTCTTTAATTTTACCAGACTAGTTATTTTTAGGGCACAGAGACAAGTTTATAAAAGTTATTTTTAAGATTCTTTAAAATTTTAAATTCTAAACGAATAAAAATGTAAAGGTGTTTAAATTCCACAGAACCAAGTAAACTAAATTAATATTCAGATCTGTTCATGAAAGACACTTTACAGAGTAAATATTTAGTTATCACCGTGTATAAAATTTATAACTGGTATAACATACATGTATAATTTTAAACTAAATTAATTTTTTATGTTTCTTACTAAACGTGTCCTCTCCAAATATTTTCCAGTGCACTTGCATAATTTTATTATTTTTTGCTTTATTTTTCAAGTCATTTTCCATAATCAGAAATGATCTGACATAAAACACTGTAATTAAAAATAGATATTGAAAAATAAAGTAGTAGATGAACTGTGATCTTTTGTATCTCAGATGTAAAATTTATTAAATAAGTTTTGCTGTACTAAAAAAGTATAATCTTATAAATAAATGTATGTAGTTTATTCACATAACTTGTCTTAGACGAAAACCACAGAATGCCATGGAGAAATGGCCTGAAAAAGGAAAAAAGGAAAACTATAAACCTTGACAGAAAGCTACTACAGGAGGGATATAAAAGACAGGTAGGAGAGACACCCTATGCAGATCCCTTCTTTTCAGTTTCTAATTTCTAGGAACTCTGTAGCTATAGGAAATCATCCTGAGCTTGGTTATTTATTTGTTTTCACACAGTGTAAACAGTGCCTGCAAAGCACAGCTACCAGGATCTCCTTTCTAGAGATCTCAATAAATGGTGAAGGCCGATTATGTCAAAAGGTGGAAGAAAGTGTTTTCACACTTCCTTCCGGGCCCAAACTGGGCAAACAGTCAGCTCGTACATTTGCTGCTCCACACAGGTTGTACGCCCTTCTACAGCTATTGAGACATTTCGAAGGTTCGATGGCGTAAAGTGCTTAAAAGTTTTCATCAACTGGAAGACTTGAATGAAGAAGAACACTTTAAAAGCACTGCCTTTAACAATTCTACCAATAAATATAACAAAGGCACTACTACTAAAAAAAAAATTTTTTTAAAGACTATTGACTATGGCGCAATCTTCAAAATTAATATTTGAAATAAAAAATATCTCAAAGAAATATTTGTCTCATCTCCATTTTGCCACAGATGGCAGCTGCCCTCTGGCCTGAACAGTTTAGCACAGAGTCATTCTAATTGAGTTTAGATACATGTTCAGAAATGCTACAAGATTGTTTTCAAAAAAATAGATTATTTTACAGTTGCAAATTTTCTCAGAAGTTTGCCAGTTAGAAATTAAGACAAACAGCTCCGTAACAACTAACTTATTCACAATTACTCTTTGAAAAGAAATATTAGAAATCAAATCCAGACAGCAAAGAAAGACTAATGAAAGGAAATGAAATCAAGAACAAGTAGCTGAAAGAATGAAGACACATAAAGACAATTTTGAACTCTCTCAACATAAATTCTGGCAAAACAATTTCATTTCAACCTGAAGTTCACTTTCTAAGATGCAGGTATACATGAAATTTAAAATAAATTTAAGAGGAAGGAAGATAGTTCAAACTATCATGTAAAGGATTTTACGGACCTAACATTGTGTACCTCATAATCGGAAACACTAAAAAATTAAAATATATATACTAAATTTTGCTGATATATTTCTCCAGCATTAAATAAATCAGCAAATCAGTATTAAAAACTTTACTTCACCAGTTTTTCTCTTCACCAAGCCTAAATAACTTTAAAATCATACGCATGAACCACTGCCACATCATCTACATGTTTTTACTGAAAGGAGACTGAAAAAAGAAATAAAACCTGTGATCTAAATTTGAAAATTGGAGGAAAAAATAAAAGGTTTGGTAAAGACTAATAAAATGGCTTTAGATAAAAGCATTCATTTTAAGCACCTACTAAAGAGCTCTGAGGAGTTTCAGCTATTAGATGAGGCCTCACTTAATCAAGCATAGGTCACATTGGAATGAGTCAAGTAAGACTAGCAGGGACTTACTTTGGAATGATAAATGTCATTTTTAGAAAGCAAAGAAGTTACACGTAGGACTTCACAAGAAAATCTAAGTAATTTACACCAAATAATGCCACCCCATGTATTCTACTTAAGTTGGAATGTACAAGAGACAGAGACACAGAGTGCAAAGTTGAAACAGAACTGTACCTATGAAGCTTGAATTCTCTTTTGGAATCTAATTATCACAGTCTCTTGAGAGACACTGAGTTCTTATTTATCAAATAAAGACAGAGATGGACACATCTGAGCGACTGTTCAATAGAGACAGATATTCAAATCATCCGTGACTATAGAAAGGTAAAATGTCTGATGAATTAGTCAGTGAAGAGAGAATCCCCGAATGTGGGCCTGCTACTACTTGTCATTTACACAAGCTAAATTTATGAACAGAATAAAGAAGTATACATATATAGGTAGAAGAGATGTTAGGGTTTCTAATAATATAAGCTACTAAAGTATCAATCTTTTAGGAGCTGCAAAATGCTTTCTAACTATATTCTGGTACTATGGCTTTTGGGTCTAATGTTAAACATATAAAAACATACCCTATATCATTAATATGATTTGTTCTCTGAAACTTCCACCAAGTAATTGTATGGAATATTTAAACTTTCATAAAACCAGAGTAAAAAAAAGGCCAGTTTTTATAAGTAATAAACATAAATAGTAGATAAACCCACTGATACATTTTTTAAAGTATAGAATTTTTAAAATAATTAACTTTCTAAAATAATTAAGCATAGGCAACTAATAGCCGGCACCTACTCTTCTTCTCCTAAAAACAACTGAAATGACTAAAGGATATAAAATCAGGAGATAACCTAGCACTAAAGGAGCCCATCACATTATAAAAACAGTGTCAAAATTTCAGCTAGATCCTATATACCCATGATGGGTTAGAAAGAAAATTCTTTCAATGAATTTGTACTACCATTCCAGAGAGAACTCTGCAGAGTCGCGGAGTGCTTATGAAGGGGGAATCCTGATGAAACATGGCTAACTAACATCACTTCTTGTGAAGAGCTGAGGTGTGTGGACGAGAGCAAGACTAGGAGAAATGAGACGATGTGACTTACAACCCATTCTGCACATGAGGAAGAACAGCATTCAGAAGCAGGTACAATGAGAAGGTTATACATAAAGCTACAGGCACAGATAAACCCAGAAAGTTCAATTACAAAGCAAGCAGAGCATACAATATTAATACCAGGTAAGGTAGTATTTGTGACATAAAAAAGCATTAAGTTGGATAAAAAAGGATCTATTAAAGTTGCAATCTACAATGAAGATATAGTAGGCATGAACTCTGTGTATTGAATAAAGTAAAATGGTAAGAAACTCATTTAAAAAATGAACAGAAACAAAACAACAGAGGAAGAGTTTAAAAATTTTACAAGTCTTTTAAATATATGAAAAAGTCAACAGGCTTAAAAAGAGTATTAGGGATTTCAATCAGTGATTCTCAATCAGGGACAGTCCTATTTGCCTGAGAATGTTTGGAAATGGAGAATGGGGAGGGGGAGGTGTCTAAGCTTCCAAAAAGTCTGTGTAGTGTCTAGGAACGAGAGTGAGGGACACCAGGTATCCTAAAACACAAGGACAGTTCCTCAAAAGAGGAACTGCCGCATCCACAATACTCAATAGTGTCACAGCTGAATTATATTCAGTCATCTAAATAATTAATAAATTTAAATTTGGCTTAATAGACACAGAGCAAATAGTGATACCCACAAAGAATATACTTTTTAAGAAATACTTCTGAGCATTCACAAAAATGTACACGTCTTAGATAGGTGGTCTTCAAGTTGTGGTTATATGTAATTCCGGGAGTAAGAAAAATCTTTCTGCCTGAATGGTTGGTTGCAAAGGAGTCTGTTTCAGGCCTGACTCTGACTGGTCAGAAGAGGTACCCGTAGAAGATTTTTCCTTTCTTACATTCACTATAAAAAGCAAAGACAACTATATAAAACTTACCATGAAGAAATGCCCCAACATAAACACTCTAGGGCAGCAAACCACAGAACAAAGAACAATTAAAACTGTTTTCCAAACAAAACATTACAAATATCCATTTCACTGAGATGCATTTCTAATAGTTTTATTTTTTGTGGTCAATAATTTTTTTAATTAAAATATGCATGTTTTTGGATCTGATTACATTAAAGTGTGTATCGATTATAATTTATGAAAAAATCAAAGCAGAAATTTTGTTTCTTATCTCTCAGAACCTTGTGGCCATAGGAGAGATTTTTAATTTTAATTTTTATTTATATAGTGATATGTTTGTTACAGAAGAGTAGTATAGGCTGAAAAATAAAGCACTTTCTAGATTAAAGGTAAATTGCATTAAAATAAAATACTATAGTGAAAAGTAGAATGAAAATACAGTTCCAAAGAGTACGTGAAATAATGTAAAATATCCGGTTGTCAAGAATTTCTTAATTTATAAATAAATGATAGTGAGCATAAAATTACTAGGACATTATGTATTGTCATTAATAGACATTAAAAGTTATGATGTACCAGTTTTATTCAAAATGTCAATATTTGTCATACATTGGAAATTAATCCTTTGCAACTATTTTTACTTGTGGTGAAAAACATTAGATTTAAACTAAAAAAATGCATAAGGGAAGACTTAGTTTATCAGATTTTTTCAGTGAGAATGCAAGCAAAAATTTGAAAACCACTGTAAAAAACGCAAAAAAAATCTCAAATCTTTAAAAAACTAACATTCAAGTCACATTAACTGATTTCAGTGAATTAAACCTAGAAAAAGAAAATGTGCAGTCACAACAGTACACAGAAAAATGATTTTAAAAAAGAATACCCATGCATAGAATGGGGACAAAGCTGTATTCAGCAACATATTAAGAGCCATAATTATATCCAAGGAAAACAAGCAAAGAGGGATTAATTAAATTAGAGCAGAGGTTACTAATTAGAAAAAAGAAACTAGAGATAAGGTTGGAAAAAATATGTAACAGAGACCTCTTGCTAGTCTAATCAAGAAAAAAATAGAAAGCAAATATAGAAAATTCAGGATGAGAAAAAGGCAGTTACATTTAGACAGAATATAAAAAGTTCAAGGTGCTAGAAAAAAATGGAAAACTAGGTTACAGCCTCTGTAACTTACAAAGTAAAAATCTCTTGAAAATTTTAAAATTTAAAAAGTCCACTTAAGAAATTCACCTCCCTACTTTCCACTTGGGTGTCTAGTATTAAAACGAACTACTCTTTCAACTTCTAGAAAAGTTTAATTGGATATAGTGATAGAGTCCAGAGGAATGTATTTCATTAAAATGAAAATGAAATGTGACTATCTTAATCATGTCTGGTTACAAAAATGACTTAATGAGGTTTTAAAATAAAAATGGAGTTCTGAATATAATTTTTAAGAAAATGAGCAATAAGATATGATGCACTGTGATATCATAATGACCTATTCATCTATGATCTCAATTACATTTTTATTAGGAAGTACTTATTTTTATAAGTAATCTACTTCATTTATAATAATAGATATATATTAAAATATTCTTATTGTTATATATTTAAGGAAAATCATCATATAGATACAATAGCTAGTGTCATATTTAGTCTCCTAACAGTGGAAGGCCACTTTAAAATATTTTTGGATAATATGAATGTTCTCACATTATCCCTATTACATTCAAGTTTTTATTATACTGAGGATAATTAAGCATGTTTTAGATTATCTTTATTTTCCATTCCCTGGCTGTCCAGTGCTTGGTCATTTCACCGCTCATTAAAATTTCCACAAGAAAATGGTTAAGAAAACAAATATACATAAAATTTAAGGCAAGTAAAATTTTATTCTCATTGACAGATATGGTAAATTTTGTTACTGGAGGATTTTCTATACTAGGAAAATAATACCAATCTTCATTTAAACCTCTTAAAATATTGTTCCAAATCTAATTTACTAAAAACCCTGTAATTATCTTATTCAATGAAAAAAATTCTGTTGTGAGCAACTCAGTGTTTTGCAATTTACCTGGGGAATGAGGGGAGTTTTGCTTTGAGGCTACTTCTCTAATGACTCGAAAGATTCAAAAAGACTCAGAACTGACCCACTCCAGTGGTTGAGCTTGGACAGCCTCTTCCAAAATGGACAGAAACACACCAGAGCAAATCTCTGATGGCAAGCTCTAGCCTGGTGTTTGCAGAAGCTTCAGAGCATGGTAGTCTTTCCCACAGTATGTTACTTTCACTTCTGGCCAGGATTAACCAAGGATCCTCTCAATTCCTAGGACCCTTTTTCTTCCTTTTATTAGCCATTAAAGTTTGCGTTTCTTTTCCGTTCCCGTTTTGAAATTACACACATCTTAATCTATGGACTAATGTAGGAAGTGGTAGGTTAGAATCCAGATATTTAAACAAAGGAGCTGTTACTGGCATTCAGAACTGAGAATGAATATTATAGTATTGATCTTCTAATGTTATTCTGTGGGTTACAAAGGATTTTGTGAATTCCTTTAGCAAACTAAGGCAATGTGAGGAAATACTTTTTGAGCTCTAAGCAAATTTTAAAATATAGATTTACATAATCGAACTTTTAAAATATAGATAGATGTAATTGGGGTTATCTTTGTTAGTTTTAAATAGTTTTGGATCATCAAATTTATAACACAGCATTAACATATTATTCTCACTATTTAAGAAACCACTTACTTAGGAGGTCAGTATAACCAGATAAATGACTTTGGGGGTCCTGCATAAAACCTGTTCTGATAGTATATTAAAAAAACTTCCATACTTTTTAATGATGATGACCTTACCCAAGGGATAAGGTAGTATTCATAGCCACTTGAGATTCTTTCTAACTCTATGATTCTATTACTTATTTCTAAAAATGGCCCAGTCCCAGCTGGATATTTTGTAATTAAAAAATTCAAATTTATAGGAACTCTTCTAAATGTCCTGGGATATCTGACACAAAAGAAGAAAAAACGTTATTAAAATCACTCCTTTATATTTATATTATAAAACAGGATTCTGCATATATTACACAGACTAGAAAGATAGCTATTTTATTTTCTGTAAGCAGATGCCATGATTTTAACATAATATTGGTCTAATAGAGAGACTTCTGGATAAGAATTCAGAACTGGCTTCTATTTCTCTGTATACCAATACTTACCTATGTCAAGAGTAAAATCTCTTAAATTCTGTCTTCAGTTTCCTCATGATCTTGATAAGTCCTTCACTATCTGGAGTTACATAATTCTTTTGAACTTTAACATATGAAATTTAAATTAGGGGAATTAAAAATGTGGCAATTAATGCTTTACTTTTATTTTACTATTATAAAATTATAAAACGGGCATACGGTAGCAGAGCTTAATACTAAAAACAGAAGTAAAATTTCAGCTTATTTCTTTTAGTTTCACAAATTCATTTATGCAGAAACTCAGATGCTTATCATTAATATTTAAGAATAAAAATTACTTAGTAGAAACATGCTTCCATTGGTGATTTGTGCAAATAAACATAAACTTTTAAAAGTCAGTTGATGACCCTTTTGGCTAACCATGTAAGAGAAATCCTAAAACCATCTCATCATCAACTTACTGATCTGTTTTAAATAACTTATTTTAAACATCTATATTGAAGTTAGTTTTTTTTTTAACCTCAAATTAATTGGTCAGTAGTTCAAAACATAGATAAATTAGTGACTACTGTCGCTGGAAACACTGAAGATAAAACGTTAACAAGCTAATTAAAACACACACATATACACACACACGCATGCAGAGGATTTGTTTGTTGTTTTCGATTTACTTAAAGGCTCCTGGGAAATAATTAAGGAACTGGTTGATACAAAGCCTACTAGAGTACTGAAGGAGGATCTACTAAAATTTCTACATAGATGTAAACAAAAAACAGTTTTGGTCAGCCATAATGTACACGTGAAAAGAGGGATGTTATGTGTCAGTTTAAAAAATACAATGAAAGAATTTCAGACCTGAAAAAACTCTGATATCTAATATTCCAGACCAATCCTTTTTAAAGGTCTTTTTAGTTATCATTTAGGATTTCGTTAGCCAACCCAAGTTAGGTAGTTGGCAGTAGAGCACAGATTAGAACCCACATCTTTGAGCTGGCGCAGTTTTTCTGGTCATTAGACAGCACTGCCCCATGTAAAGGAGAAATCTGACCACTGTCAGATATACTAGGGATACTAATTCTATAGAAAAACAAGTTAACAAAGTAACTTTTAAAAAAAATTTATTAAGTTTATTGGGGTGACATTAGTTAATAAAATTATACAGGTTTCAAGTGTACCATTCTATAATACATTGTCTGTGTATTGCATTGTGTGCTCACCACCAGAAATCAAGTCTCCTTCCATCATCATATATTTGATGCCCTTTACCCTCTTCTATTTCCTTCCCACCTCCTTTCCCTCTGGTAACCACCATACTGCTGTGAGTTTTTGTGTCATTTATTTATTTGCTTTCAGTTTTATATCCTACATGAGTGAAATCATATGGTTCTTGATTTTTTCCCTCTGATTTATTTTATTTAGCATGATATTCTCAAGATCCATCTATGTTGTCACAAATGGTAGTATTTCATCTTTTCTTACGGCTGAGTAACGTTCCATTGCAAACATGTACCATGTCTTCTTTATTCAATCATCTACAGAAGGGCACTTCGGTTGTTTCCATGTCTTGGCCACTGTGAATTATGCTGCAATAAACATAGGGTACATGTATCTTTACAAATAAATGTTTTCAAATTTTGTGGGTAGATACTCAAAAGAAAAATTGCTCAGTTATAAGGCAATTCTACTCTTAATTTTTTGAGGAACCTCCATACTGTTTTCCATAGTCGCTGCACCAATTTACATTTTCATCAGCAGTGTATAAGGGTTCCTTTTTCTCAACAACTTCTCCAACACATATTTCTTGTCTTGTTGCTAATAGCCATTCTAACAGGTGAACAAAGTAAATTTTGTTTTCAAAAGTGTGAAACTAGATATTTACTGACTAAAAGGTGGCGAGATATTTTTATGCCTTGTATCTGTTGCTACTGGGCTTAAAACATTTTTAAACTAGTAAATTTTTTTAGTGAATTTAATGACTAATAATATTATCAGTAATTTAAGTTTTATAGGTCAGATCATCACCTCTTCCTCTTCTTCCTGTGCAATGTGGAATTACAGAGATAAAACGGGTCTCCCTGCCTTCCTTAGAGAACAGTGTACTTCAAGTGTATTTCAAGTGAAAATGGTATAAATTCATAAAACAGAGGAAGTAAACTGAGGAACAGAGGTAAGAAAGGAGCATCCAAGCCAAATTCTCCCAGGCTAGTCATTTTTGAAATATTCTGTGTAGAAAAATATACTGCAGTAAGCTTCAGATGTATACTTCCATATAGTAATAAAATATATTTGTTTCAGAAGATCTGCCAAACATTTGTTTAAAATTCATTATTATTTAATTAAAACAATTAAAATTGTGACTAGTATATAAACAAAAAAGGAAGAAAAAGGTTTATAATTTAAAATATACCCCCCTTGCCGGACCAGCTCCTGGACTGACATGAACAAGCTGTGAGTAAGTCACACCTGGGGACAAACACGTATTCTAGAAACACGGAGGTTGAGATGCCCAATTTCCTCATGTAGTAAAAATATCCCACTAGTTGTAGAGAAAGCCGGCTGGTTATCCAAGAACATAAGTGGATATTCTCTTAAGTCTGAATGAGAAATCTCAGGAGATGACCCCCAAATATAAGCACTGCAAAATATCTGAATGGTACAAAGTTCCTGATTCAGGATCCCTTCCCATTCTCCAGCCCCTACTCCCCAAAAAGGTACAGTCCATGCTAATACTATGTAAGATTGGATATTTACAGGGTGTACCTTATGGAGAAAGATTTAAACTATATTATTACAGCTTACATATATATTCTCCTCTTGGCAGGGTTGACCCAAAGAAGAATTACAAGCCAGGTACAGCGTGTGCACTGAGGCTTTTCCCTTGTCTGTAGCCTCCCTGGTCCACTCCCCTGAAAGGATCTCATCCATCATTCCTTGGGCATATAACATTTTAGACTTCAGTGTTCATTTATTGTCTTGAAAGATGATGACAAACCTCTTGAAATTCCTGACCTAGATATCTATTCACTCTCATAGAGATAAATTTCACGTGTTTATTAAAATACAGTTGATTTTTAAAAATTATTTTCTGGTATGTATGGATATCTCAATTCTGCCACAAGTTGAAAGTCAAGGGTAATTTTTTTGAGTAGATTACAAATAAGCTTTGTTGATAATCATAAAATTTATCATACCACTTACTTTATTATTAAAATACTACATAATTTTGCAACTTATGGGGAAATCAAGAGGCAGTGAGCCATACCCATATAAAGTTTATCATAACTACTGACGATAGCGTACTCTACGATGCTCAATACCTATAGTATAGCAGTCTCAATGGTTTTTTGTTTCTAACCAGTTTTTCAAATTCTAAAAATAAAAAAGTATAAAAGCCAAATTTTAATTTTCCCTATGACTGAATAGCAAACATTCAAAATTCTATGGCTCTCTTACTGGAATTTCCCATAATCTGAGACTCAGGAGAAAAGCAGCATACTTCAGTTTGGGCAGATAAAATGTCTTTAAACAACAGGAGTATGAAGGTAGAAATGCTCAAGTCTAACTTATCTAAGTCCACTAAGGAATTGAAAAGCAGAAAAACAGGACAGCAAAGAAAACCATTTTTTATCTTTTTTATTTCTATGCTACTTCCTTTTCTTCTATATTGGGTTAAACAGTATCTCTCCAAAATTCATGTCCACCCAGAACCTCAGAATGTGATTTTATTTGGAAATTAGGTCTTTGCAGATATAATTATCTGCAATAAGTTAAGATGACATCAGATTTCATTAAGGTAGTCCCGAAATACAATGACTGGTGTCCTTAAAAGATGAATAAATAATAAGATGAAGAAAGGGCATAAAGACAGAGAAAAGACCACCATGTGAAGACGAAGGGAGAGATTGGAGTGATGCAGGTACAAGCCAAAGAATTCCTGGACCACCAGAGGCTGGAGGAAGCAGTGGAGGGACTCTTCCTTCTGGCCTTCAGAGTACACATGGTCCTGCTGACACCCTGACTTTGGACTTGTAGCCTCTGAAATTGAAGGAGAATCAATTTCTGTTGTTTTTAAGCCACACAGTCAGTAGTTATTTGTCACAGCAGAACTATACATCCTCGAATGCCTGAGAAACCAGCCAATGAAGAACTACATCTTTCTTGGGCCAGTACAGTGCTTCATTTTGTTTTGTTTTCATTTATTCTTTGGTGATCTACACTGAAATCTGAATTAGACCATCAGCCTAACAGCCTAATACTATTATTCAAAATGGTATGGATTTTGGTTTCAACCTTCAATAATGATTTAGCTTTGTCTATATTTTGGAAAGTTTGATATAGAAATAAGACCTGGATCTACCTTTGGCCTCTAATATAAGAAATAGAACAAAATTTCTCAACAAAAATTTAAAAATTAAAAAAATTATTTCTATAACTGGTCAATATTTATTAAAGTGTTTTAAGCACTATAGTGTTATAAGAACTATTGTTTTATTTACTTTCTTATTATATCTTTCTTATTTTATTTTCTTATTATAAAGCACTGAGGTCAAATTTATAGTAGATACTCAATAAGTGTTTATTAAGTTAAATAAATATTCTAGCAGTATATTATTGTTATAAATAGCTGGGGAGAATGATTTCCAATTCTCTAAGATTTTGGCCAAAACATTTATGTGCCTCCCTTCCAAATATTTTTGTGTTTTATTTTAGTAAAACACACTACAAAAACCACTCCAAACACTTATTTTACTATGCTCAAGCTCTTTCCTTAACAAAGATTTAACTATTAGAAAATAACTTTAATGGGTTATATAGATATTTTACTCAATTCTCTTGAGGGTTGTTAATCAATGTGCCCTTTTCTGCCCCATCCCCCCAAAACCTCAGTGACATTATCACTGAAATTCTCTGTCTCTGAAATATGCCAATGGACCTACAAAGACTAAAACCTACTTAATTCCAGGAGCAAGCATCAAAAGAATACACACACTTAAGCAGCTAATATTGAGCACTTGGGGGAGGAGGAGACAAAAATTAGAAAAGCTGCTAATTCAACAAACAAAAATACAAATGTACTAATCTTACTCGCGTATAAAATGACATTAAATGGTTATGAGGTAGTATGGTTATAAGGTAAAAACTAGTACAATATGAGATTATAGTTCTCTCAAAGAATCTATCTCAAAGCATATAATTCTCTGAAATCATTGTTCTGTAGCATGAAAAACCTTAAAAGTTTTTATTCTGTAAGTTTATAACTTTTAAAGTTCTAAATCGATACGGTGCAGTAGCTACATGTTACTGCCATGTTCAGCAGAAGCCTGGTTCATATTTTAGTATTTTTAATTCATTTTGAGATTAAATGAATTATAAAATTTTCTCTAAAGTTTTAAATTTCAAAAGTTACAGTAATATCAGGACTACTTTGAATCATAGATGAATATTTCATATTTTTGAGAAACTCATTATTTCATACAGTATTTCCAGCTTTTATCCCTTCAACTGTGAAGGAAACATCTATAAATCTAAAGGTTATTGGTTCACTGACAATTATAAGCGTTTAGAAAATGTGGCAATTTTTTGGTCGATTTAAGAACATTTATTCCTTAATATTTCATTAATCGTAGTAAGAGCCTCTGTTATACTTAACGAGTAACACTTGTTTTTACGGGAAAGAAATCATAAAAATAGTGATACCTGGACTAAAGTACCCCACTAATTGCACTATTCTACTAAAATAAAACATATTGACAACAGATGCAATGACTAATATTCTGAGTAAAATTCAGACAATATTAATGGGTCATCTACAGTTTTTGCGATGGCTTCATACTCTTTATGTGGAATTATATTTCAGGGTTTTGTCATGGAATCAGAGAGAAAGACACATTGATTTTTTTTTTCTTTTAAATTGCAAAATGATAAACTCGTGATTTAAATTCACAAGACTGTTGTTTTGAGTAGAGGGCTAGAAACCCTTAAAATTTCATTTCACTATTTGTTTCGATTATTACAAAAATATCATATAAATTTTAAGTGATCCTTTTCCAACAAAAATAATTTTAACTTCTCAAGAACTTGAACTAAAAGGTGGTGAATCCATAAACTGCCCTGCTCAGACAAAGGTGTTCTGAGTACAGGTATTCTAGGAGAGGAACGCTGCTGAAAAATAAAACAAGTAAATAAACAAAACACCAAACAGAAAACATAGTCTCTGACCTTGGCTTTGTCATCGAAAAAAGTGATAATTTAACCAATTACATCTGTATGTGAAAGCAATCCTATGGAGAGCTCAGAGGAGGCTGTGATGAGTATATGAGGTAGTTTGCAACCACTTGCTGGAAGAAATAAATTAAGAGTTGACAAGGAAAGTAGAAGCTACTCTAATAGAAATGACCTATATGATAGCTTAGCATGTCACAGTCGAAAGAACACCAAACTGGGAGTTAGCTGCAATTTTTGGTCCTGGATCTGTCACTATTTGCTGTATAAACTCAAAAAAGTCACTTTATCTTTTTTAGATATTGGGAGCCCTCATTTATTCAATTCAACAACTATCCATCCAGCACCACCAAGTGCCAGGCACTGTTCTAAGCTTTGAGGATAGTTCCTGCCTTTGTAAAGCTTACACTGATAAACTAAAATTTTAGAAATTTAAAAGGAAGTCATGAATTGAAAATAATAGTAGGACAAGTCCATTGTTGGTTTCTCTACAACTACCTCCCTTTAATAATTCATCTACCAGAGAGATCTTCCCCCAAACACATTCTGTATCACCGTGTTCTATGCCAAGTCCCGAGTGGATCCCAAATGATCACCTAAACCCTTTCATCGGAGATTCAAGGTCCTCCACGTCCTAGCTTTAACCAACTTTTCTAATGTATCCTCCAAAATTCTCTCATGGACTTCATGCTCCAAGTCAGTTATTTGATATTTTCACACATACCAACTTTTGATATTTTCACACATACCAACTTTTGAAACTTTGCTCATGTGCCTCCCTCTGCCTGGAATGACATCTCTGTCACTTGTCCATAATCCTACCCTTTCTTCTATCAGGCTCAAATATTTTCTGGATATGATTTTCTGAGGAGAGAGACAAAGACCAAAAATTTGCCTTTTTGGACTGAAGTGGAAAGTTAAAGGCAGGGAAGCTAGTGAGGAAGGTATTATAAAATTTAACTGTGATTGCATTATAATAGATAGATGCAGAAAACATCTGGTCTATAGAAACAGCACTTTACCGTTACTGATTGAGTATATACATAAATGAGAAGAAATTAACCTATAGACTCAAAATTATATGACTATGAATAGGATGAAAAAGAGCATTCTGGATGATACATAGTACGTTATCTGTAAATGCTGAGTAAATTTACTTTTTTAAATTTATATGATGATTTTCCTTTAGAAATTAGTAAATTCCTAAATTATGCTGTAGTTAAATATTATATATTGATTTCTAACTTTATAGACAGATACAATAATTTGCCATAGGAATCACAACTAGGTACAATGTCTTAAACTCACTGATTACTGGGTTAGAAAATATCATCTTAAAAAGAAATCGGGTTTAATACTAACAATTTTACAGAAATATATAAAATGGGTTGTATTTAAGGGAAGTAGGGGTTGTGTGATAAATAGCATGTATAGAAGCATACCATAAAAAGTTAATTTTAGATCTCCTGGTTTTTTAAGAAAAATAAAATGTTACAGAGATAGCTGAACACCACTCCTCCCATTTCTCTCTCCTTTTCCTGCCCTTTTGCAGACAACCGTTATGCATAATTGGTCCATATCCATCTCAGGCATAGAGCTTTGGTATTTTACTATCTACTTCAGCTTACTATCTCAGATATTTTAGACTATAGTAAAAGCACGCTTATTTTCGTGGCTGATGCATATTTTGGCAGTGTGAATCAGGCTCTCAGACACTGATATCTCACTGGATTATAAATGACTAAATCCTAAAATAAAAGTATAACAGAATAATTCTCCTAGACAGAGCAGTCTAATATATATAGAATTTTATTCTTGGTGAACTTAAGAAACAGAGAAATAATTCAATACATTGTCTCAAGTTTACCTTTATTAAATTTTACGGTCGACTCTCCGAGGGTCATGATGGCGAGGTATTGTTTATCGGAGCCTAGAACTAGTTATCTCTGTTTCAGAGTGCTTCCAATTCCACACTGCAGAGACTGACACCATCTTCGAGATGTCTCCTTCCAATGCGATGCCTCACTAGAGGTTAGAGTACACCCTAGCCATTCAGAGGTAGATATCTTGTTATTGCTAACTGAGGTATTCCTGGAAAGAGGGGCTAGAGAAAAAATTTATGATATACACACAAGGAGATTTTCTTTAAATAAAAAGAAATGGTCAACTTTCTCTATAAATATACTTTTAAAACCTACAAGATTTAATTCTGCCCATGTTCTACCTCAACTAAGGTGGAAAGATATTAAGTTTATAATTCTAATGCCTAGCTCTTGAGAAACTGAGGCACTACTGAAATATTATTAATAAGCATTTTAATAAACCAAGTATATATACTGATATCTGAGCATGAAAGTAAATAATTTGTTTCGATTTATGAAAAACCTGATACTGTGAATCCCTATTCCTAACTCGAAGCATAAAGTAAAGACTGAGTTTAGCTTTCTGTAAGAAATATAATATGCATGAAATTTAAATATACTTTAATGAAATCAAACATATTATCATACACTCATAGACCTCAGTAGTTTTAAAAGGGCTAAGAATCATTTAAAATGAATAGTGTACACTAAAAACAACTATAAAGTTTGAGTTTCTAAATTTCTAAATTTCACTGTTCTGTCCATTAAGGACACCATTTGGGTTTAGTCCTTAATCGTGACATGTGAAAGGTGTGAAAGGGGCTATAATGTAATGTCACTCAACTCTTAAAAATAGGAGAATTCACCCAAATGAGTGTTATTGCCTTCAGAGTGGCCATCTCAGGAATTATTATTGCCTTTTACAGAAGATGCAGTCATCTCTCAATAGAACATAAAATTTCTCTTTTGAAAAGGCCTCACAGAATATATTTAACTGTGTGGTATATACTCTGAGTACAGATCTAATTTTCTGAAATAGCCAAATGTTGATTAGTCAAGCCTGTGAAGGAAAGTAAACAATCAAATTAGCTAAATTGGTATTTGATCAAGATGAGACATGTCTATATAACACAAACTATTTTATCTGTCTTGCAAATTAACTCGATTTCAAAAGAGTAGATTCAAAAACATCGTGGTTAAGTATGAAGATGGAACATGTGAATGGTAATCATCTATTCATGGTGAGTGCAACCACCTCATTTTCAGATCTTTATTACAACCAAAGACCAAATGTAGCAAGAGTCTACAGTGCATTAACCATTTCCCTGGAAGCTGGTGAATAATGCCAATCCTTTCCTAGACTTTCTCTTATCTCTGCTTATTCTTTAGGCAGGCTGAATTAACCAAAAAGTCAGCACAGAGCCCCACCTTCTCTAACCAATGACATCTTCACTGGCAAACATATGTAAGGAAGGAGGATATGTACATAAAAATAAGCTAACCCAGCAGCACAAAATATATTTTATTGTGAAGGCTTGTTTTATTACCATTTACAGTTTGATTTTTTTCCCCAAGAATTTTGAATTAACTCAAGAAATTCTACAGAAACTCTAGGAGAATCCATATTATTTTATGCCACTGATCAGGTTTACTTCCTTCTTCTTCCTTCTTGCTACAACTGAAAGCTATTTTTCCAAGTTCACAACACCAGATAATGGTTCGGACACTAATTTACTTGACCTAAGCAGAAGTTCTTAGCAGACCAAAACTATGAAAATCCAAGACCACTAAGAGATTAGCATTGGGCACAAAGGAGCAAAACACAAATATAATTCATCATTTTGCTAGGTTCAATAAATACTATTTTGATATATTAATAGCCTTTAACAGTGAAATCATTAGCCATCAACTAAATAAACAAACCATTAAATAGGGAATAATAGTGTCAATAAAGGCATAATCTACTAATTTTCCAATCGATGATGCTAATCACTGCTGGATATTAATCAGGGAGTAGACATCGGCCGTACCACAGACAATCATTTATAATCATGGTTCACTAAAAAAAAAAAAAAAAAAAAAAAAAAAAAAAAAAAAATCTAAGGAATGTTAAAAATAAAAACAGAGTACAATACTAAACACGGATTCCCTCAATAAGTAAAGTTGATAAATCAAATAATTCACCTTGAACAAATATGGAAATATTTGTAACATTCAATGGTTACAATATTTATGAAAGGTGGTATACTAGCACAATTCCATTCTACAACAGTAAAGAGAATTTATGTGTAAAGCAAAATTAGGGCTAAAGTTAAAACAAAACCTAATTTGACAGTTAAACTGGAGGCAGAATTCAATAATGAAGGATATAAATTTGAAAGTAGGACCAGCATCCCTTAGTAGCTGAACAACCTTATGTAAAATATTTAGTCTCTTGAAACTTCAATTTTCTCATCTATAAAATTGGGTGTAAGAATATCTGAAAACCTGCCTGCAACATATTAGGTGTTTTAACATGTCATAATTTCTTCTTAAGGGAGGGATGTGGTGCTCTGCAGTCATTCCCAAGGGAGACGGGGCATGTGTCAGGTATGTGCTTTACCTCTATCTTTACCTCTGACTTCACTCTTCTATGCCTCAGTTTCCCCACCTTTAAAATGGAGATATTACGAGTATTTAACTCCATGAGTTGTTCCAAATACAAAATGAAATAATATCTACATAAAGGGTATAGTGCAGAAACTAGCACTTAGTAAATACTTGATAAATATTAGCTATTATTTGTCTTGCTTCTCCACTTGATAAAATGTGTCGTCTGGATTAGGCGCTATCAGAGATTCTCTTCAGTTCTGAAAATCTCTAATTCTATTCACTTTTATAGGAAAAGTTAATAAAAACTGGTTTTTAAAGTTTTGCGAGTTCTTTGTTCTTAAGGTCAGCGAAGATGGGGCAAGAAAACAGAAATATGGTTTCTTTTTTGGTTCTAGCGCTCCTCATCTGTAGCTTTTCTGGCAGCCACCACACTGATCGTGTTCTAGTTCTGGCTCTAAATTATCCTATTACAAGATATATCTTCCCTACTTCAGTCACCCAAAACGGAGTTTCATATGTTCACTATTTAAAAAAGTTTAGAGTCACAAATATCTTATCAATGTGTTTAAGTTTCAAATGTATCTACACATGCATTAGCATTTTGCTTCACCTACACACCTAATACCTAACTGGAACTCAGCTACCCAAAATTCTCACCAGAGCAGAAATGCAAAGAAATGGAGGTATTAGATCAAAATGAATTCTGAGAAACTCAGAAAGTTAATAAAATTAGCCTGGGGAATAGTCTTTGTTCAGAACCTTTCCATTCCTACCAAAATCACAGCAATAACAACAAAATAAGCTGGGCTGTTTGATGACAAACAGTAATAAGAAGTGAAAGTTGACAGCACAAGGATGTAAAATGAAAAAGTTACTGTAAAAATTATACCTGTTCTTGAACTGCACATGTAATTCAAAATTCTTACAAGAATGAGTAGCGAAATCTAGAAGAGGTCTGGAATCACGCAGTACTACATTCAAATCACTGTTTCGCCATTTAATATTTGCGTAACCTTGAATTTACATAACAGTTGTAACAATTTTTCTATCGGTAAAATGGAGAAATCCCTTCTCAAAAGAATGTTGTAAGAATAAAATAAAACGACACGTATAAAACATTTTGCATAGTTTAGGGCTCAAAAATGATAGAGATTAGTAATATTAAGCATTGTCAAACGGGGCCTTAGCTTGGGGATACTTGGCCCTCAACAGCTTCAGAGTAAATTATTATACCATAACAGAGAACAAAGTAAGTGATGTTCATAATGATGATCTTCTATTACCAAGGAATTAAATGACATTGAATACATTCATTCGATAGGCATTCGACAAACATATATTGAATAACTATTATTTTCTCAGAATGTGGTTAGTGCTGGTACATAAAGATGAATATGACAACAGTTGTCACCTGATAGAACTTGTCCCCCTAGTGGGGGAGAGAGAACTGTAAACAAATGATTATAGTATAATACGGTTAAATGCTTAACAGAAACATGTACCAGGTGCTATGGAAGTAAAGAAGGAACAGCCAGCTCTAGAGTAGCCAGCTTTGCCTGGGGCAATCAGTAAAGGCTTCGGAGAGGAAATGCCATGCAAGTCGGCTCTTGAAAGATCTGTGAGGGTGAGAAAGGGCATAAGTAGTACCCAGTGACAATGCTGAAGCATGGGTGCGTGAGTGGAAAGGTATAAGCCGAGAAGAGAAATGGAGTAGAGGTGGGATCACGAGGGGTCTGGTAACACACACTAAGGAAATTAGACTTTACCCAAAGATTGTGACGAAGATTTCACGCAGGGATGTGCCACACTCAGAATTATGATTCAGAAGGACATGCATCATGACATTGTGGAGGCCAGACAGAAGGCATGGAAACCAGGTTAGAAGGCTGATGAAACGGTCTAGGTACAAGGTGAAAGGAACCTGACTTAGAGGAGGGGGAGGTGAGAGAGTGGATAATTCGTTTTAAACATAGTTCAATTACATTTGTTTTTTAAAGTAAAAGTTCTTAAAGAAATAAATCCTTTGCAATCGAGAAAAATTGACTCTCCTGATGGAACTATTTTTGGTGATTTTGAGTTCCTTAGATTTTGGTGTTAACGTAATTCATGCCATGATGATAGGGTGATGATACTGCTGATAAAGTTTGAAATAGTATTTTAGGTATTTTGATAACGGGCAAATTTTTTCTTTCTTATAAGATTTGTTCTTAGTTCTAATTAATTCTAATAAAGAAGAATTCAGTAAAAAGTAAAGCATAAGCTGAACTCCAATCAGTAAGGTTTGACGGATTTGCCTAGGAAAACAAAAATCTTGTAGGCAGCACTTAATTTCTTTAACTGGAATTTTCAAAAAGGTAAAATCTTGTACTATGTTTAATACAATTCTCCCTATTATTAAAACAATACCTGTTCAAATTTTTAAGCAAAAATTCCATGTTAATGAAGATGATATAAAATATATCACAAAGAAAACATTGGCCATAAAGTTAAGAAATATAAACTATAAATCTTTTGGTTTTGTTTTAACATTTTAGGAGAAGTGATGACTCTAAAACAGCAGCAGAACTACTAAAACTTGAATAACCTTCATGTAAAGATACTTAGGCACTTGTTAAAACAAACATTATTCCCACTGCTAAAACTGAGGATGGCAAATCTCTCCTCTTAATAGCTTAAAAACAATTTGAAAAGTAGCAGAATAGTAGCTTCTTTGTAAAGAGACCAATCATCATTAAAAGATCCTTAAAAGCAAATACAGAATGGTCAGCCAGCCCGATCACCTTAATTTTTAATGAAGGACTATTTCCATATATATCAATGTATGAAATAAACTTATGAAGGAAAATCTATCATTCAAAAAAAAACACCTAATTTTAATTTTCACCTTCATTTTGATGATCTACAATCAGAGGAAATAATATTTGAAAACAAAAAGAAGGACATATGATAAAGTGGTATATAAAAATGGGTCAGTAATAAAACAAGCAGGGATGGCTGTCATAAAATAGCCAAATGGCTTTTTCCACCTCCATCAAGGTCACTTTACTGATGATGGGCTCAATAAGATGATAATGCATTTAACCACTTTCCTTGCATCTGACTTCGACCTCACAAATCCAAATGGCCTTGTTTAACTACCCTGGCCTTTCCGCATTTCTCTGAACAAAGATAATTAAGGAGATGTACTGCCCCCTACTATCACAGGAATTGAAAGACAAATAAACTTTTAAGAGCACAGCCAGGTGTCCACTTCACTAATGTACAACTTTTAAGCTCAGGAGGTAAAATAAAATAATGGCTAAATAATTATAAAAGGTTAACAATGCTAAATTTGTTATATGCAATAATTTTGTTTTATTTAAGAGAAAAAGTATAAAAAGAGTTCCAGAGTACATGTTACAGGTCTCTAGACAGGTCCTTTCTCTGCCTGCTGGAAATAATTTAATACTATGGGGGCAGCGGGAGAGACAGGGGGGAGGTGCTTTGCAGAAACTAACATGAAAAAAAGTCACTGAAACTCCCGCACATCATTTTAATTTAAAAAAAAAAAATCTAGGTTGATATATAAATAGAAAAAAACTGAAGTGTTTTCTTTACATTAGTCCTATATTAGTCATACTGATACGGCCTATAATCCATTCTGTCTTCTAAAGGAATAAAACAAGACGTTTATATGAAACAGTATTTAATATTAAGAGAGGGGAATAATACTACTTACAAGAGAAACTCTTTCTTTTAAACATCATAGTGTGATTTCCAAAATCTATTATTTAGATGTCATGTGGCCTCAAATATCTGTGTGTACTTTTCAATTATTATTCTTCCCTCATGAAATGAATTTACCATCAGTAACAGCGATGGCATAAATTGTTTCTCGGATACCAAACAGGTATTTTTCATCCTATTGTAGTAAAAATTAAGAGTAGGTATTTCAAAACTTAAACACACCGAATCTGTAACTTAACAGCTAGGTTTGTAACTAAAATCAACACATCAACACCAATTTTAAAACAACTGTTTTCTTAAATATTAAAATATATACCATTTCAAACCTGCTAAAATAATCAAATAATATTTATACATCAAACTGTTTTTCACAATGGAAAATACAAACATTGAGATGTCAAAAAAACAAATAATGTATCCTTAATACCTAGTACTGAAACTGAGATTTCAATTCAGGTTAAAAGACCTGAAACATAAATAAGTATTACAATAACTTTTCATTTTAGACAAGACTATAGTAAGAGTCATAAAAATTTCACTCATTTTATATTATCTATTACTAGATAAATCTGTAATGCCAAACAACTTGATGAGTAAATATAACGAATTTCTAATGAAAAAGCTCTTTTACAAGAATTTTCACTTTAAAATATACAACGTTTGAGGATATGGAATCACTTCACACATCACTACAGCCAAAATAGATAATTTAATATCTACAATTATATGCTGTTAGACTTGTCCAGATCAATGTAACAGAGCAAAAATCCTGCTAATAATCCCTATCTAAGCCTTTGGGAATCCTATTTCTCCTCCTATTCCTCTAACAACCCTCATCCTTCCATTCCTTCTCTCTGCTGGGGAGTTCCACAACTTGTATTTGCGGCTGCTGTTGGATTAGCCAAGAACCAGCTCACTGGAAGATCTAACTCATTAAACATCACATAGTTGTGACTTAGGTTTTTAGTCATAACTATCTATAAGTTCTGGTCTAACCCAGAAAGGTCCGGCTTACTTTATGGTCAAAAACAAAACAAAAACAAACAAAAAAACACTACTGTCCCTAATTTATTTACTTTCTCATTTTGACATATCACATTATCTCTCTCCTTCATAGTACCAAACGTACAACATCCAAAGATCCATAAGGAAGAATATCCTATTTCTCAGGTATTCTGTGCTAAAGCACATATATGTAGGGTAAGACAGAATAATTACAGCCGTAGTTTAGTTTAAACTACATATGTATGTACGTATATATAAATGCACATATATTTGCACAAAGGCAGTTAGAAATCCATAGTAAAGCAGTAGCATACCATATTAGCGTAAAATCTAAACTTTTCTAAAATGAGGAAAAAGTTAATAAAGATGACTCATTTAGTTAAAAATTTCAAACAAATACACTGTCCTTTATTCAGCATTTACATTTGGATTGCTAGAAAGGTGGTTTGGGAAAAAATCTTTATTCACAATTGTTTAAAGTCTAGAAAATAAAATAAATTATAAACCTAAAGAGACTGATGTTCCAAAGCCCAATCTCTTAATTGCTGATCGGAGCTGAAAATAGATCTTTTTTTCCCCACTAATTGAATGAGTCTTGTTAAACCTTTTGAAATGCACTTTAGAAAACGCAAGAATACAGCTTAGAACAGGTTCTTTAATTTGGGTCATTTTCTGTTACTTGCAGTAGTGACGGGTGCTTAGCAACGCTGTTCTGGTGGCCCTTTTAAGGAAATGAATACCTGGAATACAGCATTTTAATCTATTTTATGGTATTAATTATCAAGATCACTGTATTTAGACAGTGCCTCCTTTGCCACTTTCCTACATTATAAAAGGAGTCCCATGATAAATTGAATGTATTATTTCAGATGACAGAAGATCCTGTGCACCTCCTCACCAAGTAAAAAAAAAAAAAATGTTAAGGACAGAAAAACTAACAGTAAATAGAAGCCATAGAAAGGGTTAGTTTAAATGTTTAGACACGGATCTTACACTGAAAATCAGTGTTCAGACATCTGTTGGGAGTCCATGTTAAGTCGCTTTCTTTCACTAAATCTTAGAGAATTAAATTCTATTATGCCACACAATGAACAACTGATATCTCAGAAATGTGATGCGACGCAGACAAAAAGTAGTAAGATTTTATTTGGTAGTTAAAGATTTGCTAAATATTTTAAACATTAATTTTATGAACAAGGACTTTAACATGAGAAATGTTAACAGAATATCACGGAAATCATGTCCAAGTTATTCACTTCCTATCTACTTTAATGTGCTCAGATGATTACCAGGAAGACACAGAAACAGGTAAAATATAGCGCTACCAAATAGTTGTATTAAAGAAACCAAAGTGCCATGTTAAGTCCACTCACATCTTATTAATAATCAGTACAACAGGTTTAAGAAACTAGTAATTAAAAATATTTGGGATAGTGATATTTTTTCCTGATCTCACTTATCTTTGTTAAAAGTACCACTCTTCTAACTTTTTCCTCATAATCACACAATTCATTTGATTTCATGTCCTAAAGAAAGAAGACGACACTCTTATATATCACCATTCTTCTCTATCTTCACAGCTAATAAGAGATCAAGTGACTCCCTCTTTGTCTAGAATGTATCCTAATTTCAGTCTTTAATGGCCAATTTTTTAAGCTTTTAAAACTTAACCTCCAAAGATGAGAAAGGAACCAAGTTAACCATCTGCAATCCTATTTTTTTTTTAAGTTTTAGTGTACCGGTTAATGTATAATCAGCATATCTTTAAACATACTTTATATTTGATTTCAAATTTATCATCAAATTGTGTAAATCACAGTATAAAATGGGATAGCATCAAAATTTCTCAAGTTTTTTAACCTCTTAAGACAGATGAAGCTTGCTTGGGGTTTGAGGGTTTTGAACACTAGTGTTGCATTTTTAATGCCTGGGAATGCACTGAAAAAAAAAAATAAAATGTGTGGCACAGACAGTATATGCGGCACTAAAATATTCTACTGAGAGGGAGGGCTTAGTAAGTTAGCTCTATTTCTAAAATGCTTTCTCTGGATAGTTTCAATCCGTTCTTAAGGACTACTTTAACAATTAGCACACAGAGGTTTCTGGATGGCTCTCTGAAACATTTTAAACCAGAGAACAAAAGGTTTATTTTAAAAACGAAAACCTTGGCTTGTACAACTCCAGACATGAATCTGCTTTCAATTACTGAAGTATTTCCACTTCAGTGGAAGGGGATCAAATCTTCAACTACACCATCTTAAGGCACTGAATTTGATTATATTAGGCTTTCAGAAGACAGGATGACTTACTTTGTGACACAGACACATATATGCTCTACATATCATTTATGAGATATTCCAGAGAGATAGAGACTCCAACACAGGAGGAGGAAATGGGACTTGTCCTTCTGAGAGCTACCACAGATCTTTGTTTTATTAAAATGCACACGAGTGGTAAAATGATTTTTACATTAATAGTGCGCAAGTTTTCCCAAATCATTCCCAACTATTTTCCACAGGAGTAACCTGCATGGATGCACACGGTAAAGTTGGATTTCTTTTCGAGAGTCTGCTCAATAAAACCCTCTCCTGACAAAAATCACACACTAAGTATTTCGCAGGAGAAAAACCTGCTCATTTAATTAGCAAGATTATTTTGTACCTTTTTCCCCATTAAGCAATTAGTATGACGGGTTTCAGTTAATGGAGCCAAAGGGCTGGTTAATTTTAGCTCAATGCGGATTTTGAAACATATCAAACATAAAGTATCCAAAATTCCTATGCTAACATCTGTTCCCAACGAATTCAACAAGACACATCGCAAAAGTCACAGAACGCAGGAAAAGACAGCTTTCACCTCCTGAATTAGGACTGTGCACTACTCATTAAAAAAAAAAAAAAAAATCCACTAATTAAAAATACCGGGAACAAAAGACTCCATTCCGCCAGCGGCTACCTGCACCACTCCGAGTGAGGAAGAGTGACGGAGAAAGTTCAGCCTTTACCGCTGCGAAATCCTTAAATCTGGCCCCTCAGGGGTTAAAAGAGCCACCTCATTTCAGATGCTAATGTTGCCTCTGCACCGATCCTAACCGGCCCGGAGCCTCCTCCCATTCCGACAGCACCGGGGAGAACCGCGGGGCCGCCGCCGCCGCTGCGCGACCTCCGCGTG
>NW_006439192.1:17980075-17987714 GCF_000325575.1 Pteropus alecto | reverse complement strand
CGCTGTGGCCGTGCGGAGCCGAGCCCGGCGCTGCCAAGTTGCATCGGTCTGGAGCGTATCATGTTACAGCGCCGGGCTCGGGGCTCCGGCTGCGGGCGGCAGCCAGACATGATAGGCTGAGGCTCCTCTGTTTACACCCGGCCGCGGAGGGGGCGGCGGCGGCGCTTAACCCCTTCGCGCCGGGCCGGGCCGCAGCCGCCCCGCCGCCCAACCGGGCCACCGCCTTCCGACCCCTGTTCCACACGCGCACACACACTCCACACGCCGGGGCAGTAGAGCAGCCATGCCCCAGCGAAGAGTGTGAAAACTGCATCCAAAACTGGTTACAGGCATGCTTTAAAGACCCTGATAGGAGATATTACACGCACACACACGCACACACACAGCCATAAAACATCAGTATTCTCGACTGTGGTTTTTCAGGTTGCTGCAGGATTTTCAAAATAGATTTTCTCTATAAGCACTACTTTCTTGTGTTCACAAAAGAACCGCTTTCCCAGCGCATGAATGAATCCGACCCGTGGTCCACCACCATTCATACAGCGCACAGCTGAGGTGTTTACTCAATCCAAATCAGAGTGGTGGTCGTACCCCCGGCCTCAGCCAAACTAGGTGCTCTAGCTCGCGGGACACGTTGCTTGGGAAAGGTGGGCGGACGGGTGTCTTGGGGGGGGAGGGTTTGCTGACCCAGACCTGAAGTCCCGCGCGGGCCGGCGTGCGCTGTGCGCGCGCGCGCGCGCGTATGTGTGTGTGTGTGTGTGTGTCGCTTGTGCACGCAGCGGGGACTGGATTAGCCCAGCTCACCCTTTTTAGTCGGGCCCGGGGCCGACCCTACCGTGGCTCGAGCTGCTCTGCGTCCCCCTAGTTCTCGCTGCAATTTCGGACCCTCATAAAAGATAATGAGAGAGCCAGGCCCGCACCCCCGGTAGGAGGAAGGTCCCTGGAGCTGGAGGCTTGTGGTCAAGTGGTCTGAGCTAACTCGAAACCACGTGCCCGGAGTCTACAATCCTGATCTGCAGTAGCTAAACTGATAGTCTAACTAGCTTTATTTTTAAATAAAAGATACTTCGATATTGCGGCACTTAAATTTTTACGTATAAATTATCTTTTTTTGTCCCCTCCAGACCCACTTTTATCATTAATTTTGCATTGCTTCCAGCCCAACGCCCCTCCCTTTTAACTTCCCTTTTTTTCTAGAACATTCTATCCCCTTCAGCTTCTTCCTGCATTAAACTGAGAACTGAATGATGATGTTCCAGAATTTTTCGATTGACGGGTGTTTTCTTCCGATTCCTCCAACCCCCTCGAGTATTTTTATAAGTAAACAAGAAAACAAGCACTTTACCATACTAATATTAATCAGTATATCTTTTTAAATCATTGGCTGTTAGTCCACATTTTAACTATCATGTAAATACAAACTTAAAACAAACCAGAAATTTAATACTTCAAAAAAGGATCAGTGTTCTCCCTTTATTAGTAAGATCAAATAAAGGCTATGTTCTTTCCCATGATTCAACAGGAATTTATTTTACCTCTTCAGCATACTACCTTTACCTTGACTTTTGTCCCTTTGTAACATCGAATGCTACGGTAATGTGAGTACACTTCATACATCCCTTGGTGAATGCTTTTCCTTTTCAATTTTCATTACCATCTATCACATCCATCATCATACATGGAAATGTCTGATGTTATTCAGTGTTTAAGTAAAGTCTCTACACCTTACTGCATTTTTAAAAAAATAACAATGGCTCTTCGAAAATCATAACTCAAACGCTTTCTATGATAACGATGATCATAACCATATGTCTATTTCTCCCTGAATAAGCATTATATTCACCCTTTAATTAGGACATTATTAAGATATCATAGAGATTATTTAAACAGTCTTTTAACAGTCTAAATTTTGAAGTTATTTCAGGGTTTTGAAATTCTCTTTAGTAAAACTGGGTCAAAAAATAGAACAATAGATATTTTGTGGGGCACCAAAAGACTTCTAAATCCTTAAGCAAATATCTTCCTAAATCACAACAGTATGAAAAGGATCATTTCATGGATCATTGTTTATGTGTGACACTCGTGGGGGCATGGGTTACCTAAAATAATTGCAAATAAACTCTATATTATAAAGTACTCAGGCCAGTCTGAAAAAGGTGCTCAATTGGAATCTTAGAAGAATTAAATAGGTAGAACATTGCACAGTTAGAATCTTCCAGGACCTGGAGGCTTGTCTATGCTTCAGGATGTGCCTCTGGATTTTTGATGACACAAGTTAGCAGATCTGGATTTGGACTAGAACATTAGAAAGCAGAAAGATGAACAGGCCGATGGAAGAATGAAAGGATTTAAAATCTTAAATCACTGTTTGGGTCAAGATGAATCTCAAGAAGACTGGTATTTCGCATGCTCATTTCCCTAGATAAATGCTATGTAAATTGGTCACTGATTGATAGCGTTTATTAAAATTCCAATTTAAAATGCTAATTAAGGAATGCCTATCTATAAATATCAGATACTGGTTAGGTAAATTTTGGATTATACCGGACTACTCTACATGTATATTTAGTTCTTTTCTGAATACAAAACTAATTATTTTCAAATTGGACAAAGACAGTATCCCTTGAGAATAATCAAGGGCTTACTTTGAACACAGCTGAGCAGCAGCAGCAGCAGCAGCCCACGGGGAGGAAGAAGGAGAGACGTGGTTTTAAACAGTTTCTATCGCTGAATAGTGAAGGATGATTTCTACATATATCTTCCCAAGAAAAGACACCAGGTTTTGTGGCCAGACTCATCCATGCATTAAATCCCTGCCATCTTTTAAATATAGGAGTCTACTAAAGAGTTCTGTAGAGACATATGATAAGGCACAATTTAAACTTCTATTTTCATCTACCAGAATTTCCCACATTGATGATGTCAGGAATAATTAGCTTTATGGATTCTGACTTCTATAACTTAAGCATTTCTTGTCTAAGATCTGCAAAATGCGCCACAGTTCCATGAGCCGACACTATCAAATATGTTGAATTTTGTGGCTATTTTATGTTGTTAATAAATAAACATATGGAATCACACTTGCGCTATTAAATGAATTTTACTTATAACTGAATTCAGTTCTTTAGGCATAAAAGCTAATGACTGCACACCACAAGGAATATTTTTAAAAATGCATGAACCAAACCAAATCAAAGCAAGTTGTATTAAAAAAAAAAAATTTCACGAGTGAACTGTTACTTCAAACTGGCACCAGCTTAGCTTTAATATTAAGGTAGCTTCTGACCTTTTGCTTAGACCAAAATCTTGAAGAAAAATCAGAGTTTAACCAAAACTAGGATGATTATCTCTCCTGCTAAAGATTAAAAATCAAATCCATATCGTCAGAAATGCTAATATAAAATCAAAATCAAACGCTTTTTTCTACACTAAATATATAACACTAACATTGAGCACTTCACATGACTCACGTATCATTTTTATAGTTTCTCTAAGCCTCTATGAAAAAATAATATCATTATCGCATTTTACAGCTAAGGAAACCAGAGCTTAAAGAGGTTAATAATGTGCCCACATAGTTATAGAGTGTCAGGGCCCTAACGCAGCCCCAGGTTCTGAGCCTGATGCTAAAATCATTTCACTAAATAGTATGAGGAGCTAAAACTGGTATTAGGGGTATAGTTCACTTTCTAAATCAAACATATCAGGATAAGCCACACTAAAGGTTTGAAAACATGATATTCTATCTTCAACATTGATAATTTGTTAATTTGGGAGGGGAAAATAAAAGATGCACCTGATATATAATGTTTTTGAAGTTACCTTACAAATTATGGTAATAAATAATACACATATTAGTCTTCTCTGAAAGCTGGAATCTTGTAGAGAAATGAAATAGTTAATAACATTCTTGAACACCTGATTTAGGGATTATTTTAAGTCAATATATATGTCATCTTATAATTTAGTTTATCTAAATGGACTTTGTTAAAAATCATACATTTATTTATAAACAATTTTCTTTTTTAAATAACAAATATTTCAAAGAAACTATGTCACCAAAATTACAGTGCACTGACATCCATTAATATATAATAATTATACAATTAGTTTAGTTATACTCTGTGAATAAAATGTTAGATTTTATCTTCTGTTTCGCAATGTTATTTTGTCAGTAGCATGAAAGTCTCTAACAGCTATAATGACTATGTTATAAGCTGACATAAAACTTTATTTAAAATCATATTTCTAGGTCCTTTTTTCCAACAAAGTTCAATTATCATTTACACTGGAATGGGGGTAAAGTTTTGAAAAAAAAAAAGACTTCTAATAAAAGTCAATTCATAATTTTTCACAGAGGTCAACAGTAAATCTAAAAGGCTAATATCTGGGTGATTCTTTGATTTAACCTACAGAAAAATCCACCCACAATATAGCTATTTATTTCACAACTCTCTGAAATGACCCACATCCCACATAGTTTCTGAAAGGTAAGTTCTTTATTTTCAAAGGTGTTAAGTCATCTCACCAAAAACACAAATGCTTTCTGAAATCCGATACATAATGAAGACCAAAGACTCATTCTTTAGAGCTCCAATCATGTTTGTTATGTCTCAGTAGAACTGGTTTTTATTTTTGTCCTAATTTGGGTGACCTTGGACAGGAGCATGCTGGGTCCTCCACAGCCTGGGCAGGCAGGGAGGAGGAGGAAGCAGGATCTAAGATGTGTGATGAGGTCTGGACTCCTCGTAGGGGGCAATCAAGCAGTGCACTGAATCCAAAAGGCTGAGTGAGCTTCAGCCCTATGCTGGCGAGTATCCAAGTGGGAGGGAAGAGGGTGAGGAAAGGAGATCATCTCTCCCTGGTGGTGAGAGCAGGGCAGGGGCAGGAGAGCAGAGCTTCTAGAGAATCCAGAGAATCTGGTTAGCAAGAGTTAGCTGGAGGTAAGCAATGCCCGGAACTAGGTATACAGTAAAAGCTGAGGATCCAAGTCAAGCCACCTGGTGTCCAACAACCTGTTAGAAGGGAGTCTGTGATAGACTAGTGCACTGAAAACTTGTTCTTTGAGAAGACCTCTGTGACTAGAGAAGCACAGGAGGGGCCAAGGTAGAGGGAGTAGCTCCTCCCTTGCAGGTTGGATGCAAGGTCTGAAAGTAGCAAGACTAACTCCCAGGCCCGCCCAGGGGCGGCAGTGTATGTTCATGCTTGGCAACTTATTGGGGTTCAACTTATTTTTAGGTTTTAACTATGGAGCAATTTCTTCAATCTTAACTATTTGCTTCCAACCATCATTCCATTCACTTACCCCAAAAGCCTATCTTAGTGTTGGGTCTCAAAAAACACATTTTCAGTAAAATGTCAAAAAGCTAAGCAATATATCTTTGAAATTAAATATATTACTATAGATACTGTTTTTAAATTTGTTTAGATGCAAAGAATTAATTATCCAGTGATGACTGGTGATGAAATGATGTTGTCAGGTGGGTGGTTGTCTAAAGAAGCAATAGCTATCCATAGGTCAAATCCTTTATGCAGTAGACAGAACACAGAAATCACACAAACTTCTATAGTTACCCTTTAAAATTATAATATCAGAATTTTCAGAAGAATCCATATGTATTTAGATCAGTTTTTACAATTTAACAAGTCTATCGATAAAAGAATCTTTATAATCCATAATGAATTAATTTCAGGTGTTTTCATGACATAGTCACATGATATGTATTTTTAATATTTTTTCTATTTTGTGAACTTAAGTTCTGCCTATGCGCATATTTTTATATGTCATTTTGGATGTGAGATATGCTCGATACCTCTCCTTTTTACCTGGCCAATTTCTGCTTGCTCATGACTTGGCTTGGAAGTCAGTTCCTCCATTTAGTTTTCCTAATCCACTAAGAATAGTTTAAGGGTTCCTCTCTGAACTCTGCAAATATCCTTTTCTAATAGTCATCATACCATACTGCTATCTGTCTACTTGTCTGTAACTCCTTGCAGACCATAGACACATGAGAGCAGGGAGCATTTCTTTATTGATTTCCCAGCATATAGCATAGAGTCTTACACAAAGGAGACACTGAGTAAGTACAGGTTTTGGATGGGTAGATGGATGGATCGTTGGAAATGAATAGTCCACGCTGAAGAAATGATTCAATCATTTGTATTTATCTCACTATTCTGTAATTATTTGGCGCACACACACACACACCCTCACCTAATCAACTTTTCGAGGACGGAGACTTGACCTAATGGTACCTAGCACCACTGACAGTTCGAAATGACTTTTTTAAAACTATAAATATATACTTTTTCATTATAAAATCATGGGATTATAAAATGACATAAACTTAACATATGATCTAATTTGGTCATTCCTTTTCAATCTCCAGACACAGATGAATCTATCTGTTAAAAAAAAAAAAAAGCCTACTATGCCATGTCCTTTTCAAGTAATACATAATGATATTTTACATTGTTTACCAAGAGCAATTCTATTTTGAAAGTCTCTAATTTAAATTTCTAAAGTCACAGCTTACACCCAAATAGCCTTGCTCAGTCTTCAGTGGAAAGAAGGAACAGCTGGTTATCATTTTCTCAACAAGAGCTCTTCATATACTTGAAGATGATTATTCTTAAATCTTCCCCTAAGATCCACACTGTTGTGCTAAATAATCTAAATTATTATTATTATTATTATTATTATTTTATTATTTAATTTTATTTTATTTTATTTTACCATTTCCTTATAGGTCTAATTTCATCTTTTTTTCATCTTAATGGTGTTTCTGTGAACCTCCTTTGTAGCATGTTGGTGGGTGAAGCTGAGAACTGTAACTTCTGGGTTATCAGGCCTACATTTAGAGATTTAGGCCCAGCAAGGGAAGAAAATTCTATGAGAATGCAAAGAAAAAGGAAATAGAATGAAGTGAGCATTGCATTGGATACTGATCTTTAAGCATGCCAGCAAGGAACTTAGAGATAGGAAGAAGAGATATAGTTGTATAATAATGTGCATTTCCTAACCCATTTCATAATAGCGACTGAGTATTATGAGAGCAGATGAGATGAGAGGCAAAGAGTAAACCAAGAGAACAAAGGGCCAAGCCTGAATCTCAGAGGGTGCTTACATACAAGGGTCACACAAAAGAAGTTCAGGCACCAAGGGAGACAGAAGGCCAAGTCTAGAAAATTGGAGAGAATCAGCAGTCTGGCCCAACAAGGAAGCCTCAGAGGAGAGGTTTCAAGATCTGAGGCAGGCAGAGAGCTGGGTGATGGTTAACAAAGCTACTTGTCACAGACTAATACTTAAGATGAAGGAAGTAAAGTTCTTGAAATTGGCAAGAAGAAGTAATTTGTGACCTAAAGGAGGATAATTTCTAGCAGGGTGATGGGGTGCATGTCAAATTTAATGGGGGCTGAAAAGCAAGAGGACGGTGGGGAAATGGAGACAGCTGGTGTCCAAGCCAGTTTTTTCTTCAAAGTTTTTTCACTTGAATTTGAGTCATTTATTGAATGCCTATTACGTGTCTGAAACACCTCAGGTACTTTCACATGAAATGCCTTCTTTAAATCTCACAGGGCAAGACTACTTTAAAATCACTGTAGAAAACTAGATTTCCTTTATTTAAAACTCTGTAGG
>NW_006439192.1:17929767-17980042 GCF_000325575.1 Pteropus alecto | reverse complement strand
ACTGGTTCTTTCAGGCAAATTTCTACTTGGGGTCTCTCTCAGTTTGTGAAAAGCCAAGGGTGCTTAATATCTTGTGAGGGGCAACTTCAGCAGCTTACCTGAAATCATGCAGATGCATGTTACATACTGTATGAGAAGAAATGAATTCTCTAAAAAAATGGAGGAGGAAGGATAAAAAACAAAAAACAAAAAACAAAACAGGCAGAGACAGAGGCAGTAGGGTAAGGAAAGCTCCAGCTGTAATGTATCTAGTCCTGGGGGCTTTCAGCTTCTGAGTGATAGCAAGCTTCGAGGACTGTCTCTTTCTTTTAAAAGAACTGGTGCAAAAGGAGTTAGGTCTTTACAGAGATCCAGAATAATTGAAAGACAAAATAAGGACATCTATTTAATTGATGCTAAGCAAGGTGAATGTAACTCCTGAGGCCATGGCAGACAGAAGATTCTGACCACTAAGGCATGTGTCCAGGTGAAGATTTTGACACCAGCTACCCAGGTGTTCCAGAGCTTACCATCCCTCTGGCAGTTAGACTTCAAAATGGAAATCACTGTGAAAATATGTAGAGCTATATATTATTTTTGGCCAAGGGCCTTTGCAAGATCTTCAACAAAAGATTTGTACAATGTGATCATTCAAATGAATTTTAAAGATTAAGGCAGAACAAGTTGGAGTATTTTAGAATTAATTTCATAATATTACTCATTAGATCAATATATCATTGTGTCACTTTAACTACAGAGTGTAAGATAGCTTTAGTTCAGATGACATAAGCAGCCAGTATAAGTAGAAACGTTCTCACGGTTAGGTACAAGTCTATGTTGAAAAACGGCACCTTTTTTGGTTGCATACTAGAATAGATGTTGTGTAAATTTATCTTCAAGGTATTTCTGGCAGCGTTTCACAGGGATGGTTAGAATGAGGAATTTTCTAACTGAAAAAGAGCAGTTAAATTAGTTTGTGATTAACAACAACTTATGATTAGTGAGAAAGATCCTAAATTATAGTTAGGCATATATTCCATAAAAAGCTTATTCTACTGCTTGGTGATTATTTCTGGCAATTTTAATAAAAACATGTAATGTCATAATCAGTGTCAGGAAAATTCATGGCTGTAATTTAGATAAGCAGGTATCTTTTTGTCCTCATCCTGGATTACTTGAATCAGAGCCACTGAAACCAATGATAAAATTGGCTCCCTGCAAAAGTAAAGAACCTAAAAGGAATGAAGCAGCTTCAGAGAATACTCCGCTTCCCTACAAATTTTCTAGAAATCAGGAAATCTGGACGCTGGACATCCATCTCTTCTTACCAGCTGTATGGCCTGGCTAAATCTTAACTTATTTGGGTCTCAACTCTTCCCCCTGTAAAAAAGAAATCTCTCTCAGGTCTTTTGAATCCTGAGAGATAGGATTTAAAAAACAGCTATTTTCATCTTTATTCTACTCCAGATATTAGCATTCCATGTGTTAAGATACTAGGCACATTCCAATGCATATAAGAGGTAAGAGGCTCTTTATAAGAATAGCACTGATGTTTTCTTAGCAGTCAAGAGAAGAGACAAGGTGTGTGTGAGCTATGTTATTATATGTTCAGTATCATATTGTTGGTGGCAATCGTGTATTTATCTTCTTAGCGAAGTTTTATATATCTTGCAAGATCTCTCTCTTCTAATGCTTCTGTAGTCTATCAACAACTTCAAGTGAGATGTTCTACCAATAGGAGGCTCTTGGTTAGTGCAGTTAGAGCACACGGCCGGTCCTGCCTGAAGAGATCACATATCATCACCAAATATTAGGACCTACGGGAACTTAAAATGCATTGCTCAACCCTCTTGTCTTCTTGCAGGGCAGCTGGTGAGTACGACCCTAAAGACAGCAAACTCCCCTATTTATTAGTGATTCTAAATATTGGTAACTTGATCCCCATCCCATATTCCCTTAAGCAGAGAGAGGTGTTATGATTTGCCTAAGGCGCCTGTTAAAGAAAAAAAAAAAACCACTGTCAATAGAAAATTAGAATCCCTGTGACCTTCATAGTCAAACATGAAACTATCTAGCCCTTTCTGGTTAGTGTGAAATTTAATTAATATCATTGTGGTTAACAGGAAAAAAAAATCTACTTTTCCTGAACTTAGAATTAAAACGCTTATAATTTTTCACTTTTTTCATTTCTAAAGGATCAAGAAGACTTTCCAAAAGAGTAAAATTTAAATCCATATTTGATTTTCTGCCAATTATGAAGAAATAAACCAACTTCAGGTCTTTCTTACGTCTGTACTGACTGTGAATCTGCTGCCTTTTTACTCACGTGAGAGAATAACTAAAGACCATCTTCCTCTGCAGAGACAGGAACTACATGTGCCTAAAACGGGAATATTTGAAAATTCTTAAATTCATTCTTCTGCCTTTTTCCCTATCCTATTTCAAATCAATTTCCTTTTTTCTCACATTCCTCCGGTCTGGCAGCTGTTCCTTCTGGGCCTTTATCTGGCCCGAGGAAGACAGGCAGGCAAGCAGTTGCCTGTTCAGCCGATGCCAGCCCTGTTCTCATGCTGGAGACAGAATGTCTAATCTCCATATTACAAGCAGCTTCCAATGGTCCCCATCTTAAAAGCATCTTAACACTTGGGTCCACAGGCTGGGGTCTCCTGTCTTTCTTTACAATGGGAATCGAAACCTTTTTTTCTTGGAATAAAGACTCTTATTGAAAAAGGGAAACAATAACAACAACCAACTCACAAGTCAAGTCACTAAAGAAAAAAATTCACCTGCAGTGTAAACACTGAAGATGGAAGAAGTCATGTAATAAACACTGTATTTGTAGACTGTTGGAAGCAATACAATTGAAGTAAAATAGCTTTCTGTGGTGGTCTGGCAGGGAGAATTGACTCTCCCGAACAAAACCATAACTTCTATAAAACCGTGTGAATGGCAACCACCTCCAGCAAAGACCATGAAAAGACTTCCCCTCACTCCTCAGAATAAACAGCTACTTAAATGGAAATGACATCTATAGCATTTTTGATGTGTTTGACTTTGCATAAGACTCTTTTTTGGTATATATCCAGAATCGTATTTTTATAGACTTCGAAGATGCCAGCAAAAGAACAACTTGCATCCTAGCAATTCCCATGGAAATGCCCACTTCTTTTCTGTGTCTATTATTTTATTAACCCGTGCAGAAGGGATGTACTCAGACCATAAGTGCAGTCGCCGTGGTTGCTCTTCACCTCCCCCGCAGTGGTCCAGCCCAACATGTAGTCCTTGGTAAGGACTACTGAGTCCTCTCATTTGAATTTCTTTCCAAATGGGTTTCTAAGTCTTTTTTTCTCTTGTAGTGTATATCAAAAAAACATATCATCCCATCTAATCTCTAGGATATAGTTTCAAAAGCTCAAGGAAAACAGGGAAAATAAGCAACTTTAAAAATAAAATATACCTATATACTGTTCTTCTATTTTAATTCTATAAAGTATAATCATAAAGTTCTACATACAGTACAAGCTACATATTTCCCAAAGCCAGTTCTCTCCTTTGATTTTTCCTTTTTTCCCTCAAAGTAATCACCATTCTTATAGTCATCTCCTTTCCCTGTTTTTACCATGGTCAGTCAGAAGTAGCTGTAGTACATTTATTTTCACAAATAGCTCTTTTTAAAAAAATTAATTTATTTTTCAATTATAGCTGATATACAGTATTGTATTAGTTTCAGGTATACAAGAAAGAGATTAGACATTTATATACTTTACGAAGTGATGACCTCGATAAGTCTAGTACCCACCTAATACCACATCTGGTTATAATATTATTGACTATATTCCCTATGCTGTATTTTACATACTCGTGATTTTTATAACTGGCAATTTGTACTTCTCAATCCCTTTAGTACTTTTATTTTCACAAGTACCTCTTGAATCCATGTTTTCTTTTTATTTCCTTTGAAACTAACTACTTCTAAATCTCATTACATCTATCCTACACATGTCAATAGCCTTCTGCATGGTCTCTGCATTCCCACCCCAATCCATATTCCAGTCAAATCTTCCTAATGACTTAATTGCAAATGCTCCTCCCATGCTCAAATCCTCATTGGCTTCCTACTGACTACAGAATAAACTCAATACTCAACCTGTCATGTAGAAGGACCATTCTAGTCTTATTTCACCCTTGACAATATGGTTTTTCTCAAATACGCCCCTTCTCTTTTGCTGCCACGTTGTGTCCCATTGCTCATGCTGCTGACTTTCCTCTTTCCCGCCCTCCTTTCTCTCTCTTCATTCTTTTTCTTTTCTTTTCTTTTCCTTTTCTTTCTCCCTCCTTCCTTCCTTCCCTCTTTCCTTCCTTCTTCCCTTCCTTCCTTCTTTCTCTCTCCCTTCCCCCCTCCTTCTCACCCTTCCTTTCTCTCTTCCAACTCTGATTTCCATAACCATTGCCATATCCGAAGGCCTAATTTACAAATTACGTTATTCTATGATTTTAATTCCCAGCCAGGTTATATTCGATTGCTTAATGTCTTCAATAGGATTCTCTACAGGCATTGTAAGTGCAACATGTTCAAAGCTAAAATAATCATCTTCCACAAACTTACATCTTTCCCTGCATTCCCTATGTCGGTAAATAAAACATCTCTATCCATCCAAATGCTCAAGAAAGAACCTTACATATCATTCTTGAAACTTTTCTCTTTTATCAGCATTGTCTTCCTCATTTCCCACATCAAATTAAACCATATAGGCCCTCCACTATATTCACTATTTTCCATCACTGCAGCTATTATCCTTGTTAATGCAATCGCTTTCCAGTTGGGTGCAGTATTATACCTGCCTGCCTCTATTCTTGTCTCCCTCCAACACAGTCTTGACACTGCACTCGGAAAAATCTTTCAGAAAGACAAATATAAGCATATCGATTTCTTTATTGAAAATTTTTAAATGCTCCCCACTGCCGTTAAGATAACATCCAAACTCCTTAGTAGGACTTGTACGATCTTTTGAGATCTAGCCTCTCCTTGCAGTTTTGAATTCAGCTATTGTTTCTGGCACATTGTAAAGGATATTCCTTCTCTTTGGAACAGCATCCTCCCTTGGCGAATCTCTATTTTACCTTCATGTCTCAGCTTAGACGTCTTCTCTTCCTGCCCTGAAAGCCTTCCAGTCCTCTCAAACTAGATGCCATGTGAATATTGCACATATTTACTATATTAAGAAAATATAACAATGAACGCATTACAATGTATGTATTACTTAAAATTCTTCATGTTATTAAACATAATTGGATTAATATTGCATGTATAATACATTTAACCTGATTAGAGAAAATTATAACAAAAATATGTAAATTTTGTGCAAATCTATGCCTAACAAAATAGTGAACATAAAACACATTTTAAATGCCAATCGACCTTAAATGCCCTCTTACTCAATTTTCACATGCAGAAATTTTATCTACCCTTTTGCGTTTAATGTCGTTTTCTTCTCAGAGCCTTCCCTGACCAATTAGTTGACATTAATCTCTTCCTTCCTGTATTCTCTTGGCTCTTCATTTCTGATTATATTACAACATAATTCCCAGTGCTTGCTGTGGCTGTCTCATAGGATATTCTAATGCAACATGTCCAGAGTCAAATACACTATATATCACTCTTACCCTCAAAGTCATCCTCCCACTTGTCCTTTGTCTTTCAGTTCATATAACTCTTTACCTAGTTGACTGTGGTAGAAGTTTCCATTGTCTTTCCTTCAACTCCAACATAAATCCATCGCCATATCCTGTTGCTTCTACTCTTTCAATAGGTCTTAAATCTCATCCCTCCTTTTCTATTCATGGAACCACTATCCAGATCTAGAGCCTCATCTTCTTGTGCCTGGGTTTTTGTCACAGCAACCTAAATATTATCTCTCTTCCTTTCCCATTACCTTATCGGTATCCCTTCTCCATTGCTATCCAAATTATTTTTTAAAACACAAACCTGTGCATTTTCTGCTTTGTTTTCTACAAAGCCAAATAAACCTCCTTAGCAGAACAGCTTGGTATGTTTACGTTAGGCCCTGGCCTTCCTTTTTCATTTTCACCTGCTGTCTTTCCTCAACCTACTCTAGAATCTTTCTTTATAAAATGAGCCATCTATTGCTCCTCACAAGCTTTGCCTCTTGGGAGAAGTAGACTATTGACATTCTTCTACACATTAACTAGCAAATCAAATAAATAAAATGTTTCTTCCACTTGCTACCTTTTATTACCTTTCAGATCAAAAATCATAGCTGCATCATATACCTCTATGATGGAAGTGCATCAGGGCATGATAAAAACTAAAGACCATAGGTTTAGGATTCAGACAGACCAGAGTTCAAATCCTTCCTCTTCCACTTACTAGATAAGCGATACTGAGAAATTAATGTTTTTGAGCCTCAGGTATGTATGTAAAATAGGAATAACATAATACCTATGTTATTGGATTGTTGTGAAAATTAAATCAGATAATCTGTACTTCATACCTATCATAGTGCTGAAATGTTGTAGAACCTCAAAGGCACAGTTCGCATCATATTCGTCATTCACAGTACTTGGTACTTGTAGGAACTGAGTAAATGCTGGTTTATCTGAATGGAATTTGTGGCAGATTTTGAATTACCATGGTTAATACAACTATAGCTGTTAGATGATCATTTGATTCTACAGTAATAAAGATTTAGAAATTTTCCAAATATCAAAACTAATCATTTGAATTTGATTTGAATTGTTAAGGCAAAATAGTTTTGCTCCTTGGCACTGATGGAAATGTTACATTCGATTAATGACTTTATGTGATAAATGATTAAAAAACTAACATTGTATCTAAAGAATTTAAAATATAGGTATAATATAAGTAAACATAAGTACTTAAGCATTTCTATTTTTATCATACTCATTTACATCACATGTAGAAGAAATTGCTTATGTAATTTATACACATTTATGTGCATACAAATGAATTCCATAATCAAATGTAGTACAATTAAGCATTGATCTGAAAGTTATAAAAATGAAAGAATTTTAATGAATATAAATAAAAATTATAGTTTTTAATAGTCAACCAAATAATGCTTAATAGTCCTACAATACTATGGAATTAGAGAATGATTTAGAGACAGAGGTGGCATCCTTATTTCTGCCACAAATTAGTTGTTCGTGATTTGGCAAATATTCTTTGAGTCTGAAAGTTTATTCTTTTGTTTGTGGAATAGCGACAGTCATAAAATTTTCAATCATATTTCACCAAAGAAAATAATGGAATCAGTTAGAGTCTTTGAAAAGAAGTTGCCTCGAGATCTATTGGGTCAAAGATAGAATATATTTCCTAGCACTGGGAGATACTGGACCTTACTCCCTTTATATCATACATATTTGCACACAAATAAAATAGTATTTATAAATTATGCCTACTGGAATAGGAAAGAACTTACATCAACACAGTTCCCTTAATAAAAATTACTTACCTCCAGAGATAAGAAAAATAACAATACAAGTATTCCCTTTATTACTTTCTTTGGTATTATTTACACTCCCTTGGAGAATTCGAAATAATGTGCTAGGTAAATTTAGCAAAATGAAATATTTTCTAAATGTATCTTACATTTAAAAATATCTTTTATTATCGTAGTGAATAATAAAATCATTCATGATAAAATGCATGGGCTGCACAAGTGACACAAAGCCTTCCAAATGTGGCTTTTTTGGATTCCCTGCTTAGCTTCATGCCATCACTCCTGTCACTCTGGCTTCGGCTGGGTCATGGAATCAATAGCTGACCCAAAGAAGGCCAACTATTGGCAGGCTCAGCATCAAGAACATAATCTGTCAAGCAAACATGGTTGTGCTCTATACTGGATGGAGACTAGACTCCAGTGATTAGATCCTGTCTTTGGGAAGCCGGATCTGGAGGTAAAACAGGACATCAGTCAGCAGTAGTGGGAGAAGCAGAAGCCGAGAACATGTGACCTAACCAGGTAACTAACTATAAGCAGGTAGCTCTGGGTATCTTCTAATGCTTACTCAACTTCTTTGAAACCTGACTGAACAGTTGCTGATGTGCCATGATTGACATTCATTTCTTCCAGGCATATTGAAATGGGTTTCTATTTTACTCTTTCTTTCTTTGTCAAGCAGTTTTTTTTTTTTTAATCATAATTCTGTATCTCCTAGGTAACCTGAGTACCTCGAGATCCTTACATTCCAAAAGCACCTAATGCAGTACCCATCAGCATTCTGAATCCTAGTTGGTTTTCTCCAAACCTCTGGTTAGTTAATATTTACTCACAAAAAATGAGTTTATAAGAAATGTCTCTTTAAAAATGTTCTATATTTATAGCAAATACATTAGCATGCATCTTTTTAATTGCCAAAATGTTTTTGAATAATCATCTGTCAATCACATTTTCCTTTGTGGGAACAGAAAGGTCAGTAAGTTGGCAAAAAAGAAAAAAAAATGACAGCTCTGGATAGGGTTTTGGTAGGTGGGATAAAAAGTCACTTCTCATGTACACAGCTGCGTGTAATGAATGCAACATGTTTGAGGCCTATTCTTGGATCGGTTCCCCTACATTTTAAACTCAACTTTTCTTGGCAAGATTTCTGGGGCCATACTGTGTATGTGTCTGAATTCCTTCAGCCAAAACCTCTTAATATGAAAATTCAGCAGTATTGCATTTTGTGTAGATGTCATGACTCAAAATTCAGTCTGTTTTATGTACCATATGACTCAGGACTGACCTCTGTATTACTATAGCTTATTTTTAGCACAAAGTGATATTTATCTATGTCATTTTCTATAGCTATAGATAAAGATGAGCACATATATTATCCTGTAGACTTACGGTTCACAAGCAATATATATGAAAGGAAAGCATTTTTAAGTGAATTAACAGAAAATACATATATCCCAAACCACAGCCTGACTATTACCTTAATGAGTAACAATTCTGTTGCAGAAAAGAGCCAAAAAGTTCCATCCTGGGGAATCCAGCTTCTTCTCTCTCCCAAAGGAGAAGTTCCTCTCAAAATATGACCATCTCTCTAAAACAAACAAAAGCTCCCTCTTGTTTGTGTAAGTTTTTCCTCTGTATTCCGGAATTAAAGCTGTATTTTTAAAAATCAACTTTCAGAAAGACTGCAAATGTGCTCTCAATCATTAATATATTCAGAAGTCCAAATGTAAAAACAAAAGTAACAACAACTCACTTTGTATAATGGGTATAAGTAAAATGTTAAATATCTTCCCATGTGAAAAAAACACACAATAATGTTTTAAGTTAAAATTTACGAATCTGAAAAGGATTATTGATGAGGTCTCCAGAAGTCACTCTGCACATAAAGAATTTGAATATCAAATCCAAACATTAACAAAAAAAGTTTTTGAAAATAAGCTAGCAATCATGAACAGATGCCTCAGTATGGAAGAAAATTGGAAATACGAATATGGAAAATTGAAAAGCAAATATTTTGGAAACATCTTTGGAAATTCAATATTTTTCAACAGATAATTAACATGGATGTATTATATTTTCTATCTGAAAAGACTGGGAATCATTTTATTAGTTCAATAATTACTCATGTTATTTTAAATTATATGTGTCAAAGTATTAACTCTAAGTTCAGAATCATGTAAAGTTTTAAAATACTTAGATCAGATGATGGATAATAACAAGTTTTTATACAATTTTAATTAAGGAAAATGATCTGGACCCTAAAGATGTTAAGACATTGAAATAAAGGCTAAATATTCTAAAATGCAGTTACTTTATCACAAAATACATTAATAACTCAATAAATCCCTATTTGGTTTTAACTTCTGATAAAAGTAAAGTTCTAATTGTCCATAGTCATCTGACAACATGATCAAGATGATTAAAAAATCATTCACGCATGTTTTTCTTTATATTTCTGCAGAGATTTGCCTAAGTGTCAATGATGGAATGACAGTCATCAGTCATTATCTTACAGGCTGTCTTAACTGTCTTCAGGCTATGTCTTTGATTTTATAATTTTCTAGGGTAAGATATCTGTTCTTCGTTTGTTATTCAAGTCAAAGATTCAAAACTAGATAGAATATTACATTTTCGGTCATTCTCCAATATGGAATATTGGATCCAATACCCACAAAACCAATTATTTTCTCAAGTAAACCCACTATTTGTCACTGTAGACTACTGCAAAATATCCAAGAGAATTAAACTTCTGGGCCATGTGTAAATACTGGCACTGCTTAAAATCAAAAGAGACATTTACTCTGAAACCAAATTATATTTGGAACATTTTGGAAAGAAATGTATAATAAACCATTGTAGAAATTCTTATATGTTCAATTTCTACTTTGAATGTTTGATTCAACTTTCAGTTGCAAATTCAGTTGAGTTCATTCAGCAAAAGAAGGCAATATATTTTGATAGAGGGAATGGAAGCAAAGTTTCAGAGATTAACCAGGGATCAATCTGATCATGACTAACCATCCTTGTGGGCACATTGAAACATCTGTGTTTCATCAGAAACTCCAGAAAATGCAATGCATACCACAACGGAAAAATTTCCTCCAACCTCTCTCTCTTTTCAATGGAATGTTTTACCAAGATTTGTTATATATATTTGACAGAAAATAGATTGCTAAAATATAGGAGATTATCTGAAGATTTGCGATCCTTACAGAAAAGGTTAATATGAGTTAGAAACGATCAGCATTTAGGGTACGTAAGAAATATGAATGCTTCCAGCAGTTGTCTGAAGAAAGCAGAGTAGTTTGGGTTGTTTGCCCCGACTCCCCCATCCCCGCTTTTTTTTTTTTTGAGAAATTAAAATAACACCTTTCTTGATTGCTCCAGAGACTATAATTGAGTTCAACATAATCTCCCAAATTATACAAAATGTTATTTATTTTCTGAAGCCATTATTTAAACAGCACAACTGCTAGCGTGGAGTGAAAAATAAAGTTAATGAGTCAGATGGTTATTTCCTTGGATAATTTTCTTATTAATAGAAGTCAAATAATGTGACAAATGGATATTCTCAAAAAATCTGAAAATAAGGATCAATGTGCAAGCACTAAATTTTGATGAGACACTCAGAAATCTTTTGTATCTCTATTATACCATATTGCCAAAGAGAATAGTCAGTTTTTTATATCCATCTGGGGCATACCTAGTGGGGTTAAATGCAATTTTAAGAGACAACGTCAGCAAAAATTTAATTAGTTCACAAAAATAGCACTTCCTCTACATGACTACTTTTTCCCCCTTTTAATTTCTCAACTGTTTAAAAACAAAAACAAAAACAAATCTGTGGACGGGGGAGGAGGATAGTGATACCCTCTCTTGCCCCTAGCAAACATACCTTTCTTTAAAATTAACTTAAAAAGAGGTCAATTTCATCTGTTTCAGGCAGATTATATGATTTTGTCCATACGTTATTTCTTTTAAGGATGGTCATACGGCAAGGTTTGTGCAAAATCCTCAGATTAAACATGTGCTTTGAACATTCTTACATTAAAATTTTTGGTCATGTACATTTTTTAAAAATCAGACCTAAACCAGAGATAACAGCAATTAAATAGTCAAAAGAAAAAAGAAAAAAGCATAAAAGAATAAACTTTGATAGGGAAAATAATTTCTTTCAATATTTCCTTTTTAAGGAGTAAATGCTGGAAAGAAAGCGTGACTTGAACTGAAAGCCTCAAACTAAGAAAGATGAAAATGCAAATTGCCATTAAATTTTTATTAAAAGAATTTTACATAGAAATGTATAAGAAACATTTAATTTATATTTTTGCTTTTTCACTTTTTCAAAAATAGCTCCTAGTTGAATTGTCACATTTATGTGTTTTTTAAAATTTTTAGTTAGCTGTTTCTATTTAATTGTCATACTGTAACCAAAGAAAATATAGGAAAAACTGGTCCAGCCAACCACATGAGATGGAATGGGATGCTTATTCTTAGCTTATGTATCTATAGAGTTTCTTTTCTTCTCATGTGTGTTATTTTAACATTCACATACTTTTACAAATAGAAACTGCTTTTTCAAAAATATATTGTATTTGTGGGTCACTGATAAACCTGCCTTATTTTTTTCCTTAGAACATAGTAAGGTAAAATAATATCTGTTAAATTTCTGTTTTTCATTAATTACAATTTTGTAAAATAATGACTGAAATTAATGTTCGTATCCATTTAATACTCACTGAACTTAAGTGAAAGCTAAGCATCATCTAAATATATTTCCTCGTGCCTTGTAAGTAGTCCATTAGAATATATTAAAACTATTTTAAGTCTTAAAATATCGCTTATTAGTGACTGCCAAAAAGATTCTCTTAAAACTAAACATATTGTTATAGTTGATAATAAACAGGTGTTTCTTATTTCTTGTTTTAAAAATAAATTGGCTGTCTTGCAGTTTATGGTGTTAACATATGAAGCTTTGCATATATTTTAGAAAACAAGAACATTTTATAATGTTATTGTTCTCTCATGTATTGCCGACTGTAACTTTCAGTTTACTATTTCACTGGGCTTTGTTGACTCCATTTTTAGTCTATGGACTGCACACAATTTTTCAGAACACTACATCCTTAATATAGGATGTTGTCAAAGCATCTGAAAGAACAATGCAGCCCTATTAACTACAGCTGTGAAGACTTTTCTACTATGAATTTCATATATTCTGGGCTATTTAGGACTAAACTTTAACTTCTGCAAATATAAGGTGATCTGAAAGAAAGAGTTTTAAAGATGTATGTGACTCACTAATAAATATTTTCTTTTCTGCACCTCCTCTCCACCTCTCTCCCCAAAGTCCTATAGAGAAAATACTTTATATAACCTGAGCAGAACTGTGAAAATACAATGACAGTAATACATTTAAAAATAATGCATACACACACACACACACACACACACACACACACGAACAATGAAAAGAGAAAATGTGATGTCAGCAGATAAGAGATGCTGACAAATTTCAGAAGGTGGACAACAAATGAACAAGTGACAATTAGTGAGGCAGAGTGAAAAAGTTCAAGCCCAAGGGCCAGCAGAAAGGAGAACCGACCAAGGGCAAGCTGATTCCTGCTCCAGAACCTCAGAAAAGCATGCAAAACAGACCCCCGGTGACCCAAAGTTTGGTGAGTGGAAAAGCAACTTTTAAATTAAGTAAAATTGCTGATCGCACCTTAAAAACTATCTACCATTTGTTTTGTGGATATAATAAAGGAACGTTCAGAAGCTGAGTCAAATTGTTGAGGCAGTATAATTTTGCGGTTAGGAACAAAGACTCGGGCGAGACTGCCACTTACTAGCTCTGTGACTCCTACAACTTAAACTTTCTGTGCCTCAGTTGCATCATCTGTAAAATGAGAGTGCCAATTATAATTCCCACTTCACAGAGTTGCTCTACGTATTAAATGAGTTTATACATGTGGCATGCTTCGAATAGTGCTTGGCAATGGTTAGCGCTGATTTTTTACTAAAGCTATGAGAAATGTACTATGAGTGGCAAAATTTATAATTTTTTTTTTTTTGGTCCACACACATTTAGCACATTCTTTCCCAAGAAAGTCGATCCCAATATGCAGTGTTACTGAATGGCAAGTAGATTCTAATTTCAAGTTATTTCTCCAGAATGGACGATATCCAGCTCTCCACTAAATCTGGAGAGAATTCTTAAATTGGTTTCTTGGGACCTTTCCTGCTCAGTGATGCCCTAATTTACACTTCATAATTTGCAGCCTGCACGTGAGGCATTCTCAAACAGTCTGAACTGAAAAGAAATTCTTATCATAATTAATTTTTAAGGCAGCGGGGACTTGGCTGTGAGGTTACCTGAAGCCAACAACAGAAGCGGCAACGTTAATGTGACAACAAGTCAAAATAACGCAGTTATGCCTTCCGTGTCATCACTGAATTAACGTATTTGGTTTTGAAAGAGGTAACTTCCTTTCACGGTGTCATTTTTAAAGAACTACAACCCATTGCTTGTTTAGCTTTACTAGTTTCAAACATTACAGTTTACACTTTTAAAAGGAATTAAACAAAAAAAGTACAGCTATCCATTGATAAATAAGCACCTTTATTACATTGTAAAAATTTGCTAAGTTTTCGAAGTATTTTATGATAGGGGAACACGTTTGCATTACAAATCGTTTTTACACAGAACAAAGAAAGACTGAGCTTGGAGATGAGGGATATTTTACCAGAAGCATTTAAGAAGTTATCTTAAAACAGTTTCTTCCTAACCACAATGGGATTCATTTCCCAGGGCAATTGCCTAACAGAGCAGCAGGGTTGCAAAGCTGGCATTTAAATTTGACCTTCAACTGCTGGCAATCCAGAAGGATGAGCTCCAGCAGGAACCCGGGAGTTCCTAAGGGCCATTATGGGCCCTGAGGTCATAGTTGGGAAGACTTTCTGAAGCTGGTTTAGACTAAGTTAAAGTTGCAATTAAGAATTGAGTATTCTCTTGCTGATCAGAAAGAGCTTTGATTGTTTCTTCTTCTTTTTTTCATAGCTCATTTCATTTTTATTTTCTTTTGTTTTAAAAGAATCTTCGTAAGCATAAAAATAGAAATGATTCACATGAACGTGAGAGCAGAAATCTCAGTTTTCTTCTTAGTATCATTTTGCTTTCTTACTCACTCTCATTGAATTCAACAGGAAGATAGTTATGGCCAGAGGCTAAACGTTTGCTAACGTAAGTCCTCTCTTCTGGATGCTTTTGGAAGCGCTCAGAGTATACAGCAACAAAAGAGAATTAAGTTTGTCCACCTCTTATTCTTTTTATCTTTCAAAGTCACACATAAAGCATGAAATGAGGGGAAAAACATGGATCAGTTTATCCTAGTTTGGTCACCAATTTAGGCGACAATTTATAATCATTAATCTCTGCTGTCATTTATTTTGGTGATATCTTCTCTACTTTTTCTCAGTGTGGTTGGCGGTGAGGAGACCATTAAGTAATAAAAGATGGTGATAATAAAGGAGAAGGTGAAGATGGGTGAGGATGATGGAGATAGATTCAATGTCACAGAAATTTGGATTTTACTAGTCTATCAGTGAAACTTGTATCCAGAAATGTCACTTCTCTGGTGGCACTGCATGTATTTCAGAATTACATCCTGAAAGCTGTCCAGCGATGAAACCTCTCCAACCTCTAGAATAACTAGAATGACTTCTATGGCACTCAGCTTTGTCTTTTCTAGCACTATTATCAAACCCTGACCAATGGGATAATGTATAGGCTAAGCGAGTGGCTTCCGAAATGGAGTCATGCGTAGGACATAAGAAAATTCCTTACCCCTCCACACTGAATCTTCTAAGTGGGTCAAATAAAAATCAGAATTTCAAACTGTTGATTTATTATTGGTTTGCTATTATGACTCTAACTCATCATGTCTTTATAACAGCCATTACCTTGGACATACCAATAGTTGGCATATATCCATTTATCAATCCCCAGATGAATGTTAATGGGGTACAATCATATCCACTAGATTCTTCTCCCATAGCAGCCATAGTTAAACTAAAGTTTTCCTCTAATTGCCCTGAGCCTAATCTCTTTCAAGTGATTTATTTCAGTTAGCCTGACCAAGGAATAATTGTATCTATACTCCACTTTTTAATTTTATAAAATTCTAGAAACTTCCAGACAAACTCTCATTTTATGGAAGAGTTCTGGAGGCCACACTTCTCAAAGTAGTGGCCATATGTAGCAATAATAAATCTTCATTCATATTGTACAGCACTGTGTGTGTGTGCGTGTGTGTGTGTGTGTGTGTGTGTGAGAGAGAGAGAGAGAGAGAGAGAGAGAGAGAGAGAGAGAGAGAGAGAGAGAGAGAGAGAGAGAGAGAGAGAGAGAGAGAGAGAGAGAGAGAGAGAGAGAGAGAGAGAGAGAGAGAGAGAGATTGAGAGAGAGAGAAAGAGAGAGAGAGATATGTGTGAATGGATTACTCTTCATGGATGGCTGAGGTCGATCACACAGTAATCCAAGTGACAGTGCCTGAACCAACTCAATTGCAGTTGAGCATTACTTTATATCAGGGCCACAAATAGATTAGATTAAAGCAAGATTTCATCCATTTTAGAATTGCAGAATACCTGCCTCTCAAAACACCAAATATTTGTGGAATTAGAAATCCACTCAAAATAGGAGTCTGTATATCAAATTGGGCAACGTTACAATAGTCAGACATACTTGCTCAAATTTTTTCTGCCACTTACTAGATAGATACAATTGGACACATTTCTTAACCTTTCATAACCTCAGTTTTTTCTTCTGCAAAATGGGGATAATAATAGTATATACTTCATAGAGTTTATGTAAAAGTTAAGATTATGAATAACATATTTATCATAGAGCCAACACAATGTGTTCAGAAAGTATTTCTTTACTATGTTTACTATTAATAATAAAAATCTTAGAAAGCTCATGGTTTAGAAGGATTATATTGTTAAAACATCCTTACTACCTAAAGCAAAATACAGATTCAATGCAATCTCTATTATCCCAGTGGTATTCTTCTCAGAACTAGAATAACTAATCCTAAGATTTATAAAGAACCACAAAAGAGTCTGCATAGCCAAAGAAACCTTGAGAATGAACACAGTGGAAGGTACCAAATTCCCTGATTTCAAACTATACTACAAAGCTACAATAATCAAAACAGTTTGGTACTGGTATAAAAATAGGGATATAGATCAATAGAATAGAATAAAGCCTAGAAATAAATCCTCACTTATATGGTCTATTAATCTGCGAGCAAGGAGACAAGAATATACAATGGGGTATAGACAATTTTGTCAATAAGTGGTGCTGGGCATACTGGACAGATACGTGTAAAAAAATGAAACTGGACCAATTTCTTACACCATAAACAAAAATAAACTCAAAATGCATTAAATAATTAAATATAAGCCCTGAAACCATGAAGGTCCTAGAAAAAAACATGGGCAGTAAAGTCTTTGACATCAGTCTTAGCAATATTTTTTTGGACATGTCACTTTGGGCGAGGGAAACTAAAGCAAAAATAAACAAATGAAACTACATCAAACTAAAATTTCTGCACAGCAGAGGAAATCATCAACAAAACAAATAGACAACCTCTTAAAGAGAGAAGATACAAATAATACATCAAATAAGGGGATAATACCTAATATATATAAGGAACTCATAGAGTTTAACAGCTAAACAAACAAACGAACAAACAAAAAAACCCTGAACAATCTAATTAAAATATGGGCAGAGAATCTGAATAGATGTTTCTTCAAAGAGGACCTATAGATGGTCAGCAGACATATGAAAAGATGCTCAACATCACTAAACATCAGGGAAATACAAATCAAAACCATAATGACTACCACCTCACACCTGTCAGAATGGCCATCACCAAAAAGTCACTAAATAGCAAGTCCTGGTGAGGATGTAGAGAAAAGGGAACCCCCGTATACTGCTGGTGGGATTGTAAACTGATGCAGCTGCCATGGAAAACAGTATGGAGATTCCTCAAAAAATTAAAGACAGAGCTGCCGTACGGCCTATTAATATTACTTCTGGGTGTTTATCCGAAGAAAATAAAAACACTAATTCGGAAAGATATATGCATCCCTATGTTCATTACAGTATTATTTACAAAGCTAAGATATAGAAGCAATCTAGGTGTCCGTTGATAAATGAATGGGTTAGGAAGATGTCACACACACACACACACACACACACACAGAATATTACTCAGCAATACAAAGGAATGAAAATGAAATATTTCCATTTGAGAGCGTATATGCAAAGTGAAATAAGTCAAAAAGATAAATATTGTATGATTTCATTTACATGTGGAATCTAAAAACAAACAAACAAAACAAAACAGAAATAGACTCATAGATACAGAGAACAAGCTGCTGGTTGCCCAAGGAGGGGAGGGGTTAGGGGATGGGTAAAAAGGAAATAAAGAAAAATAGCGCTGCCCACAAATAGTACCACTACCCTGAATCTTGAGATTATTTGAGTCACATAAAAGAATTCTTAAAAAAAAAAATAAATAAGTAATGTTATATACAAAAAGTCCTTGTAACTCAGAATTGTCAATATTGATTTGAAGACTAATTTTCCAAAAACAATTTTAAAAAGTCATCTTCTGGAAAATAAAACCACATTATCTTCTGTTTATAATCTCCTTGTGACTTCCATGCACACCCCTAAGGGCAGAATGCGAGACAGATGTTAGGGCTGTGAGAGGAGCGGCGTTGCTTTTTGCAGGACAGGTCGTATTGCTCTCAGGACTTGTCTCAGATTTCCAACCTTTCAATTCTTAGATCCTCAGTTCCTGTCTCCCGGGTAGGTCCTCAACACTGGAAGGTTACAGAATCCTATCACTACTCCCCAACGATCATTCAGATTTGATAGCTTCTGTGTCAGTCAACCCCCAGCAAATTCCAGAAACCTTCTTTTCAAATAAACTAAGAACATTATGAATTCTATGGTTAAACCGATAATACTTACTAAAGAACAAAGTTAGGTGTGGCTGTTTTCTATCCCCTGGACTTGGCATTCTGATTTATTATTGGAAAATAACTACACCTAAAACAACTGCCTCACTTTCTGTGGCAGCTTCACTATCTACAGCAATGTCAGCATACTATACATTTGGATTAAAAAGTTTTCCTACATTTTTGGCCTGCTTTTGTTCACCAATAGATTCACAAACATCTGTTCTCAAAGCAAATCTTAGAGCATGTTTTTATTTTTATGCTAGCACCTGCACAGATAAATGTTTCAGAAATAATATCATAATTTCTTTTTATTATAAGTTAGGCCCAAATTATGGATTTTTTTCACAATTAAGAATATTTAAAAAACCACATACACACAAATCTTCAGGCAGAAATTCAACTTTTGAAAATGTAAATCTTCATTTTGGAGAGATGTACAGATATCAAACATTTAGTTAAAACATGAAAAATGCCCTCAATTATCTGCATTTCTAAAGAGCTATGTTAAAAACATAAACACATCAAAATGATGGACTCTTCCTTGTTTTTCCTTTGGCGCTGTCTTGGAGCATGGATTTTAACACTACATGAAACTTATGTGAAAACATAACTATCATTTAGGAAAAAAATCTCTTTTTCTTTGTCCTGATAACTATTTTTGTTCTTGCTTCTTGATCCTTGAGGATGGCAATGTGACAATATTTTTTTTTCCCCTCACAGTGATTTTTAGGCCTTTATTGGATAATAAGTCATTTCTGGCATTGATTATTTTTAGCTACAGGAGACTATATTTTACAAATGCTTTTTCTATCATTGTCCTACACATTGATGTTAGCAGCCTACAAAAAAATGAATTCAAGCAAAATATAAACAAAAATATGCAATATAAAGATATACTATTCACAGCAGTAAAAAGATTGGCTATTTTTTTTTTGCATTGATGATAATAGTTTTTATATTTGATTGCTGAGAAACTAATAAACATTAAAATGTTAAATATGGTAGATCAATGAAAAATAAAACCAAAGGTTTGCTATTATTGTTTTCCATTCTTTATACTATATTGGATATAAAGTTTTACTACCTTAAAATTAAGTATATGTCTTTCATATTAACAACATTCTGAATGACAAACTGTTGATCAAAACATAATATTGATGCAGACAGTAATGCAGACAATGTATTACTACAAGATTAAAATAAATTATTTTGCAGTCTTGGGGGTTTTTTGATCAATAAAATCATTTCCATGTTATTCGTAGGAAAGAGCAGTTATTAGAACGTTTTGCATAACTGTATGGACAGAATTACTATTTTACAACAAATTCTACTAGAAATAATTTTATAACAGCTACTTTGGTACATTAGGCCTGACCTTAGAAATAGTACTGACTTGGCCACATGTATATATTCAATGATCTGATTTAAATCATGAGTTATTAACCCCGACTGAACTCAGGAGTAAAATCTCATAAATAACTTGAAAAATGTAGTGAATCAGAAGAAATGTTAAACTGAAATAAAAACAATCATGAGACAGCCAGATCATGAAAAATTGCTTGATTCAGAGAACTTTTAAAGGTTAGAGTTGTATTAGAGGTTTTAAAAAAAGAAAGCAATATGAGAGGAAAAATACGAGGAAGAAAAAAGATTAATATGCTCACTGCCTACTTTTTGTTTTATTTATGCTCACATTTTTTTTCTAAGAGGTTACCACTTTTGCAGCTGGTCAGAAATATCACATTCCTTGATGTCTCAAAAGGTTTTATATGACTAAGCTTAACCATACTTTAACTTGAATAACGTATTAAGCAGCTGTTGAAAATAAAAACGCATTATGGATATTTGAACGGAGATACCAATGGGAGGAAAGCGACTTCTCTTGGGGTGTGAATTAAGCTATCCATTTCCTATAATATTCAAATTTTCACATATATTATAGCAACAAACCATAGGTATCCTGAAACATAGGCTCCAGGTGCTTTTTAGTTAAGACAATTCCTTGGCATTTTTTACAAGTATGGTTAAAGGTTTATTTTTAATTAATTTAACATATGGTATGTTGGGAAGTTAGGGGGATTGGATTTATTATAAAGTGTCTCAGGATGATATGCATGCAAACAACTTTTAAATGACTACACGTAGCTTAGTATAACTGCACTATATAAGGCATGAAAAAAAAGCATACCAAATATGACTGAAAAACCAGGACCTAAATTATGTCAAATTTTACCTTGATATAATTTATAAAAATTTCAATAAGCAATAATTTATATTTATGTGTTTTGTTTTTCTGGTTTTTTTTTGACATATTGGCAACTTATTATATTTAAAACACATAAATGATTGTAGGTTCACTGTCATATATGAAAACAGGTAAATGATACCTCTGTGCCAATAAACTTTTCATTAGCTTAAAAATTTTACATGCAATTTTTTTTGTTTCCATCTTTGTCTGTTTTACTTTTCATGCCAAATGAATAAATGAATATATGAAAGTTGATTTCTAGTAAAAAAGAAATGTTCAAAACTGGCTGCCAGTCAAAGGATGCATGTATAACATAATAGATGTATATTAGTCCTTTTCGATTTCAGAGCAAAATAATTTCGGAGTACTAATTTTGGTCATAACATTATATATTTTTTAAAGGCACGAAAGTCAAACTGACTTCCTTCCTCCTGCCAAAAAATCTATAGCACATTTCCGACATTTGAAATGCTACATTCTCTTTTGGAATCAAAGACAACAGTGCCAGAATGATGAGGCAACCACGCATTCAAATGTGCCGTGAGGCTTGAAAATCGCTGTGGTCAGAAAGCCCAGCTAAAGACACAAGGAAAAGCTGACCTTTCTTCTTCCTCCTGTTAAAGATCCATCTAAAATCCATAGCCTTATGGGAAAAATAGACTTAATGGGCATTAAAATATTTTGAAATGCTATGCTGATTAATGGCGTGTCACCAATTAGTGTTCTAGGCAGGAAATTTACCCACTAGTTTAGACAATGACAAAGGTTGAAAACTAGCGAAGTGGCACAAATGAAATCACTGAAAAGCTGAAAATTGTTTTAATCTTTCAGTCACAATAATAGAAGATTTAAAAAAATTAAACGTGAAGCTGATATCTATTTTGTATCTTTTTTCTATGTGAATTTGGTCTCTACACTTATCTTTGTCTTGTGTGTGTGTGTGTGTATGTTCTGAACAATTATTGTATATACTATGCAAACAGCAAAGCTTTTAAATAGCCCCACAATGGATCTCTGAGAAATTTTATAAGGATTTATTTCACACATTTTTTTCATGTCAGCTCAATATTGTATATGTTCTAAATGAACTACATTTCTATGCAAATGCAGAATCAGATTTCTATTTTAAAAAATTACTTCTAACCATTGCTTCAAACTTAGACTATGATAGTTTTTGAAAACATAGTTGCATGCTTCTGAAAAATAAAGCTCATGTTTCTTTTCTCATGTACATACACCATGAAATAACTAGATTATTAAAATCTAATTTTTCTGTAAGGCATAGTATTTTTCCATATTGGTTATAAAAATGGTAGATTTCACTTAATTCTCCTTTTAAAAGTAATTAATCTCCATATCTACTTCCAAATACATTTCAAGTACTTTGCAAAATTAAACCACATACACAATTAGGGATACATTTTGAAAGAACTATAGAGAACAAAGAACATGGACTGTTAGCAAAATAAATCTTGGTTTGGTCTGGTCTGATGTCAAAAAAGTCCAGTCACCACAATCAGGCACAATATTTGACTAGGAGTTCCTTAGCAATTAATTATAGGACATTAAAATGTTAAGTTTCATAGTTTCCATTTTATGAAAGAAAAAAACAAATATATTTGCAAGTATAAATTTTTCCAAGAACTAAACTAAGGAAGGAATATATTGAGCTCTGTAGGTATAAGACAATGAACAGAATCTTCAGCTATAATCTTAAACTTCTGTGATTCTCTCACTATTTTATGTTCCAACCTTAGCACATTTTTGTGCTGAGAAAGTAAATTACACGCTTATTGACACTATTACTTGCTTGATTTTAGGCATTTATTGTAATTAGTGTTTACATGGCTGAGTCCCCACCTTGGCTGAAAGCTCCTCTTGGATAGGAATTGCCTTGGATTTACACCCTTTGCTGTGTGTCTTAAATGAGAGATTATTTATCCCCTTCCATTGAATTAAATGGCAGTTTAGCTGGGAATAGAAATCAATTATTTTCTCTCAGCACTTCAATAGTGTTTTACAAAATCTTTTGTTTTCTATTAATGCTCATGAGAAGACTTCTGTTTGAGAGTTATTGCTTTGGAAATTATCTGTCTTTTCTCTCAAGATACATTAATATTTTTCTCTCTAATCTTAACATTCTATATCTTCCTACCAAAGGAGTCTTTTTTTTCCTGCTCTGCCCATAGTATGTACATTCAGTCTGAGGATTTACGTCATCCTTTAGCTATGAGAAATCCTTAGCCATTATCTCTTTGAATGCTACTTCTCTTTCATTTTACTCATTCTCTTTCTGATATTCCTGTAACTTGTATTTTAGAACTTATTTTATTCTCCATGTTTCTTATTTGCTCTCATATTTTTTCAATCTCTTTATTTCTCTATGCTCTATTCTGGTTGAATCCCTTAATACTATCTTCCCATTCACTAATTTTTCCCAGCTATGTTGAATCTAGGGTTTATCTTATCTATTAAAGTTTTAATGTTAATGACCATATTTTTCAGAATTTTTAATGGTATTTTTTCATATACTCTGTTCTTTTTCATTTTTTATTATTTTGTTTCATAGTTTCTTACTCTTTATGGATGTTATTCCTTCTTTTATCCGTTTGAGGATAATAAGCATATTTACTACTTAAAACTATTTTCATATGTAGTAAGCACATCTCCAAAAAACATTAATTTTACTGGCTTTCTCAGCATTAATCTGACTTCTATATTTTGGAATTTGTTTTGCATACTCATTTTGAATAGTACTTTACATATTCTCTGTCTCTGTCTCTCTTTATTCATCCCTTCCTATTTGGTGGTCTTTTGATTACCTCACCCACCCCCTGCATTCCCAGTCCAGAACCAGATCAATACTTTGGAGCTCTTGATCTCTCACGAAACTGGAGATATATCACATCAAGGCTCCAATTCAGGGAATGTCTTGGCTCAGGTCTTGGCTAGCAGGCTGTCTCTGCTCTACCCAGCCACCCCCAGACACTCTGCTTTCTAGAGATCAGTTTACAGACCCTTTTTCCCTAGTTTCCTTTCACTACTTTTCAGTTCCAGTTCTGTTTTCAAGCACAGAGACTGGCTCAGGTCCAGACCTTTGATAAAACACTTTTAGCCCTAGTCATCTACTGAAGGAATCAAACTTCTACCTGTTCTGACTGCTTCCTACCCAAACATCAGTAGGCCCTCACTTCAGCTTCACTTACACCAGTGAAGTATAGTTATGTTAATTTTATCAGCCATAGAAATATTTATCTTGTTTTTGGTTACAGATATGTCTTCACCTTTTTTTTTCCTTTTTGTATTTTATCTATCAGTTTTGGTGTTTAGAACCAAGTAGGCAGTAAGAAGTATATGAGTGTGGGGAAGGTGCAAGTCAAGCATAGTTACAACCCAGCCATTTTCACAGGAAATCTTCACTGTTTTTTAAAGTACAATGCCAATCTATTAACATAATTCATATTAAGTACAATATCTCCTCTTAGAGTCTGAATTTGGAGAAGGAACAGCTCCAAGACTCTCCTTTCTTCCCTCAGCTAAACCACGGAGCCCAGAGCACTTGCATTAGAATCATCCAAAACACTCATTCAAAATACACATTCTTGGGCCCCTCGCCAGATTTACCATATGGGAACATCTGAGGGTGGGAACCCAGGAGTTTGCATTTTTAACTGCACTTTAGTTACTTTGCAAACTGAAGTTTTGATAATCTGTGCATACTCAGCAACCTCCTAACTATAAAATCTGTTTCTAAGAATCTCCCAAGTACTCTCTCATTTGATCCCAAGAGGGATAGTAAGGGCATTTAACATAAAAATAAAAAATCAACTACACTTTTGACTTTACACAGGAAAGTAAACACTTTTAGTCAAAAATCTTCCATGAAGTATATTAAAAGCAAAAAAGTATGCTAAAATAGTTATCTTCTTAGCTACCATCAAGAAATTACTTTCTGTGTAATAACACAGTACCCACCTGGTGACTGACAAGCCATTGCGAAGCTCAAGAATGAAGGAAGCTATGAGGGACAGGCTTTAGATAACAGCTCTTGACCACTGGAGCAGGGCTTAGGGATAAGTCCATGTATCAAACCACTGCAGCTGATGGGGACTCGCAGCAGGTTAATGCCCAGTTTTAACTCTTTCTTTACACCTGCCTCTGAGCACACCGAAGCGACGACAAGAGAAGACACGCGAGTCAAATAAAAAATGATGACAAAAACCTGCCCCATGCACATTAATATACAGTTAGAATGCATTTGAAGGAAAAAAGGAGAAAATATTCAAAATATACTTTTGTTCAAATAGAGTGATGAAAAACATATTTTCATCTTTCCCAGCAGTAAACAATACGATATATCAAAATTAAACAGTGAACCTTATACCCAAATATTTCCATAACCTGGGAAAACTTTTCTTTTTCATTTTTGTTCATGTGCTTTTTTCATTTGCGGTCCTCATTTTTAAGACAATTTCTCATCTTAGTCCTTGCTCTGCTGTTAGCCTTTCCTTACCCCCTCTTCATTTTCATGTGGCACTGATGCTTCCAAGCTTCCAAGTAGAAAGTAAGTCTCATTAATTATAGCGACGTGTTCTAACTGGAAAGTCAAAAAATTATCTTACATGAGAAAAAAAATGCCCTTTAAAAAATCTGTATGGCAACAAGCCAGCTGAGAGCTAATCATTAGCAAGGCCCAGCAAAGAGAACTGTAAAGACAGAGGGAAAGCTGACTCCTGCCTCTCAAGGTTCTGTTGCCCTCCATCACAGCTGCCATGGTGTGTTATTGACATGTCAATAACCTAAGAAAATATCCATTTTTTCACTGCTCATAATATTCTCATTATGGTGCCCTCAAGATGGATTTCAATGTATAAAACAAAATAAGTCCTCCTCTTGTTACTATTTACCTGACAATTACCTTGTAAGTGGATGGCTGGGGCAGAGTCCTCATCCTCCGATTCTGCAACACTCGAAGTGACTGAGAGAGCCTACACTACTGCACACGTGGAAAGGGGTGCACTTATTTGTGCTGTGGAATATCCAGCCCCAGTGCTGGATCTGAGCCCAACAGAGAAAAAAGACTGCAGCCAAAGCTCCTAGGGCTATTTCAGTTGAAATGAGACCAGGAGGCCTCTGTTTTGGCTGCTGGGATGAAAGGAAATATGCTCCTTGTAACTCAAACTGGAATAGGAACTGTATTTTCTCATAGAGTTGTGTTGTATTATGACAAGAAGTATTACATTTTTCATTTTTCTAGGCACCTGAATGTCTCCTGAGAGATGGCCCCAGAGGGACACCAGGTGCCCCAATCAGATAAAAGCCAACCTTGTGCTGGGAGGCAAGACCAAAGATGTCCTGGTGGGGTGATGTGGCACGGCCCTTACCTGGACAGCAAGGGTCTGTGGGAAAGCCTCTGCAAGGTTGAAAGTGGATGTTGCTAGGAGCCACATCTATTTGCCCTTTGCTCTTCACTTTTTCTTCCTCTCATTTGGTGTGTTTACCTCATTTGTCAGAGTGCCACAGATGGATGAAGCAAATTTTTGTATTTGAAATGAAACCTCTGTTTGCCGTGTTTATCTGAATCTTTAACTTGCCTTGATTATCTGGAACCTACCTCTTTGCTGCTTTGTTGACTTAGTACAAGCAAGCCTGAGGTTTCACTTCTTTAAATGATGCCCATGCTGCTAACTTAATAGGAAAGAGGCCGCTAAAAGGCATGCAGGTCACCTCACGTGATACTTTTTTTTGAGTACTTCATCATGAATAACACTGACCAGGAGATATAACTTCTTCAGGAAAAATGCCTCTTGAATAAATGGATAAATTCTATTTCATCCACATTGATCCTACTGAATTTTAATATGAAAACAGTGTCATATAAAAGATGATTCTTTATTTTAAACTTTTCAATTGGGCAAGTTCAATTTGGCTTTTAAAAAAGAGCCCAAGTGTTATGCGATGTTAACCAAGCATAGCTAGCAGACTTTTCGTTAATCCCTCGCCACTCCACCTTCACGCATTGTTCTCACATCAAGAATTCGTTCCTTTTCTCCTTTTCAAGAATGGGGCCCTTTTAGTCCACAGAAGATAAATATTTGCACGTGGTCTGAAGGTTTTCTCTAGAAGAACACCATCTTTCCAGTCAATGAGCTTTGAAAAACTTTTACCCCAAATTCACTGGACTCTGGTATATATTTCTGCTTGGTTTTATTTATGTTTTATTGTCACGGAAGAAAGTGTCTACCAAGGCATTTGGATGAAAGGGCCTCTGGGAGGAATGGTTGATAAATGGGGTCTTTTTTTGTGTGGAATTTGGAAGAAAAAGTTTCAATATGACTAAGTTAATATTTATCTCTACTCCTGCAATGATTTACTAACACCAGGACCTGAAAAAGATAACTCCCTGATCAATATCCTATCTCCTACTGCACACTGGGTGTTGGGTTACATACGGCCCCGTTTGCCTGTTTCCATTGTGAGTTTATGATTATATTTCTAGATGGCTCTTACTAAGATAGCCAGTCAGGATTAAAGATGAATTAACCTCTGAAGAAAGAAATGACAGGTACATTTGAACTCAGTAGTTCAGGTTTATAAAAATGGGCAGGAGTTTGCTGTAAACACTTGAGGAAATCTCAAGGTTATTTATATCAATTACATGTATGTCAATTGTGAAAGAGACTTTTTAATGTATTGATATTGCCATTCTAGTACTTGCAAATACTTTTTGACAAAATAGAAGATCTGGGAATGAAGAATGAATTTCTTAAGACAGCATACATCTTACAGCAGCAGAGGTATTGTGGAAAACCAGGTCATTTACTAACAATCTATTGGGATGTCTTTTTTAAATGATGCAATATATTTTGAACAAATGTCAATTTTATTATTGGAACTTTTAAAATTCAGAGTCATTCTTTATAGCTTTAATATCTTCAGTCCCCAAGTCTTTCTTTTTTTGAAGGTCAGTGTGTAACAAAATCTATTCATTCATTCACTCAACAAATGCTTAAGGTTCCAGGTCCCAACACCAATGTCAATCAGGTTACGATGTTATAAAAAGTAACAAACAAGGTGACATTTTCTTTCTTGTTGGAATGACATTATTTAAAGGATACAAACTACTTACTACTTGCTTTTTCTTCATAGAGGTTTCAAGGGTCACACTTCCCTATAATATATTATTTTGACATATTTTGATAAATTTAGTTGCTATGAAATGAAGCAGCTGACCCTGAGAATATCTATCCATCTTTAAATGAATACATCTTGGTTGTATTAAAATTCAACCTAAAAGGGTAAGAGTCAACCAAGAAGTAAAAAATTAGTTTTCTACATTGATAACCAAAAGTTTATTTTTTTCCTCCTCATATTATTGAATTTATTATATGTTGGACTGGCTTTTATATTAGAACTCTGTCCACCAGAACTGGATTGAGATATTCACGGAATGAGTATAAAGCAATAAAACTGATTTTCATAGGCCACACATAAAAAATCAGTTCTCTAATTTTACAGTCACACCATGGTTAGAAAGTTCCTCGAATCACCTCCTTTTAATTTTAATCAGTACGAATGGACGTAAAGGTTTTATCATTCTTCCCCCACCCGCACTATACATCTAAGTTTGTTTTATTACCTTCCTTTGTCCTAAAAAACTGAAGATGACAAATCTGCTTGTCAGGAGCAGGACAAGAATTAAACAACTGAAATGTAATTAATCAAACATTTCAGTTTATTTTTTGTTAGTGGAAATACAGGCAAAAATTAAAATTTGCATATTTACTTTTTAACTTTAAAACACTGTCTTTGACATTTCTATCTCCCGGCTCACATCTATCTCCATAGGCTCTTCAGGAAGACGGTGATCTGATGTTCAGACAACAAGAACAAGTAACATGTAAAGCATCACATTATTTTAAGAGTAAGAATGGTCCTTATCGATCATCTGAAAAATTTTACAAGTGAAGACACTGAGGAAGCTTAATCGGACCTCAAGGCAGCTTCGGCCACGAGTACAAGTCAAGTTCCTTAAGGAGGAGAACTTTCTTATCCCTCTGGCATTTCTTAGGTGTCTACCATAGTTCCATGCACTCAACATGCATTCACTCTATTCCTGCTTAATGCGCAACCTCCAGATAAAATCTCATCACTTTACGAAGGAAAAGTGAAAAGAGCTGAGGACAATATCAGCCTCTGGGCTGATCATTCCTCTCCTCACCAAAATTATTCATCATCAACTATGAGTACAAGAGAAGACACACAGGAGAGCTGATCCAAGAGTGGGAAGGAGATCGTGGAATATTCTGTGAAGGAGGCTGGGAGCTGATTTTTACTCTATGGGAGACCAGGTGGAAATTACAGGGGAATGCAAGTCGAAGAAGCCTTTTGGTAGGGAGCAGTGAGTAACTACACCTATTACCTTTTTCAGGTGTAGGTGTTGGGTTTGATTTCTTATTCTATTAACAGAAAGCCAGGTCAGAAGTTAGTGAAAATAATGCCATGTTAAAATAAGCTTCACGAAGAGCAACTCTCAGCTGCCTTCCTGATGCTCTACTGTGTGTTAGGAAGAGAACTGCCTTCCATGGGAAAGTGTCAGCACTGACTGGTGATGAAGAACATTCAAGGAGAATCTAATGATAATGCGCCTCCACCTTGGCCTTGTCCTCAGCTCACGGCACCGTGGTTACATTTCTCAGGCTCCTTTGATGAGGAGCTGCATATTCTAATCAACGGTAAGCTTACATTGATGGGATTTCCTAAGTGTCATCCTGTTTGAATACAATATAATAGAATGCATTAATGAATAAACGTGCTTTATTTACACACTGCGGTTTGGGGCCTCTTGAACTCAAAATTCAGAGTCGGGAAGTCTGCGCTTCACATTAGCAAAGCCCTGACATTTTTAATCAGCCTGGCTGCACTGCCTGCACACAACGTGTCAACATGAGAAAGTGAAATACCGTCTTTGCAGCTTCCAGTTCTCAGCGCTCTGATTAGGCATACACCGTCAACTTCATTTGTACTTGATCCATAAAAAGAGTTGCATCGTGATATTCTCTTCAAATTCTGGCAAGCTTTATTGATGGCTTAGATGTCTGAGTTAGTTTTGCTTCTATTAAAAACTCAGATTTGTTTTTTAAAGTGATGAATTACTTCACTTTGCAGATGTAGTTTTTCACATTCCAAAATAATATTTCTGACCTTGGGAAAGATTTAGATTGAATATCCTCTGTAACCATTCATAGATTTTTCACATTTAGGTTACATACTGAACAACTGTTAAGAACTTTATATTTAATAGTCCTCATGACATCTTACTGATCTGAATAATGTAAGGGTTGTAGTTAGTCTTATTTTACTGTAGGATGAGAAGCAGCAAAATTTCAGAAATTTTTTTATTATCAGACTGTATTGATGGTGACTGAAAAAGTGATTTAGCAAATTCTGAAGCACAATGATAAGTCCAAGTATTTATTACCAATTAAGGAAATAATCTTTATACAAAAAGAACCTGCTCTTAAACTGTATCCAATTTTGCAAAGGTATCCTATTGTCCCAAGGGGGTAAGAATATGCCTATCTTTGCAAAGACCCACCACCACTCTAGATGAAAGCTAATCCTCTGCTCTAAAGAATAGATAACACTTAAATATGATTTAGTCTGATGTTCCAACTCCATTTCACTCTCCCAATCATCAGATAGTATGGCCCTTACTGCCTAAAATTCTTCAGGACAAAACATAAAATGAGATATAAACAATTCTTGCATGTGTATGTACAATTAAGATATAGTATGCACCAAGTCTGTGGCAAGTTACAAGGAATAGCAGTCAGAGCTCTTCTAAAACAGATGCACAATCTTTTATTTATTATAGACCTTTTTATTGTTACAGCTGTACCATCATTATATTTCAAAATAATTCCTTATGCTCTGTTTGTCTGAACTATGAAAGGATGGTCATTGTGCCTTTGTAAAAATGTTTTACTGGAGAAATCTTATTCTTGACCAATCAACCTTAGGACTTCAAGCACATTTCACTTGACTGAACTGCCATCTTTGCCAAACTGTGTTTGAATGATAGGAATATTGAATAGAAATGCTCAGGATTACACTTGTATCAGGTCTTCACAACAAAAGATATATGTGACCAAAGCAAGAATCTAAAAATCAAAAAATAATTTTGTGATAATTGAACTCAAAGATATCTAAGAGACAAATGGGCTTTGGGATATAAACACATTTCCATTATGGTTATATGTTTCCTTTTGTTCTCAAATCAGATTTGTCAGAAAAATGACAAAAAAAAATCTTTCATTGAAGAGAAAGTTATGTTTTAAATAAATTTCATATTTTAAGGCTTAGTTGTATTTTAAATTATATTAAAATATCATATAGCCTACAAAAATTTTATTTGTCTCATGAAACACTCATTTGTCCCACCAAAATTTATTGATACAATTTCTCTCTTACCTCTTAGTTCATATAGTGCAAGTGCAGTGAACTGGAAGTTTTACCCACATAAAGATTTCGATGAAAACCAAACCAACTCCCTTTATCACCCCCCCAAAAAGATGAAGTATATTAAGTTTTCTGTTACGATCACTGGATAATTTTCATTATGTCCACTTTGATTTATTTCGGGCCATGGATGTGTACATGTTGATTTTTATGGCGGATTATGTCTATGTTGGCTCAGAAAACAGACTACTGTACTGACATCAGTGCAAAAGCACAGTGCTTTGAAGAGCTGCACTAACTTTGTTTTTACTGTAATAGCAACCGGTTAGTATATAAAGTTTTGAGGCATGTGGAAAATCTGTGCAAAAGATAAAAAGCTGTACACTGAGGGAGTACACATTTTTGCAAAGATTGTATTTTGCCCATTAAGTCAAACAATTTAAATGAAGTGTTTTTCCCTTATAATTTTGAGTAAAATATTCAAGAATAGCAAAGGAAAGGACCTGTGGGTTTGGTATTCCAATAAAGTGAGTGAAGTGAGCTGATATTGAGTTCAGAGTTAGAGACCTGCCCATCACCTCAAATAGGGGCAGCTGTCAAATTGCCATTTATGCAGTGTAGGAAATGCTGACAGGTGTATGAGAACCAGCATTCTACACTGTCACGTGGTGCTGGCATCTCCGCTTTTTATGACCTCTGACCATTTGTCTTTGTTAATCAATATCTGTAAACTCTGTTTAGCACAGATAAGAGTTATAGAGAAGTGGGTTTGTAAACAGAAAAAGTAGTCTCAAAGTGGATACGGTAATAATGAACCACACTATCCTCTTCCCATCCACTTCCTTATCCATTCCTTAGGGTTTCATCTGTACTTGGAACTATAATGGATAACAGAATAAAGAAAACAATAAAGGTAAATATTAAATCAATGCGTCTAAAATTTTAACCCCAAAACACCAGAGAAACCAACTCTGCTACACTCAGTCACTAAAAGAAATCCGTAGGGCTGTGATAACTTAAGACAGATAAATTCAAGGGAAATTCACATTGTAAAATAATAAAATATATGACTCAGTGTCTCACTTAATATTCTTACTCATCTGTGGCCCTGAAAAAACTGAAAAGCATTTTGATAAAACAGATGTTGAATGGTCTCAGTGGAAAATGATTGAAGCCTTACACCATGTAATTATTATAAAATACTACACATCTGGTACAAAGTTTGGCCTAATATCAAAAGTCATTTAGGACAAAACGAGCAAGGAGACTTCTGGTCTCATAAAAGTCTGAGCTTGTAGTTTATAGAATGATTTCAACTTTAAGTTCTCTCTTTATGAAATATAATTTATTGCATGATGGAACAGTAAGTTTCTCCAAACCACCAAACAAATAATTAGGATAGTAAAACTGAACAACTGTGAGCTATTATTTCAAAGAAAATACAGCAATGTAAAATTGTACAAAGCAATCTGGTTCCACGGGAAAAATAATGAAAGAATGTAGAACATTTACAAATGACCTTTTCATTCATGAAAAGCTAAGGTCTCAAAGGAATTTTGGAATAACTTGCATATGAGTTTATCACTAATCCATCATCAGGAAAAAACTCCAAGCTGAGAGAGGACCCTGCTAATGTATTCTGAGTCCACTGGAGCAGAAGCTACAGCCATCTGCCCGTCATGGGTCACATCCACTACGGATGTACCATCAGCAGAGAGTTGCTCCGCATTTATATTAATCAAAAGTCGAATCTCGAAACTGGTAATGCCTCACTTTCCTTCTCTCCTCAAAGTGCAATGTGAGTTCTAAATTAAGCTGATAAATAAAAATAACAGAATATTACTATATAACCCCTCCTAAGTAAACATCTCTCAGAGGGAAGCAGTAATTTTATAGTGGAAAAAAGAAAAACTTTCGGTAATGAAATAACACTAGTAAGAATGAATCAGAAAAATACTTGGAGCTCCCTTAATTAGAAAAACAGAGCTTAAAAATATGTTTGTATAGTGAATTTTTTGAAATTCATTTCAAATACACGATTTTGCTATTTATTATACTTTGTTAGACTGCTAAATTGTTACAAGTTTATCCAACTTCTGAATTTTATTTTTCTCATCCACAAAGATGTTATATCTTAAAAATAACTTTAATGTTATATGTAATATGCTAACTTTACAATATCAACAGTACTTGGAAATAAATGAAATGTGCCTTATTTAGCCAACATATAGTGTTTTATCGATATACAAACAGAAAAATGTCATGTAATGAGATGATTAAGAAAAACACGAGCTTTGTGTCTTAAAGGTTATCCATTTTAGGTTACAGTAATTGATCCCAGTCACTTCAAATGTTTAAAACATTCCAAACCCTCAGCCAAATGTTGAAGAAATAACTCTGCCAGAATTTCAGTAGAGAAAATTTTAGAAGGCTGTTCAAATCCAAAGAAAAAGAAAAATATATATTATTGCTGAGAGTCGTACGTGTGTTCTGCTTTCCAATGAAAACCATAGCCAAATAAGCTTTCATTAAATTGGAACAAGATGACAAATACTAAAACTGAAAATGCATACAGTAAATTGAAACATTAAACATTACATAAGGTCTCTAATGTGTAACAAAAAAAAAAATCTGAGACAGAAAATAAAAGAGAATATTTTCAATATCTTAATAGCTGTGTCCTCTTTCCCCTAAGACACACAACTAAAATAGGTAATGGCCTCTGAAACCAAACCAGCTTTTAAAACAGCAAAGAAGAAATACTGGTTAATTCATAAATATCATTACCAAGATGCTACAAAGGTAGGGGTATTTACAGTCGTTGCAAACACAGCCTATCTGGAGACCCTTATACTGTAATCAGGTAAAGTGACAGATTGTCAGAGGCTCACTCGCTATAAACTTCACCTTTGCAACAATAACATGTTGTATATAAAACTGCAAACTGGCAGGCCAGCAATGATCTTATTGCATAGCAGTTTGGGGTACATTTTCCATCTTCTGTGAAGGTTATAACAAAAACTGAACAAGCAGTGCATTGTACAGCTCAAATGGGCCGCGGCATAATACAGAGATTGCAGTGGAAAACTTGTTTTGTCTTAGTCTGTAGGTGCAAACAGAGTTGCACCATTTTTTTCTGACCAGGTAGTTGAAATATCACCAACTGCTGATGCAAAGGAAACTCAGGCTAATTTCTCCATGCAAAAATATATACTTGTAAACAAATCGTACCAGTTATGCAGCACACTGTTGACTGTCATAACATAAGCAAAGGACCATCTTCCATCTGGTCGCTTTCACTCTAAGGAAGTGGTGAGAGCATCCTGAATTCAGTTAAGAGATTCTATGAAGAAACAAGTCTTGACTATTTTAAAGATGGAAATAAATTATCAGCTTAAGTATTATAAAACAGTGTCTGCATTCGTTCCTAACCAAAATATTTTACCAAAAACATTTATTCATATTTTAAACAAGGTGAGAACTTGGCATTTGGGGTCTACTATTTCCTTTAGGTACCCTTTAGCTATTACAGGTTGTATGCAGTGATTTATAAGCTTGTTAGTCAATGCATCTGAAAGCTGAAATGGTCTTCCTAAAGTGCACAGGTAGCTCGCTAGCCTGACAAGGCCTGTATTTATCCATCATAAAACCAAGTCCAGGACCAAGTGCACCGTGTGAGCATAAGAAGGCAACTAATAAATACTTGCTAGATTATGCTGACTGAATTGAACTGAACCAAACTGAATTGAATTGAATGAAATGGAACTGAAAAGCTGGCAGCTATCCATTTAACACCCAAATGAAAGGCTGCCTTTGGACTTATTCTGTATAGGCCCTAAGGTGTTGCCACGTTCAAAGAGGAATTTACCAAATGCTTTCTGTTGTTAAGGTAATGACTTCTTTTTACCCTAAGGAAAGAAACCTTGCTGTAGCCACAAATATATCTGGTCGAGTTGGCTATCAGCTAAATAAAAACCCAAAACGTAACATTTTACCTTTCCTCTAACTTTCCATGCTTTGATAACTACATTTCAAGTCTTCACCAATCAATTATGTAGACAGATTTTATTCAGCTCCTCTTGGCATGTGGTTCCTAGGAACTCAGCATAGTGAGTTAGACACAGCCATGAGACACTTTCATGTTTCTTTGATCCTCCTTTCTCACAGTCAATCGAGTTTAAGGCAGCTAGTACAGACTGGACAGTTAGTCAACCACCACTAAATTTCTACAATGTGCAATTGATTTAATAGCACCACTGAGAGAGAGGAATATATGGAGGAAAGTTGTGGCAATTGTCAGTAACCACAATGACCCCAGGAGAGGTAGTGTGTGTGTGTGTGTGTGTGTGTGTGTGTGTGTGTGTGTGTGTCCCTGCATTCCTTTTCTCCTCAGAGCCATAAGCATGTGATCTATAGCCTAATGTCTGTCCAGGATCTGGAATCAATCTCGCCTTTAGTAAGAAGGAACTCAATCTGCTCTAGTTTAATATGTAAAGGATTCCGTGACAAGTGTGGCCTCCATGCCAGGTCGAAGCTTGTGCTTCACTTTATAGTAAAAGGGCTTCTGCCTTGCTGCTGAGACAAAGGGTCTCTGTAACTGGAGTCACCTTATCTGAATTTCTATTCTCACAGGCTGTCCACGGCACCAGCTCCTCCAGGACTAAAAGTTCTTCTCTAGTGTCGAATGCCAGACTTCCTTAAAACAGAGAACTAAAGCCTGCTCACATAGACCGCCATATGTTAGAACCTAAATGAAATCACATTTAGCTTTTAGCTTCACTTGATAATTATTAACTCGCAGAAGTAGAGCACAAATTCGGAGCAGTGGGTCTTGAAGTGTGGTCCCTAGAGCAGCAGCAGCAGCAGCAGCAGCAGCAGCAGCAGCAGCAGCAGCAGCAGCAGCAGATTCGCAGCCCCCCCCCCACCCCGACCTACTGAATCAGAGACTTGGGGTGGGCTCAGCTTTAACTTCCCTCTGGGCGATTCATCTGCTCACTGAAGTTTGAGAATATTGAAACCGGGTAAGATTGTGTGAAGAATACCTTTCTCAGCCTTGGATAATTCATCTATAAAGTAGAGATACAACCTACGTCACAGGGCTAGCACATATGCTCCAGGTGGTCTCTGGCAAACAGTCAGTGCTCAGTTACATTGTCTACTCCTAAACTCTGAGTCCACTGCCTTGTTGTGCTTGCTCCCCATTACCTCTTGTTCGATACTTTTTTTTTATCAAACCTATGCGTTACCTGCCTGTATATTCTCCTCACACTTTTTTTCTCAGATTGAGTCAGGGTCTCCGGGTCCCATTTCCAGTCCGATCCATTTGGTTTTCTCTTTCCTTACATAGTTAACACTTCCGTTCTTAATTCATAACATCTAATGATGTGTGTAGTTGTACTTGACTATACATGTGATTTCAGGAGTCCCTCATTATTAATCTCATGGTTTTTCATATGTATATTGACTGGATTTGTTTCTTTTATAAAATCCAATCTAAGCTAGGTTAGATTCAAAAGAAGTCATAGACAAATGCAAAATCTCTTTTATTTAAAAAAAATCCAAATAAAAGATTTTACGGAGACCCATAATCTACCTAAAGTATTTTTTGCCAATTAAAAAACGCACATAATTATAATAACTATTTTTATTTCGTTGTTTTCTTTGCTTACCTTGTGCCAACAACTGTTACCTAATTTAAGAATGACAAATATCTTGTGAAGTAGATACTGTTAGCCTCATTTTAGATATAAAGACACAGGAGCACAGAGGATTTTAATAACTAAATGAAAGTTTCATAGCCATAACTGGCAGAGATAGAATTTAAATTCAGGGTTGTCTGACTCCAAAGCCTGTACAGTAGTCCCCCCTGGTCTTCAAGGAATACGTTCCAAGACTCCCACACCTGTGGATTCCAGAAACCATGGATAGCACTGAACCCTAATATACTATGCTTTTTTCCTATACATACATACCAATGGTAAATTTTTATTTATAAATTTGTCACAGTAAGAGATTAACAAACATAACTATTAAAAAATAGATCAGTTATAACAATATACTGTAATAAAAGTTATGTGAATGTGATTTTTTTCTTTTTCTCTCTGCTAACCCATCTGATCAACCAAGCTGGCTACTAAGTGACTAACGAAGAAGTGATTCATATCATGGTCAGGATGGAGCAGGATGACAAGAGATTTCATCAGAGTGGTGTGCAATTTAAAACTCACGAAGAGTTTATTTCTGGAATTTTTCATTTAATATTTTTAAATGGAGGTTGACTTTGGGTAACTGAAACCCTGGTAAACAAAACCATGGACAAGGGGGGACTGGTGTATTCTTATACTGCCTCTAGAAATGTCAGACTTCATCATAATAGTAAGCCTCTACCTAGACCCCCGCACTCTACATAGATGTGGATAAACTGGAAGGAAGCCCAAGATAAATCCAGCTGATGAAAGGAATAGAATGAACAACAAAAGAAATTTAGAAAATCTAAATGTGCTTAGACTGAGGGAAAAAAATGAAAAATGATTTCACTGTTTATAGAGCACAATGATTTAAAATAGCATAATCTAGGAAAACGAATGGGTTGAATCCAAGAAAAGAAAATTTTAGGCAAAATCTTCCTCCTTCCTAACCACCCCAAAATAATTTTACCTTGAAGAACTTCTGGATTTTAGCAACTTCAGAAAGGAGTGAAAAATTATCATCTAGGGTATTTCTGACAATCCAGACAACCGTGAAAAAAAATAATTTTGCACAGGCAGAGAGAAAGTGAATGGCCTGTTGCTTCTTGTCGAACTTTAATTTTTATGTTTTATTAACAAAACATTTTTATTTTTAAAAAGTATATGTATTTATCCTTCAAGCCTCTTGAGTCTTTTGGCTAAATGGTATTTTTAACCTTTAACATCTCCATTTCTCTTTTAACGAGCATAGTATGTAAGCAACACCAAAAATTCATAAGGAGATCAGCAACTAAACTAAATAGTTGAATCATAATAACTCAGGCTAAAAGGTGGTTTGAATATTCTTGGCCTAATTAGACTTATTAGACAGTATATTAATTTAGTACTTTCATTCTGCATATTTAGCCATGAGCACAAAATTTTACTCAAAGTGATTTTTTAAAAATTTTCCATTAATTAATACTCCTCAAAAGCATTTTGAATTTTTTAAATTAACTTTTTATTTTTGTGGTTACAAACATTGATTGCGATAATGTCTTGGAAGTTTCAAGGCAAATCTGCTAACGGGTTAATTTTCTGAAAGAACTAGGCTGTATAGAAGGCTCAATGTTATTCCTAAAATGCTTAGTATGTCCATTTGTTTCAGAAGTGTCATATCAGGGACAAATCGATGTGTTAAGAATTGTCTGATAATATTGTTGAGGGATTAATCTCACACACTAGATCATCAGCACGATTATCTTTGGCATATTGTGTGCACATAGTTCCATTTTAAGCATGAAAAGCCTTCTAATGCCAAACTATGAGAGCCTATATATTGAATGATCTGCCACCATTCAATATTTAATCCTGCAATTGAAGCCACTAAAGGGATATAGCAAAGTAACAAGATGAATGAATCGTGACCTCAAACTTGCAAAAAGACAACCCAAACAATTTATCTTTCTGGCCTGTATGGCATGTTTTATCCAATATTCCTATCACTTCTCCTCAGTCTGGGAATTGTAGATTGATCAATGCCACATTAGCAAATACTTGAAATGAGAGCTGGGAATTTAGGCAATCCATTGTTTATGCTTTAAGAATATCCTCCTTCACTTTAGTTTATCTAAAGTCTAAAATCAAGAACTCATAATTAAAAATCAATTTGATTCTCTAGACTACATTTCCAAGCAACCGTGGAGAGGACAATGTAAAATAATCCAATGTCTATGAAAGATGAAATACATAAATGAATAAAACACAAAACTTCATGTCTCAGAGCTTACATAGAATTCTTTGAAACTGTACCGCTCTCAAATGCAATAAAGCCACAGTTCAGTTATTAAGAGGATACATTCCACCCCAATTCACTGGTTAACTGCTTAATACCACATCACTTCAGCTTGTGATCTTACGTTTTTCATAAGCTAAGTGGAATCAATCTGATATATATGTGGTCAAGGCTAATTTGTACCACTTTTTGCTCCTGTATGCACGTACGTTTCAGTTGTGCAAGGTCAGTGTTGTTTTTATAGTTAAGGGGGGTGGGTAGGTGAATGTGCTCTTCCCTCTTACTTCTCCATAATAAAAAATGTTCGGATTTCTTCTCTAGGTATAAACAAGATAGGCAGTGAGAGAAACCTGTGCACTGTTCCCCAAGAAGTTACAGGCCAAGCACAGCTCACCTTAGATGAACTGGTGACCCTCCTAATAAAACTACACTGTAGGTTTTGAATTAGCCCAAAGGTGGTGCTTATTTTATTCTGTTACTAAATTTTGTTTTGAATCACCATGTGCTACCTACAAACTATTCTTCTCTGGGATTACAACTATAAAACTGTAATTATTCTCTCTGCCCTAGTGTGTGGTTTCTGGTCAGTGAATAAGAACTCTAAATGACTTATGTGTCATAATATCAAGCTGGCCACATTTCAGTTGGTATCTATTATATCCAATCGTTTTGAGATACGGAAGGAAACTGTTAACATATTAGAGGTATCATTATTATTATGAACATGCCAGCAATCTTCTGTGATAAAGTGTCATTGACTTCCTGCCAACTCTCATGGATTCGTGACATTTTGTTAACCAGTCTACTAAAAAAATCTATACCAGGATATTAGATGGTATTTAAAAATAATAATAAAGCAAGGGATCAAGTTAAAGAAATCGTGTATCTTAAAAAATGATAACTGCAAAGTCCATTAACTTTGCTTGTCAATGTCTACTCTGTAATTTATCATTATGTTTATCATGACATTCTAAAATAAAAAAAATTTATCTTTTTGGCAGCATATATATTAAATAAATTACATTTGTGGAACGATTATTTATACATTTTGAGTATATGATATTTGCACACATTTCTAACAATCTAATTTTTTAATTCTCTAATTTTCTGTAGGTTATTTTTTTAAGTTTCTTACTTCGATGTATGTCTAAAGATGCATATATGTATGACTCATGAATATAGGTGGGACCATTCATAGCGTTATACTTTTTATTTTTAAAATAGTATTAATCCAGCAAGTTTTTATTTAAGCAATACGACTCTCTTAGATGACAGATAATATTGAACTAAATACTCTTTTTCCTAATGACTTGTCAACAAGTGCGGGAAAATAAGTACGAATAGGATTCAAATGTAAAGATTTAAGTAAACTAATGTGTCACTTAAGTAGACATTTTCTGTTAGTTATTTTTAATGATGTGCTACATAGATATGGTGATGGAATGGATCTCATTAAGAAGAATTACTCCACTAGCATCTTTTATTCCACTAAGACAAACTGCCATTTATTATTCTTTACTTCTTCTTTCCCCAGTGGATCTTTACCTTCAGCCTACACAGACACTCACAAATCTCACTGATCCTTAAAAAAATAATTTCAAATAGCTCTTCTCATCCACTATTAAACTTTATTCTAAAATAGCCAGGACAGCTTCTTCTCATTTCTCCTCGCTTCTTCATTTACCCTGCATTCTGAAGACCCACTTCCTTCAGAAATTAATTTCTCTCTTAATTTGTGTAACATTTCACCTGTCTCCTATTCTATTTCTACCCCTCCCCCCAACTGGTTTGGTGGTTTTACCCTCTGCCTCCTTCCTTCTATTCTCAGCGCTCCCCTGCTGCAGCCATAATTCATGGTTCCACAGCTTCATCTGTCATCCCAATTCTGCATTTCCAATCCCCATCTCTCTCCTGAACACGAGCTCTGCTTTCCCAAAAATGCTGGTTATGGATCGGTGGCTGAGTGTACTATGGAGCCGAACACATATTTCAAGTTACATGTAATTAAGCCCATTAAAGTTACATTGGAGCATGAGCTTACCATTTATTTCATCTTGCAGAAAATGATCTCAAGTTGGGTGGTAAAGTGAAAGATGGTGAGTGAATCAACATTACTGTTTCACTGTTAAAGCTATTCAACTGATTTCAGTTTTTCCCTCTCCCCAGTGATATTAGACGTGTTAATGCCTCTTATTAATTACCTCGACTCTGTATAATAGAGCAGGTGGCTATAACGACGTAAAGTAGTTTTGAGGAAGAATTACCCTTAACTATTTAAATCCCATTGTTCTCATACTGAACATGTGATTTTTTAAAAATTTGAGATAAAAGAACATAATAGGTAAAACAGCCATTCAATCTGGTATATCGGTAACTTGAGAATACTTGCAGTTGAATTACAAGTAAAGTCAACTAAAAACAGGGAACATTCTAATCATATCTTATTCTTCGGAGCATCTCTTTTAAAATTAAGGAATTGTTCAGCTTATGCCTGAAATTGCTTTAAAGTAAATGTTATGCCATATTCCCTCAATTATACTTCAAGAGTCAGTTTTGTTCATTTTGTAGAGCAAGAACTTAATTATAAAAAGGATAAATTCAGAAACATAGAGGACATTTCTGTTTAGTAAATAAACATATATTAAGTGCCAGCTGTATGCAGGGCAGTGTCGATTATTTCTTCAATGAAGATAATCTCCTTTCCATTCTTTTATCCTATCATTTATAAACAGAGTAAATGGTATATACAGTATATACAGCTTTGGGACTGACCTTTGAATAAAAGATGCTATAAGCTGAATAATCATTAAATGCCATTAAATTTATTGAATCTGCTCAGTTACTGAAAAAGAATGTTGTCTTTTAATTGTGCATTAGTCTGGGTAGTGAGGCAACATGGCTACACTCTCATTTCTAACAGCTCTGCAGCTGTTATTACGATATAGGTCTCCTTAGAGGCCAGCATCTTATTTGTGTCTATTCAGGGCCTAACAATGGGCACTCAGTAACTATTTGACGAAAAAAATATATAAGTGGAGTGAGTCCTATTGGAATCTTTAGGGCGTCTGGGTTTGATTTTAACCTCTGAGATTTATTAGATGCAATTCTGTACTAGTTAATTATTTTCTCTAGGCCTCAACTTCCTAATCCGTAAAAGGAGATTCCCCTTCCTCCTTAGTCATGGGCGTGGTCATAAGCTTCATGTGATGGTCAAATAATGTACACATAACCAGCCACGCGTCCTAGCCAGCTGAACGATCCTGCCGTGCCTCAGCCGAGACCTCATCAAACTGCCATCTCTGATGGAACACGCTATGGACACCGTGATTTTCATGTTTGCTGGGGATAAAGGCTTCTTAACGAAGGAGGGCCTGAGAGTACTTATAGAAAAGGAGTTCTCCGGATTTTTGGAAAATCAAAAAGACCGTCTGGCCGTGGACACAATAATGAAGGATGTGGACTTGCGTCGAAGTGGCAGACCTGGCTTCCGGAGCTTCTTTTTGCTAATTGCTGGGCTCACCATCATGTACACTGACTATTTTGTAGTACACATGGAGCAGAAGAGAAAGAAGTAGGCAGCACTGAACAATTATTCCCACCCTATAAGAGTTCTCCACATGAGTCACTGAAGGAATCTCTCTGCCCCATAGTTTCCCTCTGTATAAGGATTTCATGAGTAGATTGAGATCCTTAAAAAAATCCCACCCCCATTTGACGAAAGAAAAGCCAATTAAAGCTAGATAAGCTTTTGATTTTTATATTGCTTGCCCTCAAAAAACCAAATTTCTTTTTTAGTTCCAAAAAATAAAAAATAAAATGTATAAAAATATCCTGTAAACTGAAGAACTCACAAAGGCAGATATTATTTTTATTAATAGTCTAATATAAAAGTCTCTAAAAAAATTTCTTTCCCATGCTAAAATAAGTTTCATAAAATTTTGAAATTTTATGGAATTTTAAATCATTAAATAATTATATGCAAATAGGAAAGGGACAAGAAACATAGAAAAGAAGGATTAGGGCATAGAATTAATAGCTACGCTCTTAAATTTTATTAGATAAATGAGCATCTTCCAGATGCTGGACCATACAGGAATCACCAGGACAACACGGCAGTGGACATCACAGTATTCTGGTCCAGTTCCAGACAAAAGTTAACATAATCATCATATAAAGAAGGATATGTGTGTGTGTCATAAAAGTCAAAGAAGGCCAAAGAAATATCCATTTTGGAGAGGATCGATGCAAGCTTCTGGTAAAAAGTCACCTTTGAAATAGTGTTAAAATTATGGATGAGATTTTGAAGGGGTGGAAGCATGGGGACAGAAGTGTGTCTCATGCTAAAGGGGAGGGACATAGGTAGGAACATGTAAGTAGTATAATGTCACTGCAGGATATAGGCAATTCAGGAACATCTCAAAACATATTGCAACCACATTTTACTGTCATTACATTGCTAACTATCTTGTGGATCGGGGCACACTCTTAGCAACCTCGAAACTGATATTGCAGTTCCATTTTACAAAACTGATCATTTTTTGCTGCTTTCCAACCAGGTGAATCAACAAGAGCTCTCAGGAGTCCTTGACGACAATGACAACAACAGCAACAATAACAAATCCGTATCTCTTCAAGAATGTGCTTCTGCTGAGTTCATATTTATAATGTTCTGTGACTCAACAGCATCACACAGATAAAGCTCAGAGGAAAAGTAGCAGTTAATAAATTTTTAAGCTGCTTTCCTTTAAAACATCAGGACTGGGCAGTACAAAGACTTGCCATGGTCTGTCAAATGCAAACGGATCTGTAAATCTCAAAAAGAAGAATTATCTGAGCTAAGGAACAGCTGGCCCTGCAGATCCCATAGCCCACCTGGGATCCCCTTACTGCAGCCTGTCATTCTTAAAGAGTTTAATGCTAATACGGTCAATGAAACATAAAACTAGACTGGGGAGGTGGGCTACGGGCACCCTCAAAGGATTTATCTTATGCTTCGTAAAATGACCTTTAAAGAGTCATCTTCTAAAATGTAGCTTTGAAAGTACAGCGCTGTGCTCACAGAAATAATTTAATTGATTTGGTGACTTGTATATAATATGTTGCATAGTTAAATAAATTTCTCTTTTGTTACATTCCTTGTTAGAGTTAAATTTCAGATTTCTTTACTTTTGCCACGTCCACTGAGTGAAACTGCTAATTCTTAAAATTATTACATGTCATTTTCTTCCCTGACTGGTAATATGGCTTCATATTACTTTAGCTTCATTTTGAAGTCCAATTTCTATGGCTCGGGCATCGTTCTTTAACCTCTTTATTCCACCTACCAAACCCAAATTGGCTTACTTTGCAGAAATAGCTACAACAGGGGTCTGGCTTTGATAAGTTATTTGAATGTGCAGTTTCTGAACAGTGTTTGTAGGGTAGGTGGGAAGGCCAGCTGGTTGGGGGGATCAGATTAGTTGAAACACAAAACTAACACTTTTATCTACGCCTCCCTCCCTTCCAGACACCCGGCAACTATACTTACAGTCAAGATGAAAAGTTGGAGAATATCCCAGTTTCATTTAAATGGGAAAAGAAATTTGACATGTTAATGATGTGGGACGTATTGAGAACATCCTTCCTTGTTCATTTACGACTTTAGACATTTCTATAGGGACGTTACAGTGTAATTTGCGTTTGAAATTTCAGTTATAAAAGGGACCAGATTTAATAACGTTGACTAGGGACTGCAGCGCCAAGTAAAGTCTTAAAGCAACCTCTGCCTCGAGCATCATCTTCATCTATCGTGGTGCTGGTTATCAGCCTGCTCTCATTGCAGGGTCAACTACTTTTGGTCATAGATTCCTAACGCTTTCAAAATGGTTCTCAGGTTTGTGATACAGATAAATGTTTCCGAGAAATTGGGGTGGCTAGAGATCTTCACATTCAATTTCATTTATGATCTAAACTTGAGATTCGAAAGCATGATAACACAATAAAGTAATAGCAAATTTCCAGATGTTCTATAAAGTTACTGTCATATGTCCCAGGGAAAAGTTACATTTAAAATAATGAGTATGTTGCTAAATTAGTAGGATGAGTGTAGATCCTGTAGACAGTGAAAAGTCAGGCAGAGCTTTTACACTTACAGCGTGAGAGAACAAGAAATAGTTGAATCTTCCTGCAAAGTACCTCACCTGCTTAAGTCTCAAATCTTTACTTATTAAACGTGGTGAATATTCAAACATACTTTGTAAGATTGTTTTGAGGATTAAATGAGATAACATATCAAAATACTTAACAAAACTTAACAAAACATAGAACTGCTCAATACATACTTATTACATTATTATCCTAACTTTTAGCATCATCAGAAAATTGTTTTTCAGAAAAATAACATAATCGACATAGCTTTCAGGAAGCTTGATTTGGCCATGGCAGAGGACTGAGAGGGAAGATCGTTAAGTTACGTAGGAAGTGGCTTCCAGATTCCAGAGAAGTGATGGATCTCCGAGCAAGTGGGGAGCAACTGGAATGAAGGGGAATAGACAGCCATGGAGAAAAATAAACCAACCCAAGATATCTAGATGGCTAAAAAACACCATAATTCCCAAGAGAAAATAAGCCCCTTGTAATTTGTGAAAGCCCATTCTCCACCCGGGCAAACAGATAGATGTTTATAAATTTGCTTAACCGCGCGGAGGAGAAAATCCAAAACAAGACTGACTGATTATTATAATTTTTATTTCCAATTATTATCCCTTGGAACACAGAGTTTTATTTTATATACCATCCTTTCTGTTCGAAACGCAAAGACTTCCAACAACATTATAAGGCAAAATTTCTCTCTCGCGCGCGTTAAAAGTACGTAGACGTTCCTGTGAGATTCTCTTTTGTGAGAACCTATTCTTAGGACCCGTTGTTGTTGACTATTCACAGTTATTAGAGTTCCAAATCATACTGTGCTGTGTTTACTGAAATTTTTTAAACCGAAAGCACAGAGATGCTTTTGTGAATCTGACTGATTGCGTGATTGATTTTCCCCCAAGAGTAACTCACTGTTGTATTCAGTATTCACCTTCTTAATCCTATGTTCTAATTCAATAAACGGTGAGATTTTGCCACTTAGGACATAATAAACTTATTCTAAATACATTTATAATATTCTTCATAGAGTTTTTATTTTTTAAGGTTAATATTATCTTTCCTAGGTATAGTATCTAAGGTGACACAATTTTTAAAATGCAGTTTGGATATCAGTTTATTTACTTTTTAAGAATGCCACTGAAAAACATGATAATATGAATGATAACAATGTATTCTTTCAAGAGAAAAAAAAACCTGTATGTCATGAAATAATTGAAAAACATACACCTGTCATTTACTAATAGTTTTAAGAATCTCTCTATTTATATCAGTTTCTTGTTGAAATAATTTACCTTTGAGGCAGAGAAACAGATAAACAGATTAAGTTATACAAATTTCAAATTTTTTACATTGCACTTCCCATTCATTTTATTTTTATTTATTTTAAAAATAACTTTTAACAAAAGCCTCTATCAAATATTGTACCAAATATTGTAATAGATTTTTGTTGAACAGAGTAATACTAACGTGTTATTTTTATACAACGCACAAGAAAACTTGCATTTGCCAGCTTTACCCTGTAAGATCCCTTGCTTGTACAATTACACAGTCTCAACATTCTCTGGGGTTAATGTTTGGATGAATTCTGAATTTAATGTTAAAAAGCAGACAAATTTTTCTTTCAAAGAAGCTCGGTGATGCATTTGTGCTTACAACAATGGGACCGGCTAAATAATTTTATATATGTAAAAAATACATCTGATGCTGCAGAACAGTTTGCTTTACTTATCCTGAAGCTAGCTCTTCCTTTGGGGTTGTTGAGCTTTCTTTTAAATTCCTTTGCTCAGAGGAGGCTAGAATGCTAACTTTTTTCAATAGAAAAATCTCTAAAACTGGTCTGTAGGAGATGGGGCTTATTCAGCTTCGAGGCTGAATACTAGTCTTAAACACTTGTACCCAAAAAAGTGGGGGGTGGGAAAGAAATGTGGAATGCAGGCAAGAGGGAATAAAAGGGGAATAAGAAGAAAGAAGAATCATGAAAAGAGTCAGGGGAAAAAAAAAGGAAGAGTAATTAGAGGAGGGAGCAAGCAGGAAATCACGGAGACAAGGAAAGGCTGCAGTGTGAAGGCTCAAGCTGTAGGACAAGGAAAAGTTGTATTTTTGGAGAACAGTGACTATCCATTCTCTTCTCATCTATTATGTCGCTGGCACTACAGCAAAGAAAACACAAATATTTCAATATTGGTGGTGTTTTTAAAAGCCAGTGGAAAGGAGCTAAAATGGCTCATTTATTCCATTCATTTTCTAGCTTGTTCGAGAGCTACGAAAGTACAAATTGTTTTGGGGGACAATAAATGAAACAGATACATTTCTTTGTTTATACTTTTTGTAAACACACACAACAATAAAAGTCTCCAACAACATCTACCTGCATTTACCCTGTGGTCTTCTCGCAAAGAAATGGTATTAAATGAAGAACAGTTTATACTTGCAAGAAAAAAAAAATTCAACAGTGCAAGACGTTTTTTAAGAAAACTTGGCCAATTTTTCTGAGTATAAACACATTAACTCCCTTCCCTTATAATTTTGGCTCTGAATAAAATGTCACATGTGAGTAGTGTATGTTTTTTCATTTGATAAAATCTACTTCACAGGGTGAGTGTGAAAGATATGAGCATCATTACTGAGCCATTTTCCAAGGCTCTTCTCAGATCCTCCCCCCGCTACATATATATCCATCTTCAGTGAAACCTGAAGGCCAGATTTCTCAGGCCCAATGAAGATGGTGGAAGGAGCACCCAAAAATGATACTGACAGAGGGCGGAAGAATTGGAAGTGCACTTAAGAGCAATACCATCTATGCACAGTAGCACAGTCCTGCCAGGGGCAGTGCCATAATTAGCTGAATTTTATATACAGCTTCTTAGGACAAGTAGTCACACTGACGAAGACCGTCTCCTTGAACCAAACTTTCCATCCCCTCCAGCCACGTCATTTTAGAGAGAATCCCTCACCTTCCACACGTGATGGAAGTCCTCCTCACCACCTTTGGTGTGTAAGTCCTTGGCCAGCCTTTAGCAGGAGTCCTGTTAAGTTAGTTTGGCAAGAATCTCCCTATCCTTCATATCTCCTCTTAATAATTTTTCATCAACTGACCTCCCAATCCGCCCCTTGGCTAAATCTTTACTTGTTTTTGTTGTAGTTGGAATTAAATGCAAATACAACATTGCTATCATTTGACACCTATGGCAATAGTACCGAATAACGTCTTCCTGCGGAATAATTTTTCCTTTAACAACATCAATTGTATGTGGTCTCAGACCATGGATTCCAGATAAGAAACTGGAACAGTAAGAACCACAACAAGGGTGATAGGCATGGGTGGGAACTGGCCTCAAAATCAGTGGTCAAGATGCCATTGGGTCTGGTATCAGATAATATGAAGAGGGCGAGGTCACATGCCAGAAGTGTGATCAAGGTAACGGGCTTGTGAAAAGAGGTTTTCAAAAACCGGATGAATTTGGGGCTTACGGTTTCACTCTCTGCCTGCCTTTTGATGCTCAAAGTTGATCTGGCAGAAAGATCAGGCCAGCATCCTGGATCACAGGGCTCTGGACTCTGAGAGGCGGCCTTAGCACCAACGACCTGAAACCTAGGGAGACAGCAGCAGGAGTGAGCATCCTAATGATGAGTTTGGAAAATGAATATGCCACAGAAGATGAAAGTCCCTCTAAATACTTCTTGTGTTAAGTCCTTCACCCCCAACGTGAATGAAAAAGAGATAACAATGACATTGCTCAGCTGAGCTATTCTGAATGTGAAATATGCAACAAAATGATATAATTTGAAAATACCCCCCCAAAAAAAAGAAACATGAAAAAGATATCAGACAATGCAGGTCAGTTCAATTAATCAGCCGTCTAGTTTAATGTGATTAATACCAAGATAAATTACTACTGCACAGTTTCTTTGAGAATTAGCTCCTTTTTTCTTCTTATAAGCGATGAGATCTAAGCAAATATGAACCAATTCAGATTTCATTCTTTATCTAAAAATGATCTTTAGCAACAAAATTCTTTGTCTCTCTTAAGTGGCTACAGAGAGTCAATCAAATGCACATATTCAACAAACTATCATCCAGTTCCCTCTTCAATAAATTCTATCAGAGCATTATCCTATGAGGTTTCTCTGCTACTATTACTTCAAAAGCAAAATGCATATTCTGATTCTTATCTTGCAATGTCAAAAATATTCACTTACACCTCCTTGCTCAGATTTTTCTCTTTGGATAAATAATAGCTTTTTCATTCAGAAAACAGTAACTACAGAACCTTGTGTGGAGCTTTCCATCTCTATTCAAATCTTCAATCCTAAAGAAAAGTCAACTGGGCTTATTCTTCCTCCAAGTCATTACTTTTCCTCTAATGGTTACAGATCTTTTTCCATTCCAGTACTTCACTCATCCTCCTGCCCTGAGTCTTTTGTCTTCATCCCCATGGTCCTTCAACCACGTTGACAGAGATATCACTGGAATGGCCAAGGAGCTAGGAATATGCACCAGGGATCAATTTATCTTGGGCAAGGGAATTGACTAATAGGTTTTTTATTTTTCTGTCTCTAATTTCTGTGATTTCCCTTTGTCAAGGGGATTCCCAGACCAATTTTTTCTTAGCTGTCAAAAGCACCTGCTCTCACTCCTCGGCTCAGCACCGGTCAGGCCCCTTCCAGCTGTCTGATCTCGTCCCTGGTCAGAGCACACACCTCCCTCCAGAGGCCACGTTGGTGGAAAGGCTCCAGCACAAAGAGACTTCTGGGCAGCACTGGCCCTTTGCTGAGCACGGAGGCAGTAAGAGCGAGCGGCTGCCCATCCCACAAGCTAGGGCTGCCCTGTCATCAACTTCCTCCCTGCTCTGAAGGCCAAACAAGAGGAGGTTCGATACGAGGTCAGGAAGGCAGAGAGGGCACGCGGTAGAGACTTTCAAGAAGATTTTACTAAATGAATCTGGGATGCCAGCCAAAGCCTGGGTTAACCTCACTTGCG
>NW_006439192.1:17902547-17929750 GCF_000325575.1 Pteropus alecto | reverse complement strand
GAGAAATAGGAAAGCAAGATGTGGCCTAGGTTAAATTTCGGGAAATTGGTGAGTTTTGTGAGCTGCATAAATTCTCACCGTCAGTAGACATTTTAAATAATAATTCTGAATATCTTTCCCTCTGTTAGTTTATTTTTTGTATGTTCAAAGTTCAAAATGTTTGTCTTGATATTATCAAAACTGATCAATATCATCATCAGCATGTGTGTATGTTATGTACAAGCATAATTTATACATAACAGAAGACATGCAATTACAATATATAATTTGAGTTCAATCCAAACCCACATGTATTTATTGTATGCTTACTCAACGCCAGGCACTGTACTAGCTGATGTAACAGGAAGCAAAGTGGACGTGGTACCTGTTCTCATGGAGTTTCTGGCTTAATTGTAACTCTCTCATGTAGTTCCATCCTTCTTTTCCCTTGGCCTCCACTCTCTTTGAACCGTACCTAGCTCTTGGAGGAATTACTGCACTAGTTCTTTTTCTGAAGTAGCTAAAATTCATCGAGCACTGACTGCATGCCGAGCACTCCGGTAACACTATATGGATCATCTCATTTACTCTGCTCAACAACCTTATGACATAGGTACTGTTATTCATCTTACATATAGATGAGCAAATAGAGACACCAAGAGATGAAGAAAACCGTCTAAGGTCACAGAACCACTCAGTGGTGAAAGTGGAACATGGGACCAAGCAGCCTGGCTCCTGAATTAGACTAACCATACTATACTCTCCAGCTATGCAAATTTCTTACAGATTTTCTGTCATTCTGATTCTCTTTCTTATACTTGCAAGGTGTGTGTGTGTGTGTGTGTGTATGTATGTGTATGTGTATATATATATACATACACATACATACACACATATATGTGCATATATACATATAAAATATATATGAAATAAAACATTTTATATATAAATATATATACATACTTTAAAGCTTAATTCTCAAAGGTCTCAGACTAGCATAAAAAGCCCTGTTCGGCCTGTCTTCAATCTACCATTGCAATTTTCTATCTACTCCTAAAGTCACCACATACTCAGGGGACTTGGACTATTAACTTTTTCCCCAAAACATTCCCACTTGCCCCATTTTTGCCCCATTTTTATGCTCTCTCTCCTTTTTCTGAACTGCCCTCTAGCCTCCGGACATGTGCCATCTCCTCCCTTAAGTTTTCAAAGACAGTCCAAACAGATGCTATGTCTTCCTGCTTAAACTCACCCAGTGCTTTGTGGGTGGCTAGTAATACATGGACCTCCTGCCAGTTATTTGCCGAGTCTCAGGGGAAACAGTGTGTTAGAATGTGGAGCTGGCTCTAAAATCAGATTGGCCTCAGTTCAATTCCAGCTCTTGGAATGTTAGCTCTGAGACCTTATGCAAATTGGATCACGTCTGTCCCTGCTCAAAACACTTTCAGGGCTCCCCACTGCAATGTGAGGAATAAAATATTTCTGGAATCCAATATTAATTTTTAAAAATCGATTTTAAAAATCCTACCTCTACACAGTCCAACTTTCCTCTCCACCTTTTTTTCATAAGTCAAACCAATCTTCTTGACCGTTGCATTACTCTTCAGCAGCCTGCTTTCAGTTTTGCAGATGCTCCAGCTGGCTCTTATATAGCTCCGGCCTTTCCAGTGCTGTCGTACCTGTAACTTCTTCTGCTGTGTCATCTGACTTGCTCATTCTGATCCCTCAAGTCTCAACTTTAAACTTGTCACTTTTTCAGAGAAAACTTCCCTGACCATCTGATTTCTCCCTCCTCTCTGGATACTCTCTTTCACCAAAGCCAATTCCTTTTCTTGTATGTGGTGTGATTGTTCGTGGTTTACTTGTATCAGGTCTGTGTTTCCCGTGAGGCTCCTAAGCTCCCATAAGAACAGGTACATATCTGTTTGGTTCATCACAATATCTCCCATGCTCTGTACCATGGCACATGTAGATGCTCAAGACAGACAAAGGGTGAAATTTCTCTGTACCTCAGTTTCCTCATTTATAAAACAGGAATAACAATAACCTAAGCTCATTGCTTTTAAGAAGCTGAGCAGAGTCTGCACAGAGTAGGTGGCTGATAATTAGTAGCTACCCCCACATCCACTTCCGAACCACAATCCCTCCCAGGGAACTGCTTTCTTTCTCTATCTTCCACATGACCTTGCACAGTGCTTGGGTATCATGGGCACCCATCAACATTGGCTTTCACTGAATTAAGCTATGTCATCTGAAACTGCTTTTTTCCTCTGAGTAATATTTCATTATATATATATATATATATGTGTGTGTGTGTGTGTGTGTGTATACATATATATGTATATACATATATATGTATATGACTTGTTTCATATACAGTTGTATTACAAACAAGCAAACAATGAAAACATCTGGATTAAAAATAAACTGTGCTCAGATCCAAATACAAAATCTAATAAACAATATTTATTCGTTGAACAAAGAAAGTTAGAGAATTTTTGCAGAGTAAGTCAAGCGTAGAATTCCTAATCAGAAACACAATTGTTTTAATCTTACTGTATGGGTCATTAGCAAGCTGTCTGAGAAACAAGAGGCACTAAACTAAAAATGTGTTTTAGGCTGGGTGACCATTGAACTTAATGACCACACCAAAACATTTTTAAGAGTGAAAATAAGCGGTATTAATTATATTGGGACCAGAGACATAAACCTGGATTGTAACGGGGCTGGTATCTAGTGTCCTGGATTTGTGAAAACCTCAATTCTAACCATACGGCACCATCGAAAACAAAGGTTTTTGTTTTTCCCTATTGGTTCATCTGCATCTAGCATTTTCAACTTTTATTGTCATTTATTTTTGATAATATAATGTTAGGATATCATTCAGCAAAATGTATGATCAGCATAATACCCGATTCAACCCAAGTGGGGCTCACAGAAAAAAAAAAGTAATTTGACCAAAAAATAACCAGAACACAGTGAGGGAGGGGGTCCGAAGCCCACCCACCCTAGTGTCAGAGCTCTGACGCTGGTTCACTCAGTGCCTTGCTCCACGAGTTTGCCGTTCCAACGCTTTGAGACTCCCAACATGAATGCTTTTGTCATCTACCATAATAAATCACAGCTTACGTCTGAATTTGTATTTTCAAAACATGCAGGCTCATTACATTTATTGCATTTTAAATGATATTTAAAATTGAGGTAAATAATTTAAGGAGAAAATATCAAGGGCTTGAAATGAATATCTTTAAATATAATGCAATCAGGTAGATATTTTTGCAATGTTTGGTGACATTAATGTGGTGATACTGAGTAACTGCTGACAATTAGTCAGAAGATGGAGCAGAGGTCTTGTAAGAAAATTACTCCCAGGTGACAAAATATTGAAAATTCAATTATACTCTGTTTATTATAGGCTTACACTAGCAACTACATTCCTAATAAAGACCTTGATAATAAACAAATTAATGGGAACACAGGGGAGTACTTTTAGAAATATTTTTTCTCCATATAGTATTCTATAATATTGATTTATAAGGTGCTCCAAATGACAGTAAAGCTTGCTAAAGAAAAATTTTAACACAAAGTATATGTAAAAGAAAATACAATACATTAAAAATACAATATATTAAAGTACTCAAGATTATGAAAATAATTTTAATATATGACGATGTACAATAAATTTAATGTTTAAAATTTCAAATTATGCAAGTGTATAAATCACTTAGGAAAGAAAGTTTAGTGAATGCAAATAAGAGGAAACCATAATAAGGGATGCACAAATGGTCTGAATTCTAATTAAAACAGTATGTCATGGAAGTCAATGCATCCATTTGCCATTTTACAAATATGGTTTAAAAAACATCCACAAGCTAAAAATCTTTATGAAATATTTTTACAAGTCTGAGCATACAAACATCTACTTTCTCAACAAGAACATTAAGACGTTTGTCTGCACAGAGCTACTTTTTCTATTTATGCCTCCCAACATTTTCTGCCATTATGCCTAGTTCAATAGATACTTCATTCATTCATTCAATTGTTGAAAAAATTTAACTGGGCACCTACTTTGGACGTAGCTTTATTGCTATACATTCCATGGAATAGACGTAGAAGCCTCAATGATCTCAAGGAAAGATGAGGATGATAACATTATTTGGTGTTTAGACAACTAGGAAAAATAAGCTTAAAGAATTTATGTTTTCTAAGAAGATTGATTCAACTTCTGTCTTGTCTTCTCTGGTGAACAGACATTTTATGGAGCCAGAAATCAAGAGAATTGGAGGAACGAAAGATTTCTAGATGTAAGGAAAGGACAAAAAAAGGGCAGAAATTTGAATTAAGTAATATATACGGGGACTAAGAATAGCTTTGAAATACTTTGAATCTGATGAAAGTATATGGCAGTGGAGAGATTTCAAGTAGGGAAGTAAGACAAAGTAAAAACCTTGAAATTTTGGAAGTGATTTGGAAATGGTAAGTGGGAATTAAAAAAATGGCAAATTAAACTCCACTTTGGCAAATCATTTCGATTTGAAAAATATATAACGAAAGTCACGTGAGTTGATAATGTGAAAATTTTTTATAGTAGTTTCTGTTTGGAAAACTTTTAAAAAGTTCCATTGTGAAAGAGAGAGGATATGTTTAGTTCACAACTTATATTTGCAGCTTTATATTTATATTGCAGGTGGCAATAAAATTTAAGTAGGAAGAGGAATAGAAAGGATATCAAAGAAGTATCAGGAGGCCAACAAAAAAAAAAAGCAGAATTCGAAATCAAATATAACTCAGATTCAGTCTGTGAAACAGAAAAGATTTAGTGACTGCTATCAAAGAAGTATCAGGAGGCCAACAAAAAAAAAAGCAGAATTCAAAATCAACTATAACTCAGATTCAGTCTGTGAAACAAAAAAGATTTAGTGACTGCTTTAGCAAAAAACAAAAAAACCAAACCAAACAAAACCACCACCACCCATCCAACCACACACGAAAACAAAACAAAACAAAACAAAACAAAACAACCACCACCCATCCAACCACACACACAAAAAAAACAAAACCCACTTTGCTAAAGGGCTAACTGTTAGAGGAAAAAAAGGACACATGGATGATATATTGCCCGAAATAACGAGAAATTAATTCAGGAATATTAAAAAAGACAAATGTGACTAAAGAGGTCTGACATGCACGAGTAATTCTAGTTTCTATTAGAGTTATTTCTAAATACAACCTATACACCCTGGTAGGTGTTGTTTTTCAGCTTTGTAGCTTCTATGGAGTCAGAAACAATTCTTTGGCTGTGCTGAATGAATAAATTAAACACAAGGAAAGAAGACTTGGATAACAACGTTTTCACAAAATGCAGGAACCTGAGACAAACTTCAAAAATGTTGTATAGTTGGAAAGAGAGAATTAGAAAGAGAAGCTTAGAAGATACCCTCTCAGTGGAGAAGTCATGATGCCAAGAGTTCTCCAAAACGTTTTCTGTGAGCTGGCAGGAAGCAACACCTTTCAAGTCTTGCTCCAGAGACTTCCAGAGAAAGGCTGATAAAACTGTCCAGGAAGACAAGGGCCAAATAAAAGTTGGAGCATGTTCGCCTGTTGATACCTCCCCATAACCCGGGAGGGGCTTTTCTGTCTTAGTGTTGAAGAGGCAAAGAAAAATAAAACTTCCTCTCCAGAAAGCAATGGAAGCCACTGAAAGTGAGAGATGTTATCTCTCTTTAAACGGGGTAGTGATCAAAGATGTGACCATTGTCAAGACACCCAAACTGGAAAGCGATGTACTGATTTAATAATCAATGAAGCAAATAATTATGGGTTTTGGTCCACATTAACATTCCTTCCAAATGGATTAATGTTCCTTCAGTATAGGACATATCACCACTATTTATTATATAAACACTAAATTTATTATATAAGCCCAAAATAAACATCAAAATTAATTATTGTTGCTCTTATACTGAGCTATGTGAAAATGCATCACAAATGCTTAATTTTTTGCATGTCTCGTATGTTTTACCACTAAAGAAAAACTCTGTTTTATTGATCGAATATCTGTTTGCAAACAAAATACTCTTTGAAAGATATATTTTCCAAGCAAACTATGAAAGAAATAGAAATAATTAAAATATATTTAAAACAAAATAAAACAATTTGAAATTATTAACGACAAAATCACTCTGTTGAATATTACTTAAAATTTTGTAAAAAGGTGTCACTGTCGTACTTAGTAAAGAAAATATGCAAAGTATAGTTGAAAGAAACCAACTACTGGTTTATGTTTTTCATAACATAATGAATCTGTTGACAGTACATATATTGCTGTTATTTATAATCCCATGGTGACAAGAAAATGTCACCAATTACTGGCTACAATGACAGAACACAACTTATTCCTAATGATTTATACCCGTTAGGAAAAAAAAAAAATAGGCTACTAAAAGACAGCTACCGTTCTATTCCCCAATAGCAGTTTTCTAAGTGAAAGCATATTTTTGCCAAGGATCGCAAGTTATTTCTGTTAATGAGAGTGTGCATAATTTACCTATATAACACCTTAAACTACAAACTAAAATAAGATACTCTACGGTTTATTTTTAAAACATACAACTGAAATATCATGTTTGTGGAGCAGGCTTTCATCAACTTACATATCGTATTCCCTTTTAAACCTAGATCTCGTTAAAGCTGAATTGACTTTTTAGAATGTGGGAAATGAGATTTGAAAAGGTACTTAGTCAGCCCTTCAAAAACATATTTACTGCTCATCTTGGCTTATTAAGAACTGCAGGTTGAAAGAAACATGTAATTGAGCACCTCAGTTATAAATAAATTTAGAGTTATGACACAAGAGGAGAAAGTAGGGAGAGGGTCTGATAATTATAAGCAGGATAGTAAACTAAATATTACAGTACAATTTTACTAGATTAGTAAGAGTAGAGGATGTGAGAAAAGAGTTATAAGAAAATTCTGATCTAGTAATCTATAGTAAGAAATAAGATCTGGGAAATCAGAGTTTCATGGAAAATTCTAAAAAAAAAAGTCCAAAGTTGAAATTACAAAGAAATTACTAAAGAAGCAGAAGGAAAGGAAAAGTAACAAGTGATGGACTTTTTAATGGTTACAGTAACATCATGGTAAGACTTAAATCAGAGTTGACTAAAAGGGCCATAAAAGGGTATTTAATCATTAAGAACATATTTTGAGGACAGACACCATGCTTTTTAATATACTTTTGATAGGCATCATAGGCACTAAAAATAACTTTGAGCAGAATGTGGTGTTATTATCATTAAAACAGCAAGAGAAAGTGTGTTTGTACATGTGTGCATGTGCATGTGTGTGTGCGTGTGTGTGCGTGTGTGTATGTGTGTGTGTTGAGGTCCCCATAAACTAAGAAGACATGATGAATTGGGAAAAAAGCTCAGTGAATAATGAAAATGATTAAGACTAGGCAGTAGAATCAATTTATCAAGGAATGAATATTGGGCCTAATTAGTTTTGAGAAAAGAAGGGTAAGAGTCTTGTTTCTCAAGTATAAAAAAGATTATGACATAAAGTTGAGGACCAAAATTTATTTACTTCGTAACAAGAACCCAGGATAAAAATCAGGAAACATTTCTAATTAAACACAGATACCGGTAAATTCACAAAAACCATTCAATCTAGCTCAGTGGTATCTCTCTTGGCTTCTTTACAGAGAACAGAACTAATGTCTCACAAGGTGTCTTTCAGACTTATGATGATGACATTCAATTATGTCGCAAGTCCGTTAGCCACATAAAGCAGAATTGATTTGTAGAGATCATTTCCCCTAGAAACAAGCCGATAATCACATGAACATTCTTTCAGTGAAATAATAACCTGAACCAGATTGTGTTTTGAGAACCTGTAGTATAGTAAGAAAGGCAGAGGTAATAAAACAGTACATGGGCAAATTTGGGGTAGGAATGATTCACGTATGGAAATCAAGTATGAGGACGGTTAAAACACAACAGTATAGTTAAAACAAAACAGTGTGTTCGAAACTAAATCTGTCTCTTTGTAAAAAGTGCATGAAACAGGAAGAGAAAATGTTACTATTTTTTGCTTAAAACTGCCTTATCTTTAAAAAAAAAGATTGATGGAAATATTTAGGTAATGTCAGTTGTTTTTGTCCTCATCTCTTAAACATCTAGGACCTACTTGCTAGATATGGTATTCACCAAAACATTCTTCCAAAGCATCACTAATAAGAAAATTTTCTAAACTTATACAATAAAATGCCATAGAATTCTTAATATTTACTTAGATAAAGCTCTTAGCACGGAAATAAATTTATTTCAGGGAATCTAAATAACTAATACAGATGGAATATCAGTCAAAACAAAAGATAAAGTCTGTAGGCAATAGCATATATTGTATTAGTTCAAGGGTCATAGTTCCAGTTTTTTTGTACATGTAATGCTCATAAGAGGCATACACAGAGCAGAGGAAACTTAGATTATGTTTCACTGATACAAATGATGAATCTAATTATTCTTGCCACTTTAGGTGGTTGACTAGATTTTTATGCTTCGTATCTTCACTTTGCTGGACCTTTCCTAACCCAGTATGACTTCCCTCCTTTGAGAGAAATCCTCAACAAAACTTTGCAATATCAGCTTTTTAATGTTAACTAAAGATGAAATAATGCATATTAAAAATTATTTATAAGAAGGCATAGTTTGAGAAAACTCAGACCCAAAGATACTGAGTGAATTATCCAAGACAAAACAATGAGTTAATCATAGAACTAGAATAAGAAACCAGGTTTCTTAACTTCTAATCAAGTGTCCTTACCACTATGCCTATGAAACACTATTCTTAATATGGTAAGATTACATCTTAAACTAAGAAGCATGAAATGAATTTAACTGCACAGAAGTTCATACTGACATGGAAGACATTTAAATTCACAAGGCTCTTTCCTTCTCATTGAAAAGCAAAAGCTCTTGTGGGGACCTCTACCCTATTTTTGTCTGGACATCAATTGATTCCACACAAGAATAAGCAGTGTTTGTAGTGGGTCTCGGATTTAGACTGTGGCTTCAAATTCTGGCTTTGTAATTTAGTGTCTGTGTGACCTTGGTGAGATATTTAAATTCTCTAAGACTTAGTTTTCATTCCTTGTTAAAACAAAGAAAATAGTACTAACCCCAGAGGTTGTTATACTGAATAAATTAGGTGCTCAATAAAATCCAAATAGCTATCTCAGTCTCTACCTCTATCTCTATTAATGTCTGTTCTGTCATTTACAGCCTCTCGAATCATTTTTCTAAAAAACAATAACAACATTCACATTCAAAATCCTTAGCAATTATCATTGGAAAGGTCATTGTTACAAAACGACTGCTTTTAAAATGCTTTTGTATTATAATGACACTTTCCAGGGGAAGTCAAAATATTTTGGAGTGAATACAAACTCTTCCATAAAGAAATGATGTCTTGATAACAGAACCAGAATTGGTTGGAGTAAGAGGATTTTCGTGGGTGAAATTTTCTAATTAAAATAGGATAAGAAACGTATTTCCTGGAAGGGGTCAACCTAAGCCCTCACCCTTTCTGATTTCTCTTCAGGAAAAGAAATCTTGCCTGACAGCTGTCAACTATCAGTGAGCTAGCTACATATGCAGTACAAAGTACTTGAAATCTGGGGAAAGTAACTAGGACTCACAGGTATACATGGGAAATATTCTTATCCCTTGAACTATAAATTTTCGCCTCCAAATAATTCCTTTTCATCAATTTTTATCCTTTTAGAGATCAATCTGGGAGTCTATAGGTAAAAATATGAAACTGTCAAGAAATGTTTGCAGCTCACCCCTTCCAAGCTTCTGAGCTGATCTCTTACTATTTTGAGATAAAATAATAAGTGTCCTCTGTGGCTAATGGTAAAACCAGGAATTTAACACCTAGACCCTCAAAGATGCAAATGTTGACAATAAGAGCTATTGGAATTAATGTCCTTTGTCTTCACAGTACTGAAGGACCCTGTGCCTTTATCAAGCCATCTATGGTACTCAACCATCTCAATTTAAAAATCTCAATCAGGATTGAGGCCCACGGGTAGAAGAAGGATATTTCCTATCAATAATTTCTCATCCTCCTTCCTTGTACTATCCTGATGCAGATCCTGGTTTCTCTGGTAGTTCCTGTGGAAACTGTATCAGTTACAAACCCCCCACTAACATCGTGGTGAAGAGAAATGCAAAGTCAAGAGTACAGAAAATCTATTTTACACAATGATTGTTTTGAGATTTGGAAGGAAGCAACTAAAATGTATGGGGATAAAATATTCCCAGACTCTGCTCTTCAATCACTGAGGCTCTTACTCTAGTAGCAAATTAGTGCGCCTGAGGATACTGGAGTATGTGAGAGTTAGCTGGAACGTTATGATGTAGTACTCTTCGTGCATACTGAGTGATAACTGAATGTCCTATTCTACGGGATGACTCAGAAGATATGGAGAAATAACTTTCTTTTGAGTCTGACCTCCATCTGCCATTATTCACTGTCCATCTTATTCTCTAATAAAACCATTACATATTCCTTTAAACCCACATTTATATTTAGTTTTTGATAACATCTTTTATATAATGTTTGCTGTTTCACGAAATGCAATGTACTATATACTCCATGAACTTGTGTACTATGGCTCTATGCAACTGTGCAGATGACGGTCTATTTTAACTATCTTTCTATGGCCTTTCCTTTTTTCCTACTGCAGCGGCATTTTTCCAGGTTCCGCTCTCAAAGAGTCATCTTTGGCTCCTTACTCTTTATATCTCACATGACAAAGCCCTGCCAACACCACAACTTGTTCCTTCTTCTCTATACACAATAACACCTGCCTGGTTCATATGGGACCTCGGCTCATCCAATCCCAGTTCACCTTGATATTGTCCATTCATCATGTCACAGCTCTGCTCTAGGACATGGCCTGGATACCATCCAGAGACAATCGTAGACTTTTCAGTATGATATTTACAGTTCTTCTATAAGTGGATTCCATCTAAACTGTCAGCTTTAACTCGCACTGCTTCCCAGGAGGTTTCTTCCAGATTGGGTGGCCTCCTTACAGCTACCAATGTTTCCCCTTGTTGCTTCCAAGCATTTCGAGTTGTTCCAACTGTAAGCATGCACTACTCGTCTCTGCACTTAAACATATTGTACCACTTTCAAAGTCCTGCCGAAATTCTATAAATTCTGAAAAATCCTGCCTTTTCTGAATCTTTATTGCTGTTCTCTACTCGATGTGCCATTTAGCAATGTATTTCATATAGCTGCTTTGCTTTCTAATTTTTCCCTATTTGTAAAATCCTATATCTTTCTATATCTTCAAGTCTATAAGCTTGACAGCAAAGGGTACATTTTATTCCCTAAAAATATCTCTCAAAGCATTTAATATAAGAATGTTCACAAAATATGTGCATAATACAACTTGACTTTTTGCAAGATTAATGCTTTATTTTTTTAATGAAAACATAAATCTCAATAACTGCTTCTAACATTATATGTAATTTCCATAAGCCTGTTTAAGTCTGTTTTTCTACTAGTACATGTTTTGCAATGCCTAAAGGTGACATAATGCACTGCTAGTGGCTAACTGTGTATTTCTGAAAATGTTTATTTTTAGTTAGTATTCCAGATCCCTCAGAAACTACCAAGCCTAAATTTAGTATCTAAAAATTAGTATTTGTATAATATATTTCACAAATCTTATCCCACTTCTTTGCAAATATTTAATGGCACAAATTTTTATTGACATCTCATTGTTGAAATTTAAGTAGATTAGTATATATTTATTAGACATTATGAAACTTCCTCTAATTAAATTAAGTGGCATTTATAAAAGCAAACTGTGTGAAGAAAATCAATTTAAATTCCTAAACCACAGACAACATTAAAAACTTTAGCTAGATTAAATGTAATATATTATATGTGTGTATATATAGATATACATATCTATATATACATATATCTAAGAAAATATAAATAATTATGTGTTCTAGGGGTAAAGTCAACATTTTTAAGCATAACAATGGCACATGTAAATAATATAATTGACTTCACTTTATGTTAAAGTTTCTAAAAAGTTATTTATATCAAATATATCTTAAAATTGAGAAAAATATTTGCAAAAAATTAAGATCTTTTGCAAATTTTAAAAGACACAAAGTATAATTAAGATTCTTTTGCAAATTTTAAAACATATTTTAAAAGACACAAAGTATAATTAAGATTCTTATATAAAACCAATTGCAATTCAATAAGAAAAAAGAAGTGTATGTGTATGTATGTATATGCTCATGTATGCATATTCATATGTATATCTTCTGCATCTTTTTCAACAGGCTATGGATTGATGGAAAGAGATTTATCTCCCGCTACTGTTATCACTCGCTTAAAGTTTTTAATTTATTTAATAAGCAAACAGAAACTTTACAGATATGAATTTTTATGCCTAGCTGGAGTAAATAAAGATTTTCTTGGCATCTAGAATCTCTAATAAGGAGGGTGGAGCTGTTTAAGCGAGATGGTATCCTGCTAGACTTGAGGACCAAACATTTGTGCTACGTCCCAGCTCTTTTATAATTGGAGTTTGCGTGACTATTCACAACTATTGTGTGACTTACACATATGTCTATGAGCAGAAGGCCTGAATTTAAAGAAACGTTTATACATATCAGGCCTTCCTGAAACCAAACTTGTCTCCTCAAGGCCATATGTATACACGGGGGAAAAAGGCAGTCAGTGTCCTGGTGTCTTTGAGTTCTATTTCTCTCTTTAGTTTCCTATGTCCTGGAAGATCAATTTCTACATATGCCCCAATAGAATAATGCACAAAGGACATAAACTGGCAATTCACAAAAGAAGAAACAAACAGTACACACACATATGTGAGAATATAAGCAACCTATTAATCAAACGAATATAAATTATAACAGTAATGTACTGTTTCATCCATCAAGTTGCCAAAATTTGAAAGCATGGCAACATTTGTTGTCAACAGTTTGTAGAAAAAAGACACTTTTTAATGCTGCTGGTGGGGTGTAAATTGATACTTTTCTTTCTTTTTTTTTTTGCAAGGCATTTTTACAGAGTGTATCAAAAGCTTTAAATTGCATACACCCTTTCGATCTGATATTCCACTTTCAAGAATTTATTCTAAGGTAGTAATAGATTAATGGCAAGGATTTCACCACTAGGATAGTTATTACAACATAATTTATAACAGCAAAACAACAGTTTATAATAGTGTAACAACCTAGATGTCCTACAGTAGTGAATATGTTAAACTGTGATAAATCATAGCATCGAAAAGTATTATGTTGAAGAAGCATATCTAATAACATGGGGAAATAGGTCAAAATAGAATTTTCAAATTTAATTAAAAATATACACACAAAGATTAAAAATGTAAATATCAAAATAGAAAGTAGTTAATATTATCCATTTTCTTCTCTATGTTGCCAATAAACATATAATGCTATGTAATAAAGATAGATAAATTAAGGACATAAATTTAAACATTAATAATATTTTAGATTTGTTTGTTTAATCTAAGATCCATTTTTATCATTCCATCATAACCTTTCATTTTACTTGGGTTATTGAGGCAGTGCAATGCAAGTAATGATTACACACTTAAAAGAGTCTAATGATTATCTGAAGCCTTAAACTCTTTAAAGAAGTTCATTTGAACAATCTCGTTCACCTATAAGCACATTTTGTACCCTCCAATCTATAGAATGATACTCCAGTCACAGTAAATGAGACACGGTCCATTATAAGAGAATGTTTCATACTTGTTTTCTGCAGCAACTGACATTTCATTCAAGCACTTTCAAATCCCCTAGGAATCTCCATCTGCTGTATGTCAAAATTTTAAGATCTCTCTTTGTGAACTTTAATGCCCCTATAAAAATCAGTTGGAGGGGCAAGTCTACTTCCTACTGATGACTTTGATATTAACCAATTCGAGACAAACCAATTATTCAGTTTAGTCTGAGTAATTGTTTCACAAAGACACAATTTTCCAAATTTCCAATATACAAATAATAACTACTACTCTGGCTTTTTATAGCCCATTTCTACTTCTCATGGATATAACACTTGTGTTACAGTGTTTTGATCCCCTATTGTGTATTTTTTTTTAAAAAGTTTGGTAATATCTCAAGAGTGTTTGTTAATAATCCAATTTGTTTATATAGTTTTATGTTTGTAAACATGCATCTTGTTTTTAAGCAAAAAAGGCATTTAATACAACTAGTGCAAAACTTTGTGGCAGTTATTCATGTGGAAACACTTATTTTCTAGCTATTAATTTAATCATTATATATTTATGTCTACCTATTATACATCTACATATTTATCGAATATCTATACACTTGTATGTTTACATACAGATCACATACACACATATCAAGGGTCAAGGAAAAGAAATAAGAAGTTGCCTACATATGCGGAGTACTGAAATCAATCCCATTAGTTCAGGCTCCAAAGTCAATAACTACCTGTTTTCCATAAGAGATTTTTTTTACAGTTTTATAGAACTATTTTAAACAAAATATCATTTTGAATATGAATGTACTTTCCCCAAAACATTTTCATGACATTATGACATGTCCATTAAATTCTCAACTTATATTACACTGACTTTATATTGCTATGATTTTAATTGATATAGATAGAAATGCACCTTTAAGTATACCTTTTCTATAGGAAACACTAAACTAATTATATACACAAAGTTGCAAGACAAAAAATATCTTAAAAGGTAAAAAGTTTTGAGGAATTCACAGTACATAAATTTATATACCAAGGATCTCTTTGCTCCTGATCCCCAGAGGCCAGAGTGTATTAATTTTCCCCTTAATCGCCTCTACTTTCACCTTCCCGTTGTTGTGCCACCCTCTCTCTTTTGTTTATAAAGATGCTAAAATGTCTTCCAATGTGAAAATATCCCTGGCCCAGTTTTGCCCAGGAGTTGCCAGCCTCGCTCCCTCCTTTCTTAGTCGAGCTTTGGAAAGAATAATCTGAATTTGCTGGTGCCATATTTTAGGTTTTTGTTAATCTTTCCACCTCTTGCAATTTGACTGCCACACCCACTACCCAGAAATTAACATCCTTCTGTCAGTCCAAAGGATAAAGTTGGCACTTAACTTACTACACTTCTGGAAGTTTTTGATTCTGCTGATCATGCCTTGTCCTTCTTGTCTTCTGTGAACTGATCTTGTTTGGCTTTCTTTTTTCTCTATGGAAGGTCTCTCTTTGTTTTTTTCTTGGTGCTTCTCCTACACCCTATGTTAAATATTAATTAACTCGGGATTTTATCTTTAGTCCTCTTCTCATTCTGTTTGCTTTGGGGGAGAAGTTTAATTCTTCCTCATGGCTTTAACTGCAATCATATAAATCATAAAGCATACATTTCTAAACAAAATGTAATATAATATTTTATATATACACACACACACACACACACATATAAATTGTTTAATAGAGTCTGTACTTTGATGTTGTACAGACACCTCAAATACAACCTGTCCATGTCTAAATTACTAACTTTACCACAAACAATACACTTTAACCTCCAACTTGGACTATACCATCGCTCACCCAGCCTTACATGTTAGAGGGTCTTTTAAAATGTCTTCCTCCTCCCTAACCACAATACAATGAATTAATCATCAAATCTTGACTCTATTTGAATCAGTCTTCCTTTCCTCCCTGGTTCTTGGTTAAAACTTTTACATTTTATCACTTTGATAATTATAATATTACGTAATTGACCAACTTGGTTTCAAGCGTAACGCGTAAGTCCATAATGTATTCACTCAGCAAGAACTTCAGTTCCAGGTTCAGCCACTGGGTGGTGTGAGCACAGAGATACAGGGGTGAACAGGGCCATGCCCCTACCAAGCTTAACTGTGGGAAAGATCCTCAACACTCTACACTACTTTCGGAGTACTTTGTAAAATGTAAATACGGCTATAATATTCCTCAGAACGAAAATCCTTCAGAGCCTCCCCATCTAGGTCCGAGAGGAAAAAGTACATATTCCTGAGTATGGCCAAAAGGCCCTTTGTGAAGTAGTCTGGGGCCACTCTCGCAGCCTCAACTCTCATCACTCATCCGCACACTCTGTGCTCCAGGTGCCAGACGGCTTGTGGCTCTCGGAACAGTCCTCAGGGATTTTTACATTTTCTCCTTCACGGCTTTGTCTACATCTTGAATTTCTACAATCTTTTAAGCCTGTGTTCCATTGTCACCTCCTTCCTCCTTTATGAAACATTCTCTCCTCTCCTGGCCCCAATCTCTGTTGGCAACAGTCTGCTCTATGCTGACACTTACTTTGCATATTGTGTTGCAATACTTCTCTCCACATTAAAATATAATTGCAATGTCTACTTGCCTGTTTGCACAACCAGCCTATGAATCCCTGGAAGCCAGGGACTACCTCTTACTCATTTTTGGTTTTCGAGTACCTGGTACAATACCCAACATTTACTATTTATCGAATGAAGACATAGTTGATATATGAAATAAGAAATTAATTCAAAAAGTCTCATCTAAACTTTATTCCGTTTCAGTTTCTGTGTGACTTGAAATAACATTTAAAGTCAAGTTAATACTCCTAAGACATTTTTAATTGCCTTTTTCTCAAGTTTACATGCACTTTTATTCATTTTAATAGGCATTCAAAAAGCCCTTACATTTAGTTCATGTACGGTCTATTCATTATGGAAAACTCTCAAGTGAACTGGTAAATATAACAAAATTCCAATACAGAGAAGACACTGTTCAAACTACTCAGCAAATAACATATAAAATTTTCACATTTAAACCTGTATGTGTATGCAATGTTAATAAACAGAATTATTATCTAAATAGCATAAAACATATCAGTTAGTTGCTCTTCAAACACTTGAATACCCTTGGAATGGCAAATAAACTAAGGTTCTATGGCTCTAACACTTACTATTTTCTATTTCAGTGATAATTACATCAATAAACCTGATTCAGCATTCGCTGCTGTTCAATTCATTAATTAAAACAATTTGGAGCTACCACTGTGATTTTTCAAGGATATCAAAAACACATTCGAAAATCAAAATAGCATACATCATCAGTTTTGATATGTGCATAGTATGCTTTACTTTGATTTCAACTCTACAATTAAAAGAATATTCAGAATTTAAACAGAGATGGCATGTGTTTCATCTACTTTTAACAAAAATACTTAGAATAGAAGTTGAGTTTTATAGAAATGGCAATGTATTGTGAAGAACAGTAAACTGCCAAGAGCTTCTGAAAAATCATCCTAGAATAGACGATATCAATGTATATAAATACTTAAGTGATAATAACAATAATAGTGGAGTTTATAGTATTCTTAATTCTAATTTCATAATACTAAATTTTTAAAAATTCATTTAAGTCGTAACTTACTGTGCTCAAGTGACTTATAACATGTCCATGAAGTGAATATATTTCACATTTAAATGAAATATAGATTTTTTTTGCTAAAAGAGCAACAAGTCGTTATTTAAACTATAAATGTATACAAATCAAGCAACAATATTATTTTTATATATTAGAAACTATTTATATTTTGCAAAGCAGCACTTTAATTCTGAGCTTGATTAAATAAGCACGCAACATAATACTTTTGCTATTTTTGACATCCCAGAGCACCTAAAACATAAAATATAATTTACAACAGTAGAACATGCCAGAATTGACCATTACATGCCAGAAGAGGGCCCATAATGGAATTTATATCTAAGTTATAGTTTAGTATGTGTAATAGAATCTCATAAAATTAGAATAACTCTGAAATACCATTTATTTCTTGTAGCAACAGAATTCCATCTTAATTCTACAATCAATTTCCTAAGTAGGCTGAAAGGTCCTTGGATACAGTTCTAAGGAATAGAATTAGGCTAGTTAGGCAAAATAATGCACTTCTTTTCAAATTATCTTCAGGAAACTCAAATATTATTCCCTTTGTGAAAAGAGCCAAGAGAGAAATGGCATCTGTGTCCTTGCTGGAAGGATCAGAAGGATGTGACATAACAGGGTACTCCAATGCAGCTAGTAGTTTCTCCCAAACTATTCTAGAATTTAATTGGTAATCGAATAGCTACAAGTCTTTCCATTTCCTCTCTCTCACCTATCTATAGTTGCTCAGAAAGAGAAAAAATTGCACTGCCCACTCTTTTAGAGAACATTCTTCCTGACATGGTGATTTGAATTGCAAAATAGCTAAAGTTCTCTGTTGAGAGACTGATGTAAATGTTATCACTATAATAATTTATCAAATTGGTTTATGGGGTATATCTTTTTTCTTTTAAAGTACAATAATTCAACTTTTAGACTTTATCTTTCCATACAGAAAGTAGACTTTTAAAATACTATTTCAAAGGACAAGTAAATTGGTTCCTTGAAGTGTTTTAGCTGTGCAGAGCAAGTATCTATTAAACTTAAAAATATTGCACTTTAATGTTAGACCTTTTGTTTGCCAAATTAGCCCTTAATACTTTAGTATCATGCACAATTAGTGTGGCATTAGCGAGGTCCTACCATAGGTATATTGCTAAGACCCCAGGTGAGAAAGAGTCTTCCAGGAATGATTTATTTTATTGTGTGAACTAGTGAGCATCAGTTAAATTGCCTTTTAATTGACTGGCTGTCTAAGTAACATGCCTTTGAGGGAAACACTACTTTTGAAATTTCCTTTGGCCAGGGGAGGAAAGAGCATGCTAAAGTCTTTGAAGTCTACAGCCATCAGACTCATTATCGGCACCATTCAATGTACATTCATTTAATTACAGTAAATTAAAAAGAATGCGAGGTCTTGGAGAAAAATAAAAGAGTCAATAAATGGTGACAGAAATTCCAGACTCTGCAAATTATCAAGTGCCTTTCCTGGAGGAGATGGCTGGTTCTCCCTCACCTTGCCAAATGCACAAACACTTGGGTGGTGCAGACAGAGTGAGAACATGAAAGAGGAGGTAGCGGGACAAGAGGGGCCATTTGCTGTAGTCCAAAACTATACAGGTACTTGATACTACTTATCTAACTTAATCTTCATAATCATTTAAGAAGGAGACACATTTTTCTAGCTTTTTGTAAATCATAAGAGCACACACACTTATTTAGAACTCACTAGATGCCAGGCACTGTTCAAAGCACAATGTATACCTGAACTCAATCCTCACAGCAACCTATAAGGACTGTATACCATTTACTATTGTCTCTATTTTACTCTTGTGGAAGCTGTAGCACAGGAAGGTTAAGTAACTCATCTGAGATCACATAGCCGGGAGGTGGGAGGCCAGTTCAAACCCAGGTGGTCTGCCCACTACAATACATTCTCACCTACTGCCCTTGATGGAGGCTCTCAAGGATCCAAATTATAGGGGGCTAGAAGTGCCGTGCCAGCTCCTCCTGGTCTGTCAGACATCAAAGGTCATCATGTACTAAGGGACTAAGAGATTGTGGAGACTGGGAGGAGGAGGAGGAGGAGGACCTGCAGCTGCCGGGCACTGCAACTCTGGCACCAGCAGTACAACTACAACTGAGGAAGAAGCAGGCAAAGAAGAGAAAGTTGGGAACTTGAACTTTAGGTGATTCAGGAACAGTCTCAGGGGTTGAACGGAAGGATCCAAACCCTAATGGGCGGGATCCAAATCCAGGCATCTTTCATGACCCCACATTGCTGAGTGACAAGAGGACAATATAAGCTTGGCTTCTTCTGGGAGAAGATTCACAGAATAACATTTTTAAAGCTAACAGGTAGATGTTTTGAAAAAGAAGTTCATTGTCCCTGGCATTTAAATAGATATTTGGAATTGAGATCAGATTACCTGCAAAGCTGGATAGTGGAGAATCGGTCAGGGGTCTTTTAATAACATACATCAGAAACAGGAAAGATGCCTAAGACAATCCAGAGCATACCACCAGTAATATTACCTTTGACTAGGGCATTCCATCACGCTTATTATGTCACCTCTCAACAGCTTACTAGAACTGCTGCTAATAAGTGGTCACACACCACTGGCCCTCCTATATATGTCCTGGAGCATGGCAGCTGACTTAGAACAATGAAGACAACCAGAGCAATCAATATGTGTCAAGAAAGGACCTCTTCATATCCTTAATTTGGAACAAAATTAACATTTGAAATTCCATATAAAACTAAATTCACTGCAAAAAATCTTTCCCCTCCAAATGCTTTTTAACTTCAAATCCCCATGATTCGTGAAGAGTAAGTTTTGCAAAATCATAAATTTTATCACTTGTTTTGAATCTCTGCGAACATGAAGACATGTGACATGGTCTGAATGTTCTTTTACTCTCTTGGGATGCTCAGACCATCAAAATTTCATTATCCTCACAGCAGTTCTAGCGCCTTCTTAACTTGAACTGTTGGCCTCTTTATCAATAAGTAAATGAAATCTAATCCCTTTTAGTTACTAAACTCTTCTTTGAAGTTATAACTAGAACATCAGGCACTTGGCGTGCATAATTTTACAAATGTTGAATAACATTTTTTTTCTGGAGGAAATAGCCTTATTCACAGTTATTTCAAATAATGAAAACAGTCAACGAATACTCGCGTGTAAACAGGATGAAAACGCGTCAGTGTCTGGTTTCTAAATTAGTTTTCATTTCGGTGGGATATTTTACACTTGTCCTTCTTGCTTTGACCTATAGCGGTATAATAAAAGTTCCATGGACACAACTCAAGCAAGTACAAAAATGAATAAAATTAGACAAAGTAATTGAAAGTGAAAGGAAAATATAATTGAAAAATCAATAGTCTTTCAAAATTAGAGCAATTAAAAATACCTGAAGATAGAATTGAATTATTTTAGTAACTCGATGTTAGAAATATTTTACTAGAAGTATTAATCTTGCTAAAAATATGGTTTTGAGGACATTGTTTACAAAGATGTTAGAAGACCATGTGTATGATTACAAATTCTAGTTTTTACTATAACCCAGCTTAAGAAAAAAAAAGATAGTATTTCATATCAGAAAAAAAATCCTCAATACTCTTGTTTAATTCCGTAATTCAAAATTATAAGGTCTGCTACCCCAGATCTTACTGTAGTAAATTACTTTAAATGGAATCTTCTTTTTTCTGACTAATCACTGAAAACTCAGAACAAATAAATTAATCTGAAATGTTCCTATGAATTTACATGTTAAATCTACAACATAGCCAGCATCAAGTAAGGGGTCATATCTATTTTATTTCCACTTTTGTTTTCTTCCTTGAGCTGACCTCATTAGAAGTTCTTAGACCATCAAAATGTTTAAAAAAACAACCACAGCCAAATCTTGGGAAAAGAATAAACACAAGTTTAAGTCATCACTTGCCCAAATCAACAAATATTGTTTTTGACACTTTATACTCTTAGCTTAGCTGGCCTGTTTACTCTCAACGAATGCTACCAAATGTTTTGAATTTTAAGGCAAGGCCCATGACACTCTCTTCTTGTCTCTTTTCATTCTGTTTCTTTACAACTTGGAGAAATCTTAGAGTGATGCCTTTGCATCACTCTAAGAATAAGGTCTATGAGATTCCTGGGGAAACAAGTTTCTCTTCTAATTACTAATAATCCATGCAAATGGAGAGGGTCAATGGCTCCCTCTGTCCTTCCCAATCATTTGGATATTATATACTGTTAACTAAAGGTCGCATAGTTTATAGTTTTATATTCTCTGAAAAGAAAAAATATGGCATGTGTTTGGGAATTCATTGTGAGATAGTTTTAGCATATATGTAATTTAAAAATAATAAAATTAATTTACATTAATTAATTTTACAGATACAATAACAAGACACACTTTTTATTAGAGAGAGAAAAAATACTACAAAAGTTGTGGGTAGAAAAAGCAAGCTGACCCATCCGAAAAAATAATAATGAATATGGATATGGATGGTCTATGATGCAGATAATCAGCATCGAATGCATTATCCTGCTGCATTCTACTCTTTTCCTTTCTAGAACCATCATAAATTTTATCGTGTATTTTAGGAATTTCAAATGCCAAATATTATATTTGAATACAACCACTGTATCTGCAATTATTCAGAGCGTTATGTGGAGATGCAGATGGACAGAAAGCACAGTCTATGCCAAATCTTACATTTTTAAGGTTAGTGACTTCTGAATCAACAATGAAAACTGATACAAACACAGGTTTTACTAAGGTGTATGGATTAGCTCAGGGATATGTTGGCAGTCTGATTCTAAGATTCATTTTGTCAGAAAGCACTGCCCTTGTTTTCTGCTTTGGGTTGGAATAAAGCCAGCCTTCACCTAAAACTTACACTTCCAAAAAGAATACATTGAACGCATATTATTAATTGATTTTGACTTCGGTTCAATGCACTGAAGTATTCTATATAAGGTATGATATTGTTTTAGCTGGTTTAAATTAGACTTTTTTTTTTCATGACTAGAAAGGAGACACATACTAAGCAGTAGGAAGCACCAGGCACCACTTCATACTGTGCCTTAGCTGAAATTGAAAGCTGACAATAGACCTGCTTTCCTATTACAAGCAAAGCTGAGAAAGTTGCTCGATACATAATAAAAATGAAATATCATTGGTAAAACGACCGTCTTTCTTTTCAAATGTCATGCAATTCTTCCATTTTCATTTTCTCTTTGCTTTTTGATGCATCGTATACACACAGCATTAATAAGTAGATTGAAGTAGCAAGTGTGCTGTTAATATTAAATGCTGAAGGGGAAATGTCTTTTTGTTATCTGGTGCGTTGGCACTGATGCTCCAATTCTTCCTATAAGCAGCATTGACTAAAAATTAAGTTTTCTTTTAAATCTTTTATTGCATATAAATTAACTGTTTTTATTATCCTGCACTGGCAATAAGAAAAAAAGTCCCAACAATTTATAAAGACATTTTTCTTACAACATGTAAAGCTGCTATTTGGATATCCTAAAATCCAATTTTTGTGTGTGGATTTAATGGCATAGTAATCCAGTCCCCAAAGCACATCAAAGACCACACTCCCCCTCTTTACCAATATTTCAATTGCTCTCATCAACTAGTAAGTTTAAAGCATGATCAAATTTGTTCTTCAATCACTTGAGCCCTGTTAATAAACTATTCTGTGTGCTCACTCATCCATTCTAAGATTCTGCAACTTCTTTGAGATACCTTCAAGAGGAATCTACAAAGACATCTTTGATTGCAAGCCGGCTCTGCGGTAAACTTTATCACTACTTGCTTTGCAGCTCCACAGAGGATAACAGGTGACATGGTCCAAGATAAGTCAAAGCTAATCTTTTTTTTTTTTCTGTACACGATTAAACTGTTTTTCAAAACTATAGCTAACACATCATAGACTGCTTGCATAATTTAACAATCTCATGTTGAATATTGATTTTTTTTTTCCAGGAAAAAAATGCATTATTCAAGGACGTTTCTTGAGTTTTACTGCATTAAAACAAAAAATAAAGGAAGAAGCAAGAGAGAGAGAAGAAAGATGGGTGAAAGAAGAAAGAAAGAAAAACAAGCGCGCGTAGTCAACCAAAACAGAAGCACTGAACGCCGATGTGATAAATCAATAAAATGCAGCTTACCGGTCTCACTGTCCGACTTGTTTTCGTGCTCCGTGTCTGTCAGGGTGAGGGCTGAGTTGGACCGGCTTGACAGGCAGGAGCTGCGGCCCGACTTGACCCCCCGGCCCCAAAGTCTCATGGCATGCTCTGGGGACATCACTGCTTCATTTTCAGTATCAGCATCTGACCCTGCACTGAGAGAGTAACCTCTGTGGGGGAGCCCCATTTCCGCACAAAATGCCAGTCCTCTTCGAGTTGCTGGTTCACAAACTCCTAACTGCCTTAGGGTAAAATTCTGTCCTAATTAGGGGGAAAAAAAGACAACAACTAGTGAGTATATGTTTAGGTTTAATTTCAATGTTTTATTTTTTTTCAAAGAAACTCTCCATCAAGTACACACTCAAGCATTCAGGTTTTTCAGCTATCCGAACCAGGTGTTTACATTAGCACTGCATGGCCTACGGTCAAGTGGGTGCAATTATGAGGGTGGAGGCGGGGCTCCACCGCTGACTCTTCAAGCACCCCAGCTTAGAGCTCCTTTGTCAACCTTTAACCCACAAGCACCTCCAGAGAGATGGGCAAGTAAGGCCGCACAGACCATGAAAACTCACCCCTGAGAAAGGATTAGTTACCAATGATATTATTTTGTTTAGCTGACTTATGAAGCAGTAGAAATTGTCAGAATTATTTCCTATGTCCTGGCTCTAGTCCTAAATGATAGGATTTTCCCACCCAGATGTCACTTCTTTGGAAGAGAAAAGATTTCCCTCAAGAACGAGTTTCTCATTAAGTAGGAAAAAGAGCTCGGTCAGTTTTTAGTCTATCTTCTCATCTTAACCAAAATAAACATGTATTGTGCGTGTGTGTGCGTACATATACTAAATTTCGGGAGTATAACATCTTGAAAATTTGCAGACATCTGACTTTCTAGACTTTTAGCTTAATAAACACCTGGAAACATCTATATTGATTAGAGTAAACCATTTTTTCCAAATAAAGTGCACTCTAAAAATATAGTGGGAGTGCTACGTATTTAAAAATTAATGGTAAAATAATGTCCCCTGCAAAATAAATGGCTGTGAACCCTGCAAGCCTTTACTAATAAATCGAGCATGATAAAACTCATGACACTGCAATAACTTAAAGCAAAAGTGTTTAAATTAGGTGACACTTTAAAATGACTGCTGTTATTAATGACGTTTCCAATCCTGTACTTATTTTTGAAATTTCTCATATGTTTATGATACTGTGGATGAGAAGAAAGTGAGAAATGTTTGTTTGCAGAATTTTTTATATATGGCTCTTCCATTTCTTGGCATGGTAGAGTCTGAGATTCAGACATCAACTGGATTCTAAATACATGCAAAGAATAGTATATACGGACTGATTCAGATTCCACCACCCAATACAGACCTTTTAAGACTTTTAAGCATTTATATTACTCATAGTTTTCGTTTTCCTACTTCTATCTCTTAAATCTATGAACATTTGAATGTTAATTGGTTGGTGTGAGAAATAACAGATTATATCTTTTAAAACAGATTATATATTATTTGTGATAAAATAATGTTGAATCTTCTAGGAAATGAATTAGACATAATGCACAATATAGCAAATGTTTGGTTGTAAAGATATTAGCAGTCTCCAGGCCTCTGCACATTTTAACTTGTGTGGTTAATCACTTTATCGCTGTGGTCATATCAGAAGCTGGAATCAACTTCATCTTGGCTGGATTTCCAAATGGATTCTGACAATGACACCCATAAATAATGGAAATCTGTTGCTACAATTAGCTACAACTCAAACTGTGCTGATCAGAGAGATGTGAATAAGTATTTGAACCAAAAAGTATGTAAGTAAAGGAAACAGGAAAAAACAAAACAAAACAAAAAACAGAGAGAGAAGAAAAGAGTGAAAAAGAGCCCGCTGAACAGTGAGAAAGTGGGCAAGTGGGCAAGTCTGATGAGGTAAGACACAGTATTGTCAGTATTTTAAAAATAATTAGTGTGGATTGTACTTATAAAAGCATATCCTAAAAGATCAACATCGTGGACAGTTAATGAAATAGTTGTGGAAGAGCTTACCAATTGTTATTTATATATCAAAATTAAAATGGGGAGGGGAAAAAAGGGTCAAAAACAGTTAACTATTACCATCAAACATGCTGATTTTTCAAAATAATACAATATAATTTTTAAAGCGTGAAAATGTTAGAATCCTCTGCATCTTTCCTTTATTTCGGGAGGTGCCGCATTGGAGAATAAAAATAAGAGAAAAATTAAAAGACAGTAAAAACTCCCTTTCTAATTTCTGAAATGTAACTTGAAACATTTTCCACGTTATTGACTTTTCGAACTGTTGCCATCTTTGATGCAAAAATCTATGAGGTGAAGAAAGGCAGAAAACTGCAGTCTTTATTGTTGGTTATCCAGGTATGTAAATACAGTTTGCTTTCCAAATAAATATCCAATAGATCACCTCTATGAATTGATTGATATGTGTATCCCAAACTCCTTAAAAATCTGACCCTCTGACATCAATATCTCACAATGATTCAAAACTCTGAAGGGCTGTTTCTGAAATGCAAGCTAGCAAGCGAGCTGTTGGATTTCCTTCCTGAATTAAAGTTTGCTTTTGTTTCCACTAGGAAGAAACAATAACCTCAACCTCCAATGGACCTATGTGCACGTCACTATATCACCCTAGTTTTCCATCTTTCGGGGCTATTGTGACTTGGTTTAAGAGATGCTTATGCAAGTGTGACTAGCATTAGGGACAGGCTAAACAAGAAATGGCTTAAAAATAAACACCTGGAAAAATGTAAGTGATAATCATAGAGAAATGTAGAATTTAAGTGTGGGGAGAGGAGAATTTTCAAATAATTTTAGGATAGCTGCACCACCACCACAGTTGACTCAGTATTACTTTCCTTTCATTCAAAAATATCTCCAGCGCAGACATGCCTCAGTACTTGAAATTCTGTTATTGTCAATTCTCTTTGGTTAAGAATTCTTGCTCGTAGGGTCTCTTGTTTTAATTCAAACATCCCTGAGGAGATCCAGTTATTAAACTAGAATGAATTAGTCTAGTAGATTATTTCCCACACTCCAGCAGTGTTTAGCAAGATGGGCTATGTTTATGGAAAACACATGCAGTTTTGACAAACAGAGGGAAGATGGAGAGGAGAGGTTCCTGGCTGGGAGAAGAGACAATTGGCTGAGATACCTTGGAGGTGGGAAGGTTGGGCTGGGAAGGGTTGTTGAGGGAGGGCTTTGAGGCAATGTAAAATGGAAAAGAGAAAAGCAGAAAAAGCCAGCAAAGATGCTTCTGGAACCAGGCGAAAAACTTGACCCTTCTACTTAAAGTCAGCTTTGGCTTCGAATAACATGAAAGAGATAAGGATATATTTATCTTACTTCCCATGGTTTCTTTAGAATGTGTTCTTTGCGATGGTTCTAACACCATTATCTTAATTTCTTTCTTTGCCCTTTAGAGTTTTTATATTAAGTCTGTTTGGCTGAGACTGGTGAAATAAGTATTTATCTCCTGTGTGTTGAATTTTGGTAACCTTGATCAGTAGGGCCAACAACAGTT
>NW_006439192.1:17884005-17902525 GCF_000325575.1 Pteropus alecto | reverse complement strand
AGATAAATTCATTGTGATTAAAGGTTACGTGGATGAGATGAGACATTTTTGTTTATGACACTCATAAATTTGAAAATGTATAAAAGAAAACCTGAATTAACACAATCTAGGCAGGTTGTATCATTAAAGAAAAGTTCACATTTTAAAAAAAATGAGTGAGGGCGTGTGACAAAGTGGAAATGATCATAAAAGCATAAACACTTCAAGTGAAGCTGGCACATAGCACAGCTACCCCTTTAATAAAAGAAGGGGATCAGAAAAATAGGTTAGGTGTTTGGCCTTTTTCTCACATAGTGTGTTTAACCTAGTCAGACAAGGGAGATTTTTCAAAGCTGCAATGCAGTGATGTTCACCAATAGGCAAGACATCCACCATCTCTGTGTGGATTTAAAAGAAAAAGACTGAACAGAGGGACTAGTCTCAGGGTTACACAGGTGACCACAACACCAAGTGGAAGGCGGTTCAGTACTCAAACTCATGGTATTGTCTTCTTTCCTATATCCAGATTTCTGTCTTTGTTAGACTGTTGCTCTCTCTCTCTCTCTCTCTCTCTCTTTCTTTTTTAAAAAAACAGTTTTATTTAAATATAACTCACAAAGCATACAGTGTTTTTATTTAAAGTGTACAATTCAATGGCTTTGAGTATATTCATTGTACTGTGCAACTACTACCACAATCAATTTTAGAACATTTTTATCACCCCAAAAAGAAACCTTGTTCCAATTACCAGTCATTTCCCATTTCCCATCTTATTCTTCCTCTCTCCCTAGCCCTAGGCAACCATTAATCTACTTTCTGTCCCTATAGATTTACCTATTCTGGACATTTCAAATAAAAGAGATCCTACCATAGGTGGACTTCGGTGACTGGCTTCTTTTACGTAGCCCAGGCTCACCCACATAGCAGCATGTATCAGTACTTCATTCCTTTTTAAGGTTGAACAATATTTCATTGTGTGGACACACCACGTTTTATTTATCCGTTCATCAGTTAATGGACATCTGACTTGTTATCACTTTTGGGCTTTTATGAACATCTGCGTACAAGTCCTTAAGTAGATATATGCCTTTGTTTCTCTTCAGTATACACCTATGAGGGTCATATACATATGACCCACCTATGCTGGGTCATATAGTAGCTCTATATTTAACCTTTTGAGGAAGTGCTAGACTGTTTCCACAGTGACTGTACAATTTTACATTTCACCAGCATTTGAGGGTTCTAATTTCTGCATATCCTCCCTCATCAGCATTTGTCATTACTGTTACTGTTGATTCTCTTCTATGTCACTGCAACCTTGTAATGACAAGGAGGAATATAGATCATGGCATTGAAATCGGGGGGACAAACCAAGAATCATCGTTCTCTTAAAAACAGTTGATTCTGTGGGCCTGCTTTGTGAATTCATTATTACTTTATCCTATCATTTTTTCTTTGCCTTTTATTATGCTGCTTTAGTACTTAAAAAAATTATTCTATTAAAATTAAAAATGTTCTTTAGTTCAAAAAGTCTACTTTGCTTTGAGACTATATCCTATAGAAATAAAATTACCTGATCTTAAACATACATGTACAAGTAATGCCTACTATAGCATTGTTGTAAAAATTAAATTAACTGGAATGTTTACCAGAGAGGGGAGAGCTGAGTAAGTTATAAATCCCATGCATGGAACACTATGTGGCTGGCATAAAGAGTGAATTTGGAACTATATCAAAGGATCTGGAGGCAAGTTCATTATATATTTTTTTTAAGTAAAAAATACAAGTTTCAAAGTTGTATGTAGAGTATGATCCAATTTTTGGAAACCAAGGAAGAGAGCCAATTAATTATTAAGAGCTTACAGTTTTGAGTATAAATAAAAGTCAGGAAGGCTAAAAACATGTCATGATGGATCATTTAGAAGGGAATTGTAAGTGAAGGAAATCAGTAATTTTCTATTTTATAGTTCTGAATTTTTACTTTTTATGATAATTTAACTAATTTAAAAAACAAACAAAAATTAAAGTCTATCTTCTTTTTTAAAAATATATTTTTTAACTTGCTATTTAATACCTCCTAGTCAATAATTAAGGGAAATTAATTTATTACCTTCTCTTGGAGAAGTAAGCTTCAAAAATCCTTTTTTATTTATTATAAAGAAATAAAGCCATTTAAGAAATATGGAAGCAATGTTTTTCTCTCTTTCAATTCTTGAATAATCATTTCAATTCTTCCTTTTTCCATCATCATACATGGATTTTTTTAAAAAGAGAATAACCATCCATTTATTATATAGTAACAACCCTCAAACCAGTATGGGAAATGAATAGAAGAATCAATAGAAATTTAATACACAGAAATAAAGTAATATATAATTATCTTTAAATATTTTCTTTGGGTATTGTGAGTTTGAATGGAATTATCTGTTCTCATACATGGAGTGACATTCCTCCAAGGATGGAGTGTTAACACAAAACGACAAATTGGGCAAACATTTCTTATTTGATGCTTGCGGAATTAGTGTCACCACCATCTTATCTGGAGTTCCCTTTTTTGCTGTGTTTGCAAAATGATAAGAAGATCACACAGTAATAGAAATGTATGTAACTTTTTTCCCTTTGAATCCTAATGCATATTTTATGGAACACTCCAAATGCTTTAACCTTCTTAGGTTAAATTTGTCAACTGTTTGAACAGAATACCCATCCTTGAACATGCAACAGAAATTTCAATGAGGGTATAAATCTTTACTTATAAGGCTCTACACAAAACTAAATTTTTTAAATTAACTTAAAATCCCACTAAATACCTTAACTCCTCCACCCCATTTTATATAAAATGAGAATATCTTCAACTGCTCACTCAATTTATCTATTAATATATTAACATCCATAAACACATACTGATAGTCTCAGATTCCTAGAGGACAGAGCACATAGCTACTGTACGCTGTACTTATACTCTAATTTATTACTCAAAACACAGTGTAGTAGAAGCCATTGCAGGTTGCCCCCTCAGCAGTCATCTGAACTCAGCTGTGACAGGTACCTGTCAAGGGAAATGTAAGGCTAAGGCTCTAAGGTGAACTTGATGAGAAGGGTGAGAAGGGAAAACCCCAAGTATATTTGCAAGCAGAGAAAGCAGGATTAGAATGAATGGCCCCAGAGAATATGCCTTTTCTTCAAGATAAGATTTGTGAGGGCTCCAGGGGAAGACAAACATATGGACAGAGGGCTTGGTGGCTCAAATGAGAAAAATTAGGTTGTGAGTCTGATGACCGGTAGGAAACAGCATCTTCTTACATGTGGGTCATGAAGGATTTATATATCCAACCACAAAATCGTGCAGTTCTGATACTGGCAACCATTTGTAATTAAAGAAACAACTTTCAAATTGGTTTTTATCAAAAGCGCTCTGAAAATAAACTTGCTTCTTATTTTTACTTAGCAGTTATTGCTTCAGAACAATTTAAGACCCAGTGATGATAACATGCCTGCAATACATCTGCTGGTATCTGACAGTCAAACTGTAGGTATTGGTATAAATATGCGTATGGTTTGGCACGAAGCAGCAGGTCTTTAATAATTGTGACTGAAGCGTCACCGCAGTGATTCACAATGTGGATCCAAAACCGGCAACGTGGCAAGGAACTAGGTAGGAGTTTAGCAGTAAGCCAGGAGCTCAAGACATCAGACCAACAAAGGCCAAGGCAGGGGGAAAGGATTACCCCAACTGTGTCCGGAGGAGGGCTATAAGCTATATCTATCTACTCACACCTTCTGGTAGGTAATCTACAAAGCGGGTTGGCCGCCAAGCCACTTGCCTACTTAACAGCCAAAATTAGTTAACAATCGGTTAGACAGGGGAGCTGAAAGAGGGAGCTAAGAGGAAAACATTTACATGAAACATTGATAAACTGGAGCTGTTTAACTTATGTCTTTAAGTACAGAACTTTAAGGTTGGGTAAACATGACCATCTAAATCCTTTAATCCCGCTACTGACATTTATAGTGACTGAGAAGGATTAATCATTTTGATCTCTAAATGAATCATTTTAAGTAGTTAATATTTAAAAGTCATAAACTTTGGAGTTGCGGTAATTAGCCCAGTGGGGCTGATTAATTCTTCAGGTTTTTGTCTTTCTTTATACCACCCTATTCTCACAAAGAAAAAGTTTTCTCAGCACCAGTAAGTATGTATTTCAGAAAACATGAAAAAGGGTTTTAGATTCCTTTCGTTTTTGTACGATGACAGAGGTGAGGGGGAACACTGGGGAAATGAAAAGTTTGGGGTATAACTGGAAATTCATAGCAGCATTAAGTGCTGAATGGTAAGACCATATGGTCATATTTCTTTTGAAGTCTAGGATCAGTTCCCATTATTCATTATAATGGCATCCAAGACTAAACTAAATCGCAGTCTTTAAAATTAAAAGCATTTTGCTCTTGGCTCTCAAATCTTCCTCTTTCACAATTTCCAACACGTCTGAATTGTGTAATGTATTTTCATGATGCAAAAAAAAAAAAAAGTACAAATGCAGAAAATGAAAATAAGAAGAGTAAGAAAAAAATGATTTCCGTTTCATTTCCAAAGCAGAATAAAATGGTATGGAAAGACACATAATTAGTATCTTAAAGCAGTTATTAATACTATTTTTACATCTGCCTAATGCTAATGGTGACATTTTAAAATAATACGTACTACCTTTATGTTCTACATTTGACAAATATGAATTTAATTCTTTTAACCTATCTGGAACATACAGTATATAGAAAGATTTAAAAATTGTTTATCATTTTAGTAATATTCTAGCAATAAAAATGCCAAAAAAAAGTAATCTATATCTAAGAGCAAAAAATGGGCTTTGTTCTATTTGGATATTGATGAAAATATTTGAAAGGCACAGTCCCATCTGTATGCCACCAACTCTTCATTCTCTCCCTCAGCACAATCCTGGATGCTATTATCTTAATGGGCAAAATGTCTTCATTCAGCAAAACATTATAATGCAATGGCAGCAGAGGTTGTTTTTAAGAGGACTGTGGTTAAAGTTCAGTAAGGACAATGTGACTCTGCCGCAGCACCAAATGAAATCTCAATCTGGCTAAAGTTGAATGAAATGGAGAACATACCCCCAAAACTTTCCATATTCAACTCCACTCGTTTGAACATGCCTACTCTTTGTTTTCATTTTTGAAAGTATTACTCCTCGGGTAAATTTGTGAAATACACAAATCTTAAGCAGACACTTCAGTGAGTTTTAACAACTGTATCCATTACAAACTCAACCAAAATATGGCACATCTCCATCACATGCCCAAAGTTCTCCCATCCCCTGAAGTCAACCCCTACCCCCACGAGCAAACATTGATTTCTTTTACTGTAGATCTGTTTTTGTCTGCTCTTAAACTTTGTATAAACAAAGATAGTATGTACTCTGGATCCTGTCGCTTCATGGGATGTCTTTTAGATTCTTTCCTGTTGCTGCATGTATCAGTTCAGTAGCTCATTCTTTTGTATTGCCAAGTTATATTCTAACGTGTGAATATATTACAATTTACGTCCACTCACTTGGTTATTCCAATTTAGGCCGATTATGAATAAAGCTGTTATGAAGACAGTCTTTCATTTGTTTTGAGTAAATACCGAGGATACCAATTGCTGGGTCAAGAGGAGTTACTTAAAATTATGTTTAGCTTTCTATAAGAAATTGCCAGTTTCTAAAGAAATTGTGCCATTTTGTATTTTACATTCCCATCAGCAATGTATGACAGTTCAGTTCTTCCACATCCTCCCCAATATTTGGTGCTTTGGATCTTTTTAATTTTAGTCTTTCTAGTGGGTGAGTAGTTGTAGCTCATTGCGATTTTAATTTTCAGTTCCCCGATGGCTAACGATATTGAGAATTTTTTCGTGTGCGTAGTAAACATTTTTGTCTTTTCTGTGTAGTTTCTGTTGCAAGATTTTTGCCCATTTTAAAACTGCATTTTTAAATCTTTTTGTTATGCATTTACAGGAGCTCTTTATATATTATGGATGAATCCTTTGTAATATCTGTATGTGTATGTAAAATTTTCTTTCAGATTGTGGCTTGCCTTTTTATTTTTTTAAAGATATCTGACAAATAGAAGTTTAATTTTGATGAAGTCTAATTTATCAATTTTTCTTTTACGTTTTTGTCCTTTTTGTGACCGAAGTCTAATTTATCAATTTTTTCTTTTATGTTTTAGTTCTTTTTATGACCTTTCCAAGCTCTCTTTGCCTATCTCAAGGTTGCAAGCATATTCAAGAATGAGTTTAGTTTTTTACTGTCGTTTTCAAAAAGATTGTGTTTTTGTTTTGTTTTGTTTTGTTTTTGGTAGAAATTAGACAGATCATACAGTAGAAAATGACTGGATTTGATTCTGGTCATTTCTGGCTGTGGAACTCAGCAGCTGCTCACTGAGTGAGCATTTTAACAAGTTTTGGTCTCAGTTTTTCTTCATCTATAATATGGATTTGGAGGATCTCAAAGGTCTTCCTTCCAATCACATAAGTCTATGCAGAGGCAGAAAGAAGGCAGCACAATGGAATATGAAACAAAGCTGAGAACAATAGCATCAAGAGTTAGAGGAAGAAATAAGAGAATAGGTTTTGGTTGAAAGTATGAGACATGAGGGTTAAAATTTCCTTTAGCATCAGGAAATTTTGGTTTATATTTCATTCCTAAACTAAATTGGAAACACTTTGCCATCTCCCGCCTTAACCATCGTGTCTGGAGTTCATCTTGAACCGAACACCAACCATCATATCCCAGGCACCGTGGCCATTAACAAGCTGTGTCTGCCTGTCTTGAAAAGTGCTTTTCCTCCCCATTCAGAAAGTGTAGAACCAACTTGCTGCAGTTCCAACACAGGGATTATGTTTAGCGTTTGATCTTTGGAGATTTAAAATTGGAAAGTTTTCCCTCACAGCTCTACTCTCCGAATAACCAGCTCTGTTAATGTTTTGCTGTTTTGTCTTATCTCTTTTGTCTGTCCTCCCTCCCTCCCTCCCTCCCTCCCTCCTTCCTTCCTCCCTCCCTTCCTTCCTTCCTTCTTTCCTTCTGTAATTCTATGGATTTTTACTGTGTTTATTTCACATACTTATATAAGAGTTTTTGAGTAAATTTTTGAGTAGAGCAATTCATAAGTTGCTTTTTTGGGGGAAAGGGGGTGAGAGTCTTCTTCCAAGCCAAAAATTCATAATTGTACACAAAGTTCTCACTATAAGAATGTATTATGTTTAGAAGTTGATACAGATCAGTATATACTTTCTCATGAAAACAACATGTAGGAAGTCAAGATGGAACAGGTAAGTCTATTAAGTTATCTGTATCTGAGGAACTGGATTAACAGCACTCTAGAGCAGCACCCTGACACCCAGGGCCATGGACCGGTACTGGTCTGTGGCCTGTTAGGAACCAATCCACACGGCAGGTGGTGAGCAGCAGGCAAGCAAGCTTCATCTGTATTCGCAGCCACTCCCCAGCACTAGCATCACCGCCTCAGCTCCACCTCAGATCATCAGGTGTTAGATTCTCATTGGAGCACAGGTCCTTGGTACCAAAAAGGTTGAGGACTGACTGCTGCTCTGGAGCATGACTTCCACCTCATGAGGCTGTCTCCAAAAAAAATGAGTTCAGAATTCCAACCAGAAACACCTCTCATCACAGTAGCCTCTTTCATTAATTTTCTGCTTACCAAGCTGAAGGGAGCTTCCTAAGCAAATCACTGGCACATGAATGCTCAGTGAGGGGAGCAAGGACAGGAGCTGTGTACTGGGGATCAAGGAGATGGATTAGCTACTGCCTTCCGCAGACTGACAGGAAAACCAATTATATTTTCATATGTTTACTGACCACTTGAATCTGCTCTTCTGTGAATTGTTTATTCATGCCATTTTCCCATTGGATTGTAAAATTTACTCTTAGTATATTATATATATATGTATGTATACATATATATGTATGTCTTATCTTTCATATGGATTATAAACGTACTTCCCAATATAATAATTTTAATAGTATTTTTATTTACATATAAAAGGTTTAAATAAAAAAATCTTTTAGGTCTTTTCTTCTGGATCATCTATTAGAATGGTCTTCCTTACTCTTGGGGTGTACATATGGTCCCTGGGGTAGGCGTGTGGATTCACAACCACTTCTTCTTTGCCTTCTACTGTTATAAAAGCTGGAAAGCAAAAATTGTAAATGTTCCCTCTTCTCATGCAGCTAAGCGTAGCCAAGTATAACAGTTCTGAAAAAGATGTAGGAAGAAGTCGCTAGGGAGTAAAAAGGAATAGTCCACTGTAGAGAAAGCTGTCTCTCCTTTGCTTTTATTCTGTTTCAGTCAGGAATATGAAAATGCAGCAAACATCCGGGGATCCCCAGGACAAGGCCACATGTTAAGGACAGCAGAGTGAACACACACACACACACACACACACACACACACACACACACACAGAGAGAGAGAAGGAACCTGGGTCCATGATGGCATCTACCTCTGGACTTTTTGTTTTGTAAGAAAATAATTCTGTTAGCTGTTGAAGCCAGTTTTTGGACCTTTCTCCTGCTCATAGATCAAATCATCCCTACTTTATTCAGCCTCTCAAATTAACTTCTAGAATTCTTATTGCTTATTTTTTTTTTTACATTTGTATTTAATCCATCTTAATTTATTTTTGAATATGCTGAGAGATATGGGTCCAATTTTACAGTCTTCCAGATGGATAACCAGTTGTGCCAGCACCATTTATCAAATCCCACTGAAAAACCATTTTTTGTTTTATGCTAAATTTCATATATACTGGGATTTATTTCTGAAATTTTAGTCTATTCTTTTGATAGATTTTTTTAAATTTATGCCAATATTATATAGATGTGATTATAGTGGGTTCATAGTATTATAAAAAATATATATAGTAAGGCCATTTTAACATGCATCAGATATTATTCTAAGCAGTTGACATATAGTAACTTATTTAATTCTCAACAAATTACAGATTAAAAGTAAATCACTGTGCATAGGAGAAAACTGAAACACAAAGAAATTAGGTAAAAAGTTAAGAAAGTTACTTGGCCAAGAATATATCACTTGCCACTCAGCTTATAAATGGCAGATCTAGGACTCAACCACAGATTTTCTCTTGACTATTATACTATACTACCTGTGATGTCTGTAGATTTATCATGTATTCATTCAAGTACCAATTTGCTTAATCTTTTATTTTTTTTTTCTAGAGACACGTGGTTTTTGTATGTTTACAATCATATATTTAACAAAAGTCCTAAATTAACTTTTCCCAAATAGTATATATTAAATTTTCTTCTCTTGCTGCAATTGCTAAAATGTTTAAAACAATTTTGAATAGTAACTGTGAGAGTAGATAAGTCTTTTTATATTCCTGATTTTAACTGAAATGGTCCTAGGATCTCATTGTTTAATGTTTTCACTTGATCATCTTACACATGACTAAAATATTTGTTTTTGTTCTTGTTTTATTTAGTGAGTTTTATTTAATAAGGGATGGTTTCCAAGTTTCATTGCATACCTTTTCATCATCTATTGATAAGATCATGTTTTCTACTTTGATTTATTAATCTAATTATTTTAATAGATTTGCTAACATTGAAAAATCCTGGCATTGTCCCCAAGGATTAGTAACCACTAGGTCATTAATTTAGTCTAGCTTATTGTTCCTTTTACACATTGCTAGGTTCTTATACAAAATATTTAGAATTTTTACACATATATTGAGAAGCAATTTTGGTCTAGATAGCTACTTTTTTGTATTATTTTAATCAAATTTTATAATTAAGGTTATGTAACTTCATAATGTGAATTCTAGTGCTTTCCATCTTTAGTGTGTGTGTGTTTTTTTGCTTAATAGCTTTGTGAACATTGGACTTGGTTGTACTTTGAAGGCTAGGTAAAATTCACCTAGGATCCTATCTTTTCCTTTTCAATGGTACCCCTTTTAATTATCTTTTAAATTTCTTCTGAAATAACTGATTTCGAGAAGTTTTCTCCATGTTTGGAAATAATTTGGGGTTAATCATATTTTGCTAAGAAAAAATAAATTCCTCTAGATTTTTAAAGTACGTTTTTAGAAAGTCTCCTTTAGTTGTTACAATGTCTCCAGCATTTCTCCTTATTTTTCTTCTCATTATTGTTTAATAGCAATCATGAGGGGCTTTCCATTTTGTTAACCTTTTAAAAGAATGAGTTTCTTTGTTTTTAATTTCAATTTTATCTTGATTATCTGCCTCTTCCCATTTCCTTTAGTGTATTTTTCTGATATTTTACTCACTTCTTAAGATGTATAGCAAATTCCTTTTTGTTGGTCTTCAGTCTTTAAGTATATTATTCAACAATATATTTTCCCTATGATAATGGCTTCACTATCTCCCATAAATTTTAGAAGTAGACTTTTATTTCATTGCTTTCTAGTGCTCCTTATCATTATCTATGGGTGTCATAATGGGGACAAAGGGGTTTTATTTATCTTTTTGTTATTTATTTCTAATTCTACTATATTATATGATCAAATATTTTGACTTACAAAGGCTCTACTTTTCTGATTTTTAAATACTTTTTGTAGCTAAATGTACATTTGGTTTCTGTAAATATTCCATAGAAATATGAAAAGCTGTATCATTTCTAACAGTTATAAATTTGTATATATATCTTTGCTAAGTTTTATTGATATTATATATAATTGCTGTTTTATTTTTGTCTTTTAGATGTGTCTGATTTTGAAGGAGGCAAACCAAAGTATCCCACAATAAATGTATTTTAACAACCAGTTTTTTTCTAATAGTTTTGCTTTATAAATTTTGTTACTATATTTATTAATGTATGCAATTTAAAAGTTTGCATCTTTCTGTCTTTTATCATTTACTCAATTGTCCTCTGTATCCTGTTTTGTGTTTTTAATTGTAAATTCCACCTTTCCTAATATTAAAACTCCCATTCTTGCTTTCTTTTTGTTTGTATTTACCTGATATATTTTTATCCTCTCATTACTCTCAACCATTTTTTTATCATTTTTGGGTCTGTTTCTTATAAATATCAATAACTTTTATAAACCAACTGAATAGTTTTTGTTTGTGTCAAAATTCAGTGAATTTACATTTCATGTAATATGGAATATAGTCGATTTGACTTCTTCCATTTTGTCTTATGGTTATTCATGATTTCACTTGCTTCTTCTTTTTCCTTGGAGCTGTTTTTGCTAAATCGATCAGATTGCTATTCATTCCTCTTTTCTCCCTGACAATTAGGTAGGTCTATTGTGCTTTTTTATTCTACTAATGATTACCTTCCTTTATCCTGACATTCATATTCAAATACATGTTTTTCATTAATATATGAATGCAAGATAGCAATTATTCCCCTCCACTATAGCTCTATTCCGTAACTATTTCTCCCTTCCCTCTTCAGATTTGATTTTAGAACACGTTCCCTACCACTTTCCTCCAACTGCTGAATTCTGCTGAGATAGGTAAGCAGTTTTAGTTCTAGTCTTTTTTTGTTTTTGGCTTCCCTTGTACTGCTTCTTACACATTTCTACTTGCTTTGTCATCATCATCATTTGGGATTTGACAGCATGTATACTGCAAAGTTGGTTGCTCATCACTGTTTCCCCTTCATAGTGATTCCGATTCATTTGGATTACTTCTTGAGTACTTCTTTAGAGGGTGTACATTGGTGATACAGGCTCTGAATCTTTGCATGTTCCTAAATATCTTGCATTTACTCTAAGAGATCAATGATATTTTCTCTGTATAGAATATCCTTGAGTCATAAGTTTTTCTCTCAGTTGATGTTCTTCCATTGTCTTCTAGCTTTCATTGTTGCAGATGAGAAATTTATTACTCTTATTTTTGTTTCTTTTGTAAGTACCAATAGAAGTAACTTGTTTTTTCTTTCTAGAATCTTGTAAAATATGTTTAGCTATAAAGTTAAAGAATTTTTCTAGGATGTGCTTAAAGGTGTGTGTGTGTGTGTGTGTGTGTGTGTGTGTGTGTGTGTTCTTAATTTTATCTGGAACTTTGTTTTTCGTTTTGAGTTATTTCTTCCACTTGGTTTTCAAAATTATTAATTTGAATTTCAACAATGACCACCCTCTCTTCTTCTATTAATTCAACTAATCTATTATATATATTTTTCGATTTGTAAATTGTGGCTTTACAGTCCTCTCCCCACCTCTGGCATTTAGTTGTTATGATTGGCTTTATTGTCGTTGCTTTTTTTTCCCTTTTTGGTATGTAGATTTCTGTAAGTGCTCTTGTATAATTTTTTTTTATTTTGGCTAAGTTTGCCCTTCTCATCTCCACTGCTCCTTTAACTGGGAGCTTCCTGATCTGTTTGTTTTGCATTCCTACATGTTAGGTGCTGTGAAGCAGGTTGCTGTTTTCCTGGGATGACTTAAGAAATAGTGGGAAGTCCTGTTAGACTCTAGGGACCAGCCTTTCTACTCCCTGCTTTCCTTGGTTGGCACTCTCACAATACCAGAGTGGAGAAAATGCATCTGTTTAGGTTGCCCCAGCTCCTGAGGGGCCAGGGCAACAAGTTGCTCTTGCAAGGCAACATTCACTCCAGTAAGGCCTGTGAGGGAAGCAGGTCAGCCTCTCCCTGGTGCCACAAAGCCACAGTGTTCACCCCATTCTGAGCTCTCATCTGGCTCAATGGGGAAAAGTACCTGCATTGGCTTTGTCCTTCAGGACCCCAACAGAATTCTGATCTCTTTTGTACCCCTGATTGTTGTTCAGCTTGGAGGAGGTAAGGAGTTGGCTGGGAGATGGGTAGGTGAGGCATCATTCAAGTCAACAGCGTGCCAGAATCCTGGAGAGGTAATTACAGGAAAATTCAGACTGTTTCTCTAATGTCCTTTCGTGTCACAAAAGAGGGTTATCCTTGGTAAGGGAAGATCTAGCATCTGAAATATTTGTATGAAGGATGGACTGGGGCCAAGATGCAGCCCACAAGGGAGGTGCAGCAGTGAGAAATCAGGGCTCGAATACCTACTTTCCCACTAACTACAGCTGAACTGGCCTTGGACCAGCAATGTCATGAGGTGAGAAGCAGAAGCCATGTTTGGAGGAGCTAGGGGTGGCTGGGTATTGATGATGATAAACAGGAAGAAGAGGCAAATCTCAAAGCAGCAGAGAGGAAAGAGGAGAGTTTTGGGGTCTAGAAGCACACTGCCAGGGAAGAGCCGAGGAGATGAGCCACATTTAGAAATCAATGGGTGCCTGTCTTTGTCAATCTGCCTTTCTCCTTCCCCTTTCTTCTTTGCAAATTTATTTTCCATTTTGATTTCAGGTATGTATAAACATAGACATAATGCTTCATCCGCATCGCCATTCTATAAATGAAAAAATAAATGGTGGTCTTTTCATGCTAAAATTCTGAAATTCATAACCCCAATACCAATTCCTGACTAACTGGTAAACATTTGGGGTTAAGACTATCTCAGAAATGTTCTTTACAGGATTATAGTTCTGTGGAACAAAAGTGTTCTTATTTCCAGACGTCACTTCATTTAAAATTCGCTCTCATGGCCAACATTCCTTGTTGGAGTCGATAAGCCGTTTGGTCAAGAACACTACAGGCAGTGTACATTGTGTACAGAAAAAAATTTCTTGTATTTTATCATTTCTCTAAAACTGTGGGATGATCTTATGCAGCTGTTTCATAAGAAATGTGGCTCAGACTTGACAGGATAAATTCTCTTCAAAGATGAATCAAAGGAAAATAGTATCCAAGAATGCAAAACAAGCCATTGTCACCCTAACCTCATCACACCTACACAGAGCTTCACAGCTGCTAAAAGAGAAACTATTTCCATCATCCAATAAACCGCAGGAAGAGATTTCAAAAGAGAGGAAGAGATCTGTGGGAGATCCAGTCAAATTACACATTACTGTGAAAATGAAATCATCCCCAGCTTTACAGTATCTAAAGACAACATGTACTTAACAATAGTCACCTGCCAGTAAGTAAAGCCATCAGAAATGATTAAAATCAAGTTTGATAATAGGCTATAAAACTGGTCAATAAAAATAAAAACATTATATTTCTAAATTTGAATTCATGTAATTGTATTAATGGGGGTCTCTCCTTATGCCTTCCTCCAGTTGAAGTTACATTTTCCTATCACTCAAAGAATAAGTGGATGTAGGACTGACAAGTTATTTTAAAACTTCATGGACAAGCTAAATTAGCATGATTCTTTGGAATTGTTTCAAAGATCTTTGGCTACTATTAATATTTTTAATCTTTCATTTTTATTATGTATATGATGTCATGAGCTGTGGCAGGCAGCACATTTTGTCAATTAAATAATTAATCCCACAGCATAAGAGTCAGTGAGGAAAAATTGACATTTGTCAGGTTCAAAGAAAATGAAAGCCTAGGAGGATTTTTCATTATGCTTGCTCGAGAAAAACATCATCTGATAGCTGACTTTCTTTCCTTCTACTGCTCCTGCAACAAACATTCCCCATATCGAACCGTAAGAAAGAAAAAGTATTGCAACATCTCCCTCCCCCTCATTCTCACCCACCCAATCGCAAAATCATATCAGTTTTATTTCCTAAGTATCTCTCCATCTACACCATCAAAATTGGCTAAAATTGACTCTGATAAACCAAAGGGCAATTATCATAGTGAGTTGCCTGTTTTCTGCTTTGGCAGCTGCACAGAGGTTAGAAGCCTGAGTGCGAGGGTCCTGGGATCAAGTCCTAGCTCTACCGCAGGACCTCAGGCCTCTCCAAGCCCGGAATGTCTCAGTCTGTGATGGGAGGATACGATTGGGACCTCCCTCAGAAGGTGACTGTGAGGGTTAAATGATAGTGAACATAACCTGCTTATTAGTACACTGACTGGAGTACAGGGAGATATCTCTGCATGTTAGCTATGAATAGTAGATTCCATTTAGGTTTTTAATACATTGTGATTTATGAACATGTCAAGGGACTTGTAGCACCATCACACACTACACATTCGCTTTCCCTTCCACCTATGCTCTGAAACCTCTTCCCACGACTCCATTCAGCTGCTCCTGACAGGGGGCCTCCCTCGGCTGCCTTGCTCATTCTTTCCTGTGTCTTCGTTTCCTTGTCTCGTCCTTGGCCGGCAAGGAGCTGAGTAACAGTACTATTTGGTCCCCCCAGAACTTCTGTTCCAGGGTTTCTACAGATGGCGTCGCCATGTCATGAACCACAGTCTGCACTGGATTAACGCTGCCTAGGAGGTGAACATTTCAGCTCGCTATTTTTAACCTGTTCAAGCGTCCTCCGCTCTCTGCCAAAACGGAATGCCTGCTCGGGGTGGAGATGAGCCTCCTCGATGCATTTATGCCACATGCTTTGCTTTTTTTCTTCTAATAGTATTCCACAATGTGTTTTTTCCCCCCCCCCAATCGGATATTAACAAAAACAGTTATTTTTGTTACAAAAGGCAAGGCTTTACCCCGGTTTCAGATTGCAGGCACTTCTATAAGTACCTACTATTTATCAAATTGGTGAAAAATGTACCCTGGTAATCTATGTCAGCTGTGTAGACAATATGGAAGAAAAAAAAATCGGGTTTAAAATTACAATATATTGTACAATGAACTAAAGTCTCTTGATTTAACAAGAGTACACTTCTCAAATATGTGTTCTATATCTTTCCTTAAAAACTGGATTAAAAGTCTTAAGCTATTTTGTTCCTTTTCATAAAATTTGATACCTGTAATTAGTAAGGCATGCTTTAGGGGACAAAAAAATATTTGTCTTTAGTAAATCAAATGAGTCTTCTTTGATGTACACTGGTTTGGGTGAGTGAATGCTAGTTCGGTCTAGTCAGCATGGCTTTTTCCACAATGCAAAGGAGAAAAGAACCATGGAAAATTTTGAAACATTTGAATGATTTATTGCATTATTACTTTTCCTTAAATTTGTTCCTGCCCAATATCAAACTGTTAGTCACACCGTCTGTAAGGTGACTGAAAAATAATGAATATATTCTTTATTTTTGAAGTTTAATTTACTTTTCTTCATTTCCTGCTTAAATTAGCTAAGGGATGCTAAGTTCTGGGTAAATTGACTGTCCAATTACAAATGTAAGAGGATTTTATTTGTATTAGTAGTAATCTTGCCCACATCTCAAGACTGTGTTAGAAGAAACAAAATACAACTATGTATGTCTAGTTAAAAATAAGCTACTGTCTTAACGCATGGAAATCAGCGGGTTTAGGATTTTGAAGCAAAGTTAGAGAAGTCATTATTCCACTGGTAGAATAGGCAGGCAGAAAACAGTTAAAAATGTTTAACAAATATATGCGACTTACCAAGCCATAATGGATTATATTATGGGAAACTAGGATATTTTAAGGTATAACCTTGATGTCCTAGATTCCCTGCGAGAGAGAATGTGAAAGTCAATCACAGCAGGCTCTTGTGTAAACAGACAGACACCAACAGCTGGGCTGGATGGATCACGAAATGATCCAGAATAAGAATTCTTCCTTTCTTATGAGGGGAAGATGAGATTCCTCATCAACAGTTCTTGTTCTCCTTGCACCAGTTCTAACTACAAAAAAAATGTTTGCGAGCACCTTTATGAGACTGTAAGAAAGCCCTGAACACTTGGATTTCAAGTTCATGCACAAACGTTTTGGCCATGTGCAGAGTCAAAAACCTCACATATGATATATGGAGTTGTGGTACCTATGTCTGGGATCATTGTGACTGTAGGTGGTTTTATACTTCTAATCAGAAATGTTAGGTGATCATCTAATACCTCAAAATCTGAATCAGAGGATAGGACATCAAACTAAGAAAATAATCATGTCACCTTGAGGTGACATCTACAAGTTAGCACCATTTGAGCATGACTTGTTTTCCTAGAACAATGACCTACCTTGTCTGGTGTACTCATCTGCTTCTCTGTGAACCAAATCCTTTACTCGGTTTCCATAAAGCAGCCGTGAGGAATCATGATCGAAAGCTTTCAAAGTTTCACTGGAACTGTAAGACTTCTGTGTAGGTACCCTACACTCCTCATTGTCTGCGGAAGAATTCGTATGCCGCCGTTCTTTTTCTCGTCTGCTCTTGGTCAGGGAACAGTAAGGCCTACGTTCTTTCACATCCATACTTCATTCCTTCTGTGTGCACATCAGTCCTGGTTGTGACAAATTATGCTCAGGGTTCAAGTCTCATTGGTCTCTCTGTGAAGATAAAAGATTGGCATGATGTGAGCATAACATTTATCTAAAAATTGACTCCTCTAGATCCTTCTCAATCTGGAAAATGGTAGGAAGTAACAATATTGCTATCTAAGAAAATTGCTTTCAACAGGAAGTGAAAATGAGCCTGTATTACTAGGAGCTGAGGCACGTTTTCTGTTAACTATGGGTGCTTGTTTAAATTACCACATGTGATTTTGCACATTAATGCAAACAGAAAAACTTAAGCTCAGGCTCAAATTTGACTTCAGAAGCCAGCTAAAAATTGGCTTCAATATGTTTGTCAAATTTTCCACAATGGAAAAGTTTTCTCTTGCAGTATTTTCTTCATTCATAAATAAATTCCCTTTTTCTTACAAAAATTTGTTATTTTTCTTTCTTTCTCATTATTTTTAAAAGAGCAGGAACAAATTGGGATCCTCTTAGAGCAGAAACTTTGTCCAGTGCACTGAACATTTTATTATTTTTTACAAAGACTTTTCCTTCAGAGGGCTCAATTCATGTTTCAAGGATCTAAATGTCTTGAATTGTGGAAAAAGCTGATTCTTCTCTCCTAATCTTCTCCTTAAAAATGCATTTTTCTCTCTAGAAAATGAATTTAATGTGCTATCCCCATATTTAAGGGAATTCAAGTGGCTAATTTGATGGGATAGTTTCTTGCAACTGCCAGTAACAAGAATAAGTTAGAAGGAGCAAGGCAAATTGTGTTTCTTTGCTTAGCAACTCCCTTCCCACCCTTAACCCCCTGAATTAGCTAAACTGACAGGGGTATGATTGGGTAGAAAGGATATCTAGCCTAAGACATGGTGCCTAGCAGACAGATAGTTGCCCAGGGCTGATCACATTTTAAATGGTCCTTCTCTGTCTTTATTCTTTCTCATTTTGTCTCTGCTTTTAATCTGAAGGTTCCGAAAGGCCTTGTCTTCAGCCCTCAGTGTTTTTCCCTACCCCATTCCTTCTTTCCTAAATTCACTTTTTATGTGAGTCATTCAATAATCTACTTGAAACAAATGATTCTTGGTGGCCTCAGGTCTTCTCTTTGGTTCTGTATCCTCAGGGTTATGACTTATACGTAGATACTTTCTTCCTTGTAGAGTCCCTCTCCCTCTTCTTCATCCTTGGCTGTCATCACATACATCACGGCGTCTTTAATGTGCTTCCGGCGTGGAGTCTTATGGCTGATTCTGATTCTCCCATGCTGGCTCAGCTTTCTTCTACACTGTCGCAAGTCTTGATTCTTTCTGAGCAACATTACAAGTCCCACAACTTCACATTTGAAAT
>NW_006439192.1:17870165-17883979 GCF_000325575.1 Pteropus alecto | reverse complement strand
ACTCTCCAAGCTGGAATGATCACAGTGTCCCAGAGCCTATGTTTGGAAATTTTGGACTGCTCTCTCTGCTACCTCTTTGACTATACCCTCCTCTACACATATTGCCAGTAAAGGGCTACCTCATATGGGGTCCATATTTCTCTGCTATTGAATTGAGCTGGGCTCTTAAAAGTAGTTGCTAATATTTGAGCTTGGTTGTTGAAATGTATCTTGACTTCCCTACCTTTTTCTTCTATTCCATTAATCTGATTTAAAAAAAACAACAAAAACTAATATTATTCACTGATCCCTTCTGATTCATTACACCATTATTCTCTTTATAAATTCTTCCAATAGCTCTTAATAGAAATTGGATTTCTCTTATTTGTAGCTTTCCTTTCACTTTCACAAACAATAAATAATTTCCAGGTATGGTAACAGAGACTATTTTCACACACCAAACAAAAGTTATTTTAGGTAAATATTTATTGAATGAATATTACATATTAGGGTCTCTTTTATTATGCTGAGGACACACCATTAAATAAAACAACATCCCTGCCCTTGTACGCTTAGTGAGGTTAACAGGCACCGTTTTCCTAATAGAGTGAATAAATATGTCTAAGTTCAAGGAAAATCTTATTTCCAAAATAGTCTTGATCTCATTGGCTGAAAGTCTATGTAGACTCTTATAACTAAATGATCATCAAAAAGCTTTTAATTAACCATAAAAGTATTATAACTCGAGCATATTTAGGAATAGAGTTTTGGGATTTGAAATCATTATAAAAGTTCCATTTTTTTTTCTCCTAAGTTGACATCTATTTTAAAATAAGTAATGCTATATATACACTTATGTACGCATTTTTATATTTTAAAAATGGGCTGATTGAATCAGGGATTTTTTTTTATTTTTATTTTTCTCTATGCTGCAGTTTTGCTTCAGTTAGTTAGACAAGGCACTGGTAAATTCCAGTCTGCCAGCCAAATTTGACCCATCTCCTGTTTTAGTTAATAAAGTTTTACTGGAACACAGCATATGTATTTGTTTATATATTGTCTTTGGTTGCGTCCATGTTAGAAAGACATAGTTGAGTGGCTCCAATGGAGACTGTGATAAAATGAATTATGTCTCCCAAAAAGATAGGTTGAAGTCTTAATCCTTAGGATCTGTGAATGTGACTTTATGTGGAAGTATGGTCTTTGCACTTAAAATCAAGTTAAGACGAAGTCGTGCTGAATTTGGGTGAGTCCTAAATCCAAGGACTGGTACTTTACAATAGACAGAAGAGGAGATTTGGATACAGAGACATTCAGACAAACAAGAAAATAGGCCATGTGAGGACAGAGGCAGAGATTGGAGTGATGTAGCTAAAAGTCAAGAAACACCAAGGGTTGCCGGCACCCATCAGAAGCTAGGAGAGAGTCTTCTCTAGAACTTCAGAAGGAATATGGCCCTGCCAGCACTTTGATTTCATACTTCTTGCCTTCAGAACTGAAACAATAAATTTCTGTTGTTTTTAAGCCAAGTTTGTGGTAATTTGCTACTGCAGCCCTAGGAAGCTAATACAGAGAGACCCGATGGCCTGCAATGTATAAACTATTTACTATCTAGCTCTTTACAGAAAATATTTGCCAGTGTCTAAGTTAGACCATGCGTATTTCCTTCTGTGTTTATTTGTTCCTTTACATCTTTAAATGTAGAGTATTCTCTTTTTTATATAGTCCACGATACAATTTTACAATCTTGCAAATTAGATAATAAGTTCTCTAATGTAGTAATATGAACATATATCACTAGTAAAGATGTATCCTTATAGTAATGTTACAAATGTTTATAAATTAATTCCAACTCGATGTTAACAAATTAGTAATGACAAGATAAATTCAGATATTTTTGAGCTTTATAGAACATCTCTAGTGCCAAATACCTGAGTTTTCTTTATTTGTGAAGCAATTCTAAAGTGTTATGATAAATCAGAATATAGTATTCAAATATACCATCAAAGACAAAGACATTTGGATATCAGAAATTTCAAACAGTAAAAAGTCCTTTGCATCTGTCTTTCCACTTTTGTACATCGTTCAAACTCTTCAAAGATTTAATCTGCATTGTAACGTTTGCAAACCACTTATTTGCTTCTGACGAAGTCAATGAGTTCAATATAACTTCAAAAGGTAGTTTTCTGCGTTATCTCCTGCACTCAAGGCTGAATATGAGAAGGTTAAAAAATGCAGCTGCTTAAGTAGCGCTAAATTGCTGGAGCACTTTGATGGTAATCGTGTCCTACACGAGGAAGAGGGTTACTGTGCGGACGTTTAGCATAAAGCATTTAATGACCAAGACCTCAGCTGCATCAGTAGGCAGGGCCTTTGAAAATAAGGGAAATTATTAGAGAGAAAGTTGACCAAACACTTTTGATTGAACTAGGTACGGCAAGTAGATGACAATAGCAGACCGATTTGGTTTATTTTCATTAGCTCCTAGAGAAACAACTCACAGTTATTAACCATAACAGTCTTCTGGAAAACACAGCTGGTCTTAAAGTAAATTTCATTATATGATTAATTTGTTTTTTCTCATCTCTTGCAATGTATTTGATTGACTAAATGAATGGGCAGGCAGTCCCTGACTTAGGGACACTAGATTTAGGGTGATCATATCCTCTATTTCAGATATATTATTTAAATATGCTTTGAAACTTGGCCAGAGAACTTAACATTATCAGAACTTAACACATTGTTTTATAACATGTTCCTTATTCCAAAGAAACATTTTTAAATTGTACTTTAGAAAGTAATCTGATTTTAATTGGACACTGTATACCTTTAAAACCCTTGATGGCAATGATTATAATTTATCAGGCCTAAAACAAACATCCCTAAAATCATCTGTACTTCTAAAATTCCATGAGGTTATGCATCTATCTAGCAACCAAAAGGATTAAGTAAACACAAAGGATTAAGTAAACTTCTGGTCAATATTACTCATGCTTCCCTTGTTATTTATTTTCTGTTAAGAATGATAAATTCCTGATTGTTTCCTTGAATATCTTCTGCACGCTGTCCTTCTATGTTTATAATAGTTTGGAAAAGCTCAGCTCCCCTCGAAAAAGCAGACTTCAGAGAAACTCTAATTTACCCTAACATATTTTAGATTAAAGATCTAAATTAAGTTCTTTATACATGATACTAAAAATTTTTTTGCCTTTTCTTATTTACAATTCATATTTTCCCTAATAAGTTAGTATTTATGATTTATTATCAATTATGTTAATCAAATAGTAAATACAACTTTGTAAACCTTAAAATTTTTCCAAGTGTTTCTTTTATTGAATAGCTGGATTGAACACAAGAGAAAATCAATTGCTATTGTTCATTATAGAGAAAATTTTGCTCCCCGGGGCAAATTTACAAATTGAAGCATTGAAATAATTAACTACAAAAATAAAATCATATTATGGTGATTTTGTTACGTAATGATAAATTCAAGCATAACTTAAATTTGAGCTTACAGTTTCAAACAGAAGAACACAAGTGAATTTAGCTATCATGTTTGAAGCACAAAGTTAAAACACAAACAAAACTATAAAAATACAGGGAAAGAAAAGTCTGCTATGACTTTAAAAAAAGTGATGCTTATTAAGAAGATACGGGTATAGAGAAAGATAAATATAGTAAGTCATTAATGGCTGAAAAGGTTAAAACAAAGCAGGTTGCTTTCTTTAAACATGACAGGAAATAAGAGGTCATTGATAGAAATAATAAATAAGAAGTCAACTTCTGTTTAGAGACAAGGTGGAGTAACAGAAACTGGATGTACCCTCCCCGCTCCTGTCTAAATAACAACAAAATAGAACACATGAAACAAAGTTTTCAAGGCACTGACATGAAGTAATGAAGGATAGTGAACCTTGAGAAATGGGAAACAAAGAAGATGAGTCCTTGATTACACTTGCTCACTGCCTTAAGAGGGCTATAGAGGGAGTAGGGGAAGGTATAGGGACTAGGAAGAGCCCTGCAGCTTCTTAAGCTAAAGAGACAGCTGAAAATCTGGTAGAAGAGTTGGTAAGAACTTGCAGGGCAAAGTGTTGGAGAAAAGAGCTGCATGGAGAAGGAAATCTAAAGGTTTGCAGAGGGTCCCTCTTGAGAATGCAGCACAGTACTGATCAGCACATGTGTGTGAGGAGATCGCTGGAGGCCAGAGAAAGAATAATTGGAAAAGATTATAGCAGTTTCTCAACCTCGACATTACTGATACTTTAGATTAAAAAATTCCTCTTTGTTGGGGGCCATCCTATGGTAGGATGTTTAGAAGCATTCCTAACCTTTACTCACTAGATACCAGGACAATAAAAAATAACTTCAGACATTACCAACTGTTGTCTGAGGGCAAAATTATCCCCTAAAGGACCAGTAAATTACAGGGAACAGTTTGCAGAGCTCACACAAGGCCAAGAATAGTGTATATTCCTACCAGCCAGGCTGTAAAACCTCATAGTGTATTAGGCAACATACTCAGAAAGGTCTTGCCTCCGTTGTAATAATTAGCACTAGATTAAACATGGTTCTGGTCCCATCTAAATATCTTAAAAGCAAGACCAGAAAGGAGCAAAATGTTTCAAAGTAGTTTAACTGTTCTATACAAAGTTCAAGAATATAATAAGAATACAGAAATACTCAGCTCTCAACACGGTAAAACTCACAATGTCTGCCATCCAATCAAAGATTACCTGGCATGCCAAGAAGCAGGAAAATCATGAGAAAAAACAATCAATTGAAACTGACTCAGCCCTGACATGGGTGTTCGAATTAATGGATGAGAACATGAAAACAGTTATCATAAATGTATTTCATATGCCCAAAAAATTAAACAGAGATATGAAAGATATAAAAAGGAGATCCAAATCAAACTTCTAGATATGAAACTACCATGCCTGAGAAAAGCAGTGCATGGAGTGAATGGCAGATTAGACACTGCAGAAGGAAACGTTAATGAATTAAAGATATAGTAATAAAGTAATAGAAACTATACAGAATGAAGCACGGAGAAAGAGGATAAATATATAAACAAGAGGTGGGACTACTTCAAGAAGCCAATATAGATGTAATTGGAGTCCCTGAAAGGGAAACCAGGAATGAACAGGAAAAAAAAAGTTGAAAAAATAATATTGGAAAAATCCTCAAATTTGATAAACACTACAAATCCATAGGTCTCCAAAGTTCAACAAACCCCCAGAACAAGAAGCATAAAGAGAATTACACCAAGGCATTGATTATAATTAAAATTCTTCAAAATTGATAAAATTGATTAAAATTGATTAAGAAAGTCTTAAAAACAGACACAGGGAAAAGGCACATTACATATATTATATATACATATTTTCTCAATAGAAATAATGTAAGCAAGACAACAGCAGGGAAATATCTTTAAAGTAGTGAAAGAAAAAAAAAACATCATCCTAGATATCTATATTCAGTGAAAGTATCTCTGAAAAAGGAAGGCGAAATAACTATCTTTTCAGACATACTACAGCTGACTACCAGTTCTCTCATTACAAGAGACGTAGTGAAAGCCCTCCAGACAGAAGGACGATGACATCAGATCGAAACGTAGATCCACATGAAGGAATGAACAGCCCTGAAAATGGTGGCTACTTGGTTAAATGTATAAAATATTTTCCTTATATAAATCTATTGAAGAGATCAAGAGAGAAATCTATTGGAGGATCGTTTAAAGAAAAATCATAATTATGGTAGATTTTGTAACATATGTGCGACTAAAATGTATTGCACCAGTGGCATAAAGGCAAGAAGGGGAGAAATAGAAGGATATTATTGTAAGGTTTTTGTCCTCTATGTAAAGTGGCATAATACCATTTCAAGGTAGATTGTGTTATCTACCTTGTATATTTTAAACCCTAAAGCAACCACTAAAGGTGTCTATTTTAAACCCTAAAGCAACCACTAAAATAAAACGAAATGTTAGAGCTCATAAGCCAACAAAAGAAATAATGGAATCATAAAATATGGAAACATAAAAAATATTCAACTAATCCAAAGAAGGTAAGAAAAGAGAAACAAAGAATATAGGGAGCAAATCAAATACCAGTAGCAGGATGATAGACCTAAACTTTATTAGGCCAATAATCACCTTAAATGTAAATGGTCTAAACAGCCCACTAAATGCAGAGATTTTTCAGATCGAATTAAAAAAAAAGTATACCCTGCTTCCAAGAAACATACTTAAATACAAAGCCACAAACAGGTTAAAAGTAAATGGTTGGAAAAACAGAAACCTGACCGTGATGGACTAAAAGGGATGAGGCAGTGTGAGTGAGGAGAGGTGAGGCCGGAGAAAACGGAAGGGCCAGATGCAGTGCTTTATAGGGCAGGAAAGCAGTTTCATTCCTATTCTACCAATAATGGGTGATTGTTGGATGGTTTTCAATGGGGTATTGACATGATCGACCAGGTCTGAAATCACCCTCTGGCTAAAGTGTGGAGAACAGGGAAGAGGGAAGTCCGGCGTAGACACGGGAAAACTTGTTGGCAGATTTTTGCAGATGTCCGAGCAAGAGAATGACAGCTTGGACTGGGGAGCCTGCAATGGCCATGAAGTTTTAGAGAAGTGGGTGGATGTGAGAGAGAGAGAGTGATCGGTGGAAATGAGACCAGGGAAAGGGAGAGTTGAGGATGACTACCAGGACGGTGGCTTGAGCAGTGGCGTGAGATGGGTGAAGAGGGCCATCTACTGAGACAGAACAAGAGGCTACCCCTAAACACTGTGTAGTGCTCGCTCCTACTTCTTGCTTTTCTTTCATTTAAAACACGTATGAAGCAATAATATTTATTCTTTGTGAAAACTAGAAAATACACATAAGTGCCCCCTAGAATCATTAAAATTATTTCCCTCTTAACATGTTAGTGTTCACCTTTCAAACTTTTCCTAGGCATATATATGTGTATACATTATGTGTGTTATATATATATATATATGTAATAAACATGATTTTTGTAACCTATTTTTACTTAACATATTGTGAACATTTTCATGTGAGTAAAGATATATTTATGCCTTTAATAAGTCATAAATAGGAAGCTAATTGTTTTAAGACTCAAAGCTCTACTCCATGCTTTATCATGGACAGCACATAGGCAAACTTCGATAATGAAACAAATAGGAGCAATATACTAAAATAGCTACTGAATAAGTGAATGCTAGAAAATTTTTAATTGGAAAATATATAGAACAGTGCCCTAGGCTATAAGAAAAGTGGCTTAAATCTGATCAAATCATTAGAAATTCTTTCAAAATTATTTATATGTAGAAGGAAAAGAAACTAGAAATGAACGAAAAAGAAAAAATATGGATAATGAGGCTAATTTACCCAGTAATGTAAAGTTGGGCTATATTCTATTATTTAAAAATAAATAAAGCAATTCACTTACATAGTTTGAAATTAAAAATGCTTCTGTTTTTCCCGGTAAAAATTATGGACACCGGGAATATAATATCTAGAATACGAATACATATTAATATAGTTATGTAGTCTATTGTCACAATGGCATGAATAAATGCAGGGAGAAGGCTATAATATCCATACTTAGAATAGATGGGAGAGGGTACTCTAGAATCCAACACAGCTGAGCCAAAGGCAGCTTTCCTACCTTGCAGACCTGTAGGGTAAAGTGTAAGTAATCACTCTCAAATTATCTGCCTGCCTGGATAACCAATATCCATCATATTTATTTAAGCATTTTTATGATGGTTTAAACCAGAACCCTGAATACAGAGGCCACCACTTTATTTACCTGTGCTTCAGCATGAACCAGGCCTTTGAAGATTTTGCCAATAATGCTATCTGGTTAATAGGAAAAATCAAGGAAACAGTTATGTGCCATGTAGGTAATACTGTGTTATCCAAATGGCCTCAAAAATACACTAGGTAAAAAATAAATAAGCTAGACAACTTTGATATCATTCCCTGTATTTTTCTGATTGAACAGCATCACAGACTGTCCTGCTACGTTCAAATGAATGCTCCTACCACGGCGGACACGCCAGACACAGTCAAATACACATAACAATAACCTCCATGTATTAAAATACTTTTCCACGTTAGGTATTTTACACATGGCATTTCTATTTCTAACAACAGTTCATCAAGTTTATGGTATTTATCAGTTTTACTGAAGAGGAAATATGAGAAATTAATGAAAATTTTCAGGTCAGACAACCAGAGAGTGGCTAGGCTGGGACCGACAGTTCTACACAGTGCTCTTCCATTTATTTCTTTGAAAAGTTGCCAAACCATAATATATGTGTAGCATCAACTCAAATTCCAAACCTTTAGTCATAACGAAAGAAAATAAGCAGCCTTCTAGATGGCTCAAAAGTGACACAAAGATGGGGATTGCTGACCTGGTGACAGTTGGGAATGCTGTGTCCAACTGGAGAAGCTTCTTAAATGAAGAGCTAATATCATTTCCCTAAGTGCTGGGCATAGTCCTCTTAGAGTGGACATAAAAGCTCCTCAATGAATTATTAATTACAATCTTGATTATTTATTGAGTGCTTAAAATATGCCAGGTGTTTTACATATATGACCTCACTTAATCCTCACAGCAACCTTGCTAGGTAAGCATTATAAACCGCATTTTCACAGGAGAGAATTAAGGCCCAGAGAGATTAATTGACGTCTCCAAAGACGTAGTCTGGAAGTGGCCGTGTAGAATTTGAACGTATTTTGGCTTAATTCCAAAACTGTATTTTCGACCACTACACTTTACTACCAAACTTTAGAATAAAAAGGGGATTTAAGCAATAAAAAACAAATGAATTCATTTTAAAGTTAAAAACCAGAGAGAGAGACAGATGGACAGACAGAGAAATATGGCAGCAAAGACTTTGACAAACTGCGTCAGGATGTCAACAGATTTCGTATGAACAAAGTCAGTGAAGGTTACAATATCGAATATACCATGATAATTTAATCTGCAGAGATTACAGCACTGGGGAGGGAAAAGTAAAAGGCAAGTGAAACTTGACTGAGGAGTAAGAGAGGTGGAAATTCAAGACCAAGTTAAAAAGATAAAATATACTGGAAACATTTTCAAGCTTCTTCTTCAGGGGAAAGACAATTAAGAAAGAAATACATGATACCTCATGGTGATATTATGTGTTTTAGAGGAGAACACAGTCACAATTCCTTTTGTTTGTCATCTCACCCCACGTGGTTTAGTTACCAAGGAGAGTAGCTCTCTTACATCACCACAATCTTGGTCATATGAATTTTTTGTATGCCTTTTATTTCCCTGAATAAATGCTCTTCTCTTACATTGGTTTCCGAGGGGTGCAGATGGAGCAGACTCCAATCCTGGGGTTGAGGATCTGCCTGCACAGAATCTCAGTGATTGGTTCAGGAATGGACATGTGACCTAATTCAGGCCAATAAGATCAGCTCCAGGACAAGACAAATTACTAGGAATGTGCCTTCTCAAAATCGGTGAATGTGGAGTCGCTAGTCTGGGAAGGTGAAGAGGAGGAGTCTATTTATACTTTTGTCACCATGTGGAAAAAGCCTGCCTGCCATTGAAGTCTATATCGAAGAAAATATGATTTTAAACCAACAAGTTCTTATCCTGATTTTTCAACTAAAAAAAAATCTATACTAATACCACCAGGGAAGTAATAACAAGGACAGGGTTTTGATCAGACAGATCTATGTCTAAAGTCAAGCTCCATAATTTACGTTTCTGTGACTTATGACCTTGGAAAGGTTATTAAGTTCCTTGGGATTTGACTTTCTGTATTTCATTCTCGAAAATGCATACGACAATATCTTTCTTATGGAGATATTTTAACGATTAAATGTAATACAGTTTTAAAAGCACAGCGATTGGCATATAACATACTATGTACTTAATAAGGACCCGTTATTATAATTAAATTCAAAACGTTGTCCAGTGTCCAAGAATAATGTCCAATGTCATTAAGCTTATCTGAAGAAGCTGGGATGGAGGAAATGTATAAAAGCTCAGTCCTTTAAGGCTGAGACCTAGGGATTATACATCCGTAGTGAAATTGATATTTTGCTAAAATGTTCGAATGGAATTTGGGTTTTGAATTTTTATGAGCTTATTCAGAAATACTATGTCATCAAATGAGAAAAAAAATAGTTCCCACACCAATACCATCAAAATGATTTCATCTATAATGGTATCCAAATATTTATGTCTTGGTAGTAGGAAGCAGGAGGCAAACACAGGAGGGACTTTCAAGGGGGTCAATGAAACTGATTAAGTCTCTAGATTGAAAGAACTATGTGAGGTTAATTTTAGTAACAACTAGGTGGAGACCTGATAACTACCCACAGGTATTTGAGAATAAAGGATAACTGCCGTTATTCATGCTTCTATAACTCGCAGGCAAAATTACTATAATAAACATATCCTCTGTCTACTGCCCACCAGATAGTTTTCATCTCAGTCTGAAAAGCACCAAACCAGCCAAGTGGCACCTTCTTCACAGACCCCTGGAGAGCAGGAAATTCTGGTTCAGTGCTGGAGGTGAGGGTCAAGCTCAACAGGCACCTCCCTGTGGAGTGAGGAGGGAGATGGGGACAGAGAGATTCCCAAACCCCGCTTCCTCCTTGAAGTTGTGATGCTCTAAAGGAATAAGTCAATTCCAGAGTTGCTTCAGGGTTTCGAAACGCCTTTGTGTTCAGTCCTAGTGTTTGATTTGCCCAAAGAACTATGGAAACTATCTTAGCTCGCTGTGGATACTGCAGGGCTGGGTCAGGTGTGGACTCGGTCTCTAAGGGTGTTTTTGAAAAGGACCAACATTTTCACAGCCAGTCTGGCAAGCAGTCTGTGCGCTTACTCTAGAGGATTCAAATCTCTTTAATATTTTTCTCCTTTGGTGTTTAGTGTTTGTTTTTAAACAAGTTTTAATGCAACGCTATCAGGATATATAAACACGCTTGACTTGGTATAGGCTCATGGAGAAATAAAATGTTTTGACATCTCAAGTTTAGTCACACACCTTAAAGTGCATATGTAAATTACACTCAAATATTATGACTTTGTATAAGTGCTGCCAGATAGTCAAGTAAAAATAGAAAAAGTATATCCAATTAGTCAGCTGTTCTGGATTTCCTGAACGTTTTATATCATAAAGACAAATAGGTACATAATTTATAGTGTTCATAAAAAATTTTATGAGCCAGGTACACATGGTCCGACCCAGGCCTGCCTGTCAGGGACACCTGCTGAGGGGTGAGTGTTGTTGCCCAGTCCAGCACCCCGATGACTGGAGGGAGCTGTGTTTGCTTAAAGCAGGCCTCTTTCAATAATTAGGGCAAAGACTCTGGAGTAAGTGGCCCAATCAAAACATGTTTTTCTTGCTGTTACTAGTGGTAGTTATAAGCCGAGGCACAGGATTAAAATGAACTTACACAGCAGATAGAATTGTTGCCTTCTCGGATGTCTGCTGAAGTAAGATTCTTTGGCGCTCTTCTTGACCACAAAAGGGCAGTGCGAGCAGGAGTGTTCTGACAGGCACAGAGAGAAATTCAGTTTCCTTGGCTTCCCGCTGACTGCCTGCCATGTAAAGAAGCTGGACTTTCGCCACCGTATTTCATACCCTGATGATGTATTCTGGACAATTATTAAAAACCATGCTTTCAAGGTAAGTTAGGAAATTGTGGCTACTCAATAAATATTAAACCACAACAACAATTTGGAGTAAGTCAATGTTTCATCAAAGAAAGGCATTACTAAAATGCAACAGTCACTGGTGAGAAAATATGATCTAATTTTGGCTACTATGGCTTTACTTTAAAATAATTTAGCTATTCATTTCATTACAAAATGGTTAGGATACCCACTAATAGTTAAAGTTATAATCCATATGTCAGGAGGGTTTTAAAATTAATTTGAATGGAGCACTAAAAAAAGGACTTAATTTACAAAAACACCTTCCTCAGGTAAGAGCTACTCTGCTTTTCCATCACTTTCCCAACGGGGCATCTAGTCCAGCAGCAGCGCTTCTGCAGCCAGGAGGTGTATTTTTTTAATGCTCATTTAATTTTGGTCCCTGTACTTCTAACTACCAGTAGGGGGCCAATTAACACTGATTACAATAATTAGTTTGTATAATGGACACCTGTCACCTATGAACCGGACAGAGACTACTAACCTAATTTCACGTGGGCGGGTCACCGAGTAGTAATGACTAGTAGTTATAATTGGTCTGGGTTGCATTCTCTTTCTCTTCCGCCTCCCTCCGTCTTCCCCCCTCACGATCACTGTTATCTTCTGCGTGTAAGTGTGTGATAGTGATACTACTTTGGGAAGATTTCCATGATTATTTTTGGAAAACAGCCACATTTCATTGGATTATTTCTACAGTATATAGTAGTAAACATGTAATGTGGAATATATTTTAATTGCTGTGATGTAAATGGGACTTCGGGGTCATGTTACAGAGTGTTAACTGAAAGATCCAGCTATGACTTTAGCATGCCTTCAGGCCTTTTAAATTGTTATGGGAAATTGCAGCATTCAATTGAGTAGTTTCAACACTGAGCTCCCCTAAGGCTTATTACAGTTTGGCAACATGATGCCAATTTCGACTAATGTACATAATGTTTTTTTTCCTCTCATATTTTATCTGCAGACCTTTTCTAGTATGTACAACTTGAAAACCGTGAAACACTAGGCAGATGAAGAGCCACACAATTGAGACGATTTACCATCATGCTGTTGGCAGAAGTCTTCGGGTACTGCACAGCTTCACTCAGATGGGGTTCAGAAAAGCAGGAGTATCAAAATATTGGTCCAATAATAACAATGTGAAATGCATAGAAAATGCCCAAATTATTATAATTTAATTTCCCATTGAAAAATTTTGTTATAAACTCTCTATGAGAAATGCATTCAGATAGATAATTCAAGAAAGATTCGAGCAGTAAATATCTAGAAGATTAACTTATGATAATGATACTTATAAAGTGTATTATAATTTATAAACATTTCATATATGCTCTGATAGTAAGTTGGCTGTGAAACATTTCATAGATACTCTGATAGTAAGTTGGCTTCTTAAGTATGAGCCACTAGAAACAGAAAAAGTACGTCCAGCGTAAGTGTGGTTTACTGTCATGTTAGGGGTGAACAAAAGGGCCCCTCTTTTTTCTCCTTGGGTATATGAAGTGCAGGTCTGTGTAACTTGTGCTGAAGGGAATAAGATGAGCCAGATTCCCCACAGCTTGACTAAATTGGGCCTGACATGGCCAGACCCTCTTCTTATGATACATCTGAGCGGAAAGTGCAGAATCCTTCACAGAGAGAGCAAGAGAGGCACCCAAACTTGTTGGTTCTGCCTTAGCCGTCTCTCACATGACTTGGATTGGACTCACTTTGGTCAGATCTGCAGAACCTGGAGAGTTAAGAACAATGTTGTAAAAATGCCTTTCCCTCCACTTTTCCTAAATAGCAGAACGTCTAGGACAGCAACCTCTTGCTTCGAAACCCTACACCAAAAGACATGGAACAGGCTCCTGCGAGGTAAGCACCACTCATTGAGTTAGTGTTGGGTATTTCTACCAGGCTACATACAAAGGACTTAGTTTGGACAGTTAATACTCTGATGGGCGTTATCCTTCCATCTGAGGCCAAGGCAGAAAGGCAGAAAAGAGCAGCTTTGCAAAAGCAAAGGGGTGTAACCAGGGAACAGAACAGATCTGAAGTACCTAGTTAAAAAATTGTAGTAAAAGAATAAATTATAGCTAAAATGTCTGTAAACTGAATGCCCACTAAATTCTGAGTAA
>NW_006439192.1:17846468-17870153 GCF_000325575.1 Pteropus alecto | reverse complement strand
ATTCCTGTAGATGGCTCCTAGAAAGAACGTTTTATCGGTCTGATCGCACCTAATTTTCTAATTCAGCAAATTCTCCACCACAATGTTCAGGGCATACTTTGAAATACTAGACATTTTGGTGACACACCGAAAGGAATAAAAGACTCAAAAAACATCAAAAAGTCATCCACAATTATAATGGGATAATTTCTAGAGTAAATCAATGCCTTATAGTGTCAGTAAAGGAATAAGAGCAGTTTGTCAATTATACTCTCCACTCGCTGGCCCTTTAGGACTTGGTATTTGTAAACAATCTGTTGCTTTCTGAATAGAACTGTTTATGGCCCTACCATTTTATTTCCTCTTCATACTTTTAGGGCAGCACAGTCACATGGTTCAGTAAAAATGTAATAATGCCTGGAGCTGGCCTGCCAGTGTGATGCTCAGTGCTAGCCAAGCGTGCCCTGTTTACAACCAGCACAACTCAACCTGTGTCTTCTTGGTGCAGCAAAAAAACAAACAAGCTAGACCCACTCAACCTGTGTCTTCTTGGTGCAGCAAAAAAACAAACAAGCAAACAAACAAAAAACCAAACCAAACCAAAACAAACAAAAAAAACACCCCAAAACTAAAAAATAAAAAACCTTGACAAATTGAACTCGATTTCGCAGTAGCTGAAAACTACTGCAGGATGATAACGGATCCATACCACCCCACAAGTTCTGTAGTCTGTGTCCACGCGAACCATTTTTAAGCTATGCCATTCCTCTTCTAGATTGAACATTGTTTTGGTTACAAGAGTTGAGAAGCAGGAATAACACTGACTACGACTGAAGTTTTCCTGTGGCATCATTCTCTATTCGACTACTCTACATGCTTCTCTACTTCAAAATTCACAATCACCCCATCTGAAAACCCTCCCTGACATTATCTACCTTTGTGTCTTGCACACAATAGGTCTTCAATAATCAATGTTTCCTGATTTACGTGAACCTTGATGTCACAAAAAACCCAAATGAGACAATAGAGCTGATTTTAATAGAAAAATAAATCATTCTAAAAGAGAAAAGATAATATAATATTGTCTTCAGGGCATCTCTCATTTGCCACTACTAGATTTAGTTCAGTTTTTGTGTGTGTGTTTTTTTTTCACTATCCTCTGTAGAGTTTTCATACTCTTTCAAATTTTCCTCTTGAATAATAGGAATGTGATGATCTAGCAAGGAAGCTATTATAACAAAATCATGCTATAACATTCATATGTCTCCACGACTCTTATTATGGTAAAATTTATATGTGGAAAAATAATGGTTATGTAGAATATTCTCATTATAATCACAAAATATAAACAAAAGAAGAAATCTTCAAATTAAAATTAAGTCATTAAATATTACCATATACAGTTAACCTGTATTCTACAGCCCTGGGATGCCCAAAGAGTTGTCAAATAGGGACTAAAGCAGTCTAATGTACATAGCTAAAATTTATTGAGGGCTCACTAAATGTTCACTTTCTATGCATGATCTAATTTCTACAATAAACCTATCAGGTGGGTTCTTTTGTTAACCCTCCTTTACAGATAAGGAAACCTAGACTCAGAGAAATTAACTCATTCAAGGTCACACAACTGCTAAGTAGCATAGCTAGGGCTGGAACTCCGATCTGCATGACAAAATCTGTGCATTGGACCATGACACTGTCCACTGTTAGGACAGGTACATGCAGTCACACTAGGGAATAAAATGGTGGATAATCTCAATTCTCCTGCTTTGCTGTGAAAGCTTTTAGGCAAAGATGATCATCTGCAGAAGCAATAGAAATATAATTCTTATGTTGTAATATTGTTAAGTGGGGTTTTGGTAAAATCCTGACATATGATAGTGCCCGGTGGAGCAATCAGTCAGTGGTGAGCCCAAGCACAGTAACCAATATGTGAAATCATGTAGTTGAAAAGGCCAGTGCTCAAATATTAGAGCTAGTGCAAATAATGTCAGCTATTAATTATCACACTAAGTAGTGATCAAAAGTACACATACTAATTTTAACAAGGTATGTTTGAATGAAAAACAAATTCTACCCATGGTTTATGGCAGAGTTTTATGAGAGAAGCAGGTTTCATGACTGAAATTAAGATAGGTTTCCATCTCGGAGAATGCCGCAATTCACATAACTAATCACCCATAAAACCTATTACAAACAAACACTAAGAAAAACTCAAAAAGCATATAAGAGTGATGAAATTTCCACCTCAATGACTGATAAAGTGAGATATATCAAAAATCAACTGAGCTGGAAAAATGACACACTGTGAAGAGGTGCTTAGGATGATATGTGGTCAGGATCTTCCATTAGTCAAAGTGATGACTCTCAATACATGGATATTTCAGGTCCTCGTACCTGGAAGCTCAGTTCTTAATGACAGAAGTCTGTCTTCTCACATAGAAATTAGAAAGAATGCTTCCAAAGCCGAAGCTCTCAAGGAATGATGACTTAACGGATGAACAGCTCTCCACACCAACTTCAAGAAAGCCATGGCTATCCTTCCGTTTTAGAATCAGATGAAACACAGATTTATCACATGCTTTTTAAATATTGTTTTCAGAACTAGTTTCTTGGCTTCAAGTTTATATATATATACACACACACACACACACACACATATACATACACACACATACATAGATACATATATACACACATGTATATATACACACATATATTTATATATAAATGATATATATTTATATATTTACATACATTTTATAAATGTGTATAATATATACATAAATTTATACCCATTTAGCTTTTTAAGGTAAAGGCATTCAGTTTTGTTAATGGGAGATTATTTCAGAAATTAAAAAGCACTAGCTGTCACAGTTTACCAAATATCCTATGCTATATATTTTACTTTTGAAACAGTTACAACATGAACTCTCAGCAAAGCAGAGCTGCCTTCTGAATAGTGGCAAATGCTCTATGAAAGTCTGCTGAATAAATATGCAACTGAGAGAATGACCCCACAAAGAATGACCCACAGAGAATAACCACTTACATGTCCAGATCACAGAAGCACCTTTTACATGACCTTCACCTTCCACAGGCATCAACATAAAACTAAAATGCTAATGCTCCTTTTACAAAGGAAAGAGTAGTCAAATCACACACATGAAAAAAAAGGTGGTGGGTGGGGCATTAAATGGTAAAAGGCCAAGGGAAATAGTCTGTGGAAAAAAATCTAACAAAGATTCCTTTTTTTTTTTCCCCTCTAGATGGATTGTCTTCTTTGCTAAATTTTTGGCAAAATAAGCATTTTTTTTTTCCAGTAAAAGAAGCTAAATAATCCAGACAGTCTAAGATACTTGGCTAGTAAGAGTTGATAAAACAACGTATTGGCCTTTCAAAGAAAATGTATCATTCAAGTGAGGTTTTTTAGGCCAACTATCTTTTTCTGTAGATTGAAGGCCAAAAGGCACATTAATGTGTACTGAGGAAGCACAGTGATTTGAAGCAGAACTGTACCGACTGGCTGTTTATCTTTCTCAGTATAGACCCAACAACACCCTGTCTTTATAGTTGTATGCTACACTTACTCCCTGTACCATACATAGTACAGCCAGGTTGTCACCGAATAGGCAAATTGCATTTTATGTCTGTATATGCTCAACTTCCTCTTCCCAGTGTATCCATTCTGTCACTTCGAAAAAGCATCATTTTTTTTAAACAAAACTATGTCATCTACAAAAAAATCTGTGGTGTGTTCTATTGTAGATAGCGTCACAAGGGGCTCCTTTCCTCTGATGCTTCCAGGAGTGGGAATTTTCAAGATGCTTTTAAATGTACACTTCTTTTTCATTTAATTGATTATTCATGAGATAAAAATAATTAAAGAAAAAAATCTGAAATTGACAGTAGTATTTTTCTTGCTAACCTCAATTAACTTTAGCCTCTCTTCTAAATCTCATCATGCTACCTGTCAAAACTAAATGGAGGATATGTCAAAAATTAAATGGGGGGGTAAAAAGCTAGTAATATAGAGAGAAATATATTATTTTTATAGATATTAAAAAATATAAACCATTTCATACAAATAAAGCTCAGATAAATTCAATGTTTGGTTGTAATATTAAGTAAAAGAAGAAAGAAATTTGGGGGGTCTATAAAGAGGTGATAGAATGGTGTAAGTCTTAGTTGCATATAACAGACTCTACAAGATTGAAAAGGCCCTGTCAAAGTGAGGGGATTAACGAAAGCCAAAGAAAATATGAAAAACAGTGAAAGAAAACATGCATGTGGTTTATTAATCATCTTTACTACTGAGGTTTAATATACACAAAATGCAGTCTTCTTCAATCTTCTTTCAAATGTATATTTTATTTTTCTTTAAAAGAGATAGCATTATAATTCAAAAGCAACAGAGGACTAATAAATAAAAAGAGCACTTTTTTTTTTTTAAACATAGCTAGGCTGGAAATGCCAGGCTAAGAGAGATCAAAGGTCATTTCAGCACAATTTGAAGTCAATTATTTTGGAATCCATCATTAAATTGAATTGTTCATGAAATGGAGACTGTCATCATGTTTCTATCCTTTTAAAAAATTTCACTGTTTTTGCGGAAGTCTAAGGAGAGCTTGTGGATTGTGGAGAAGCCTCAGCTTTCCAGCTGTCATGCTGCAGAATGGAAGCCCTAGAAATCGTTCACAGCAAATACATCAAGCCAGTTAGAACATTCTACAGTGGAGAGTGTAAAATATAAAGACTTCCTTTTGGTAGGTACACACATGGCACCTCGATTAAAAACTATAAAATTAATGTGATTTACCTATGCATACATGTAGTATTTACTACTACATGTAGTAGTAAATGTATGACAAAAGAAAATGTATCTCAACTTCATTAGAGTTTATTCTCACCACCCTTCTCTAAGACCAGAGGTAGACACAAGCCATCACTATTGTGTCCTTTTCACGGTCATTATTAAAATTCTCAAGGTATGCAATTGTACTGTCAGATCTGTGACCTGGCAATAAGTTCCCAACATCTCAATGTCTGTATTTGTTAAAATGTGGGTCGTCAGATCCCATAATTCAAAATTTAGAAAAAAAAATCAAGTCAAGGTAATCTCTCTCCCCTTTTCAACCATATGGACCTAGAAGTCACTTATCACTTTCGGTAGAGGTTTTTTCCCTCCCCGCTTCCCTCCCTCCCTCCTTCTTCCCTTCTTTCAGATGGGAGAGAAATTATTTTGGTAAACAGTGGGCTACTTGAATACAGCATGTCTTCTACTGGGTCCATATCAAAATAGGAAATAATCACCCTTCTTGTAGTGTAATGGAAGGCACACCATAATAACACACTGGAACCTGGCTTTTTACAGCCCTCCCTGCCACTCCACTATCCTTTGCATCCTTAGTCATCAGTCATTTTTCAGTCATGTGACCACAGCAGGTAACTTAATTGACTTATCTCCTCTCTAAAATAGGGGATAATAACATCTTGCCTTTCTGGAAGTAAAGGGTTGGTTTAAATTATCCTGAGGTTCCTGCTAACTCTAAGATCTATAATTTAGAGATTTCTCAAAGACAAAGAGTGTTCGTTCCTAATTTCCACGACCTTGATACACAGTAAAATGTCAACCTTCCTGTGTAATACGAGTAAAGATAAGCAGCATTATGTGTCATCATGTTTTCCCTTTCAAACTTTTTTATTGTTTCCTTATCTCATACTCTAAAATAATTACAAACCTGTATTCTTTAATTAGAGTAACACAGGCTTCCTTTTTCTTTCTCTTGCTTGTCCATATTGATTCAATAAAGTTGTAAGAGGTAAAACTCTACTTTAGCATTTCAAAAAGGGGTCACTAAAGAAGACTGAATTTCAAATCTGGTTTTACAAAGAAACACAAATGCCTTTGCTTCAATCTTTTTTTTTATTTTTTAACAAATGAATGTTAATAACTAGGAGAAACTGGTTTAATTAAAAATTTGCCACAGATTATTAGATAATCCAGGGTTTTTAATGCTACATTGCTCTTTCAGTCCTGAATGAGTACCAGCCAGAGGCTTCCTATCTCTCAGCTTCCCTTCTCAATCTCTGGAAGTCTACTCTGCAGCCTGCCAGTCCATCATCTTTCTTTAATATGCTTAAATCTCTGGAGCTTCATTTTTTCTCATCTTCACTATGATATTTCTTCCTTTTGATTCTTTGATTCCTACATATGCCTTTCTACCTTGCTATTTAATTCCAAGATGCACTTTCCTGAATGATCATTAAATCTCTCAATCTGAAATCCATTTATATTGAATATTTTACTGAAAGTTTTGTTTCTGTGTACTATCAGCTTGCTTATAACAACAGAGTAAAGGTTAACATGTGAAAATGCATATCTTCACTTAATGGAAAGAAGTGCCTCAACAGAAAAACATATGATTTCGCAAAATATGCCCCACTTTAGGTGAGGTATCCAAACTACCAGCAGTGCAAATATCTGCATTTGAATACAGAATCTACTGGGCAGTCCCTCTCTCTGATAAGTCTCCTATGGCGTCTCCTAGGCCTTTCTGAGAAGTTTCTTGCTTGTTCATATATTTATTCATTCCACAACTATTTTTCAAGGACCTTCTGTGTGCCCAGACTCTGTGCTAGGTACTAGAGCTAGAATGGTGGAGAACTGAGATACCCTGTCCTCGAAGAGCTTTTAGTTCAGTGGGAAAAACAGGCAAGCAAATAAATAATCACAAATTATAATAGGTGCTATGAAAACATCAGTTTACTAAAATGGAAAAGAACGAGGTGAGTATGTGTGGTGGAGGGGGGAGATTCTCTGAAGGAGGTGATTTTTAATCTGAGATGGACAAGATGAGATGTGTTCCTGTACACAGGTTGAAAGGAGGTGCACTGAGCGATCAAGGGGCCTGGGTAGGAGCCGTGGCACAGGCCTCGCTGGTAGCGGCATGGGCCATAAAGCAGAGAGCAAGTCCTTTTATGTAAGTGGGAAGAAGCAATAGCCGCCGAGGGAGGAACTAAGTCACTCCTACTGCCATTGAGTCCCAGGCTTGGGACAGAGCGACTACAGTTATGCTGAAATCTTGGATATTCACAAATGATCTCTAGCTTTCTCTGAGGCCTCGCTGCCCTGAGACCTATTTTCTATACTCTCCTTGCATCACACAATAAACCACAATTAATGAAGCAATCTGACCCTATCTGGATTTGTGACCTAAAAGAGCCAAAATGACACAAATAGAGAGTTTCAACGCTTGAGGGCTACTGTTGGTATACGGTTAATGTATGGTCTTGGGAATTCACATAGATGTAACCTGACACAACGCAGCTTGGTGGGGCTGGGACTTTGAGGATCAAGAGGTACTTTTGAGGTAATGAAGAGATCAGAACCACAGGATGGCAAACTACTATTTTCATCTTGCATTGTGGAAAAGTACAGGAATAAAATAATCCATTCATTTAGAAGCAGCACCTTTACTTTAAAGATCAAGACAATTCAGAAAAAGAACTTATCTATCTATATCATCTATCTGATCTGAATAATTGTGAAAATTCTTTGTTTCATTATTGGGTCAAGCCATATGAAATCACCAATATTCTATTGTTATTGATCTATGAAAATGGCAGTGCCACGTGGTGGCAGAAATAGTTATACAAACAATCTAGTAGCCAATCTCTGATAAACATGACTTGGTTTTCATTTCTGACTCCAATTAAATTCTCTGAATTTGAGTTCTTCACCAGGAGAGGGAGAACAGAAAGCATGTACTGACTGCCACCGCGTGGTGCGGGGGATGCTCCATCTTACCTATGCCTCATAGGGAGGTAAGCAATTTTACTGGCATTTTACAGCTAAGGAAACTGAGATTCAAAGAGATTAGCTATACGACACTGTGAAAAATGAGAATGATAAACGATCCGCCCTTCCTCACTTATATACACCCCTGATTTTGTCCTTCTCCTTTTTATTTCCCAGGAGGCTATTCTATCAACATCAGAACTAAACAAAGAAATACATCAGAGAAAATTAAGAGCAAATTAGCACAAGCAATTTGTTTCTAAAAAATGAAATATTTTGTTTTAATCACATAATATTTTTAAGAAGCGTTTTTGGTAAAGAGTAAGACATCATATTCAGAGGCAGCAATTTAAATAACCAGACTTGGGCACACAGCAATGCCAAAGATATTAATTGATCTAAAACAGGTGTAGACTTGAACTCTATCATAGATCTATGCAAACTGAACCCTTAGTGTCTCCTTCTCATCTGACAAACTCCACTAACAGACAATTAGCATCTAGTAGATCAAGGATTGAGTAGACCCAGAATTGCTCTGATTATAAACACCTCTGGTTTAGAAATTCCTTGCATGATGTGTACCTTGCAGATAAACCAAAGAACCTATAGGCTTCAAGTACAACTGGAAAAAAAAAATCTCTTAATTTATTTTGCATCTTTATCAAGAAAAATAAGCTTTGAACATAATACTCTAAAGAGCTTGCATATATTTAACAGTGAAAGAAATATTTGCAGTAAAATAAAATAAAATAAAATAGTGATAATTTCATAATAATTAAAAAATTTATTGCATGTATGTATAAACCTAAATAGCTTAAGTATAATTCTATTTTGTTTTTCTCTAGCTGGTCAGCTCTTCTATTTCTTCCATGAAGCAAAACATAAAGATAAAAACTCAAATAACATATGAAATAAAAAATTATTGGATAAAATGTTTAATCACAATTTTTACTGCTTCCTGTTGCATTATTTGTTTTTGCTTTGGCATGCAAGCTCTGCTTTCTGAAGCCTTGCTGTATTAATATTGCTATGTTGCTACAAGAGTTACAATATTAAAATATAAGGGCTAAAAATGTACACACCCCACTCGTTTCCATTTGTAGTCTTGAGTGAATACAACACTATGTCGTATATCATCAATAATATGCATCACTTTTTCTTACCATTCCAGGAAATTTAATTAATTTAAATATTACGAGAATGTATGTAAAATCAGTTAGCATTGACATAAAATAATTCTATTAATCCATCACTCAAAATAGAATGGAAAATGCCAATTCTTTGTAAATAATATCTAACTGTAGCCCCGCCCCCACTCCGCCTCAACATAAGAATATGGGACCATTAAATGCATTTTAAAAAGTATTAATAAGCACAGAAAAATTACAGCAAAAATAATTGTGTCAAGAAAGGCCTTTAACAAAACAATCAATAATGGGCATACAGATTCGCTCGTCCATATTCCTATTTTCAGGAATTCTGCATCATGTCTTAAAAAAAGAACAGCCCATACATTTTTAGGGGGTGTCTCTACATGTGAATCCAATGTTTGATGGGAAATGATAATAACATTTGCAGGGCAGTGGTCAGTAATAGAGCAGCTTTTGGGTCGGATTCCCAGAGCATTTCCTTAATTTGGATCTCCTGGAATGTACTACTTTACTTCTAGCTCGCGGGCACCGGGGAACAAAATGGCCTTTATATCTCTTCACAGAGAGGACCATAGTAAGACCAGGAAGACATTCGAAGCTGCCTCTAACCCTTTTGCTTTGGTCAACTTCTGCCCCATGTCAGTCCACGGCCGGAATACAAATGCTTCTATCTTTCCCATGTGAAAAAACAGAATCTGTTTAGGAATCAAAAATTAGGATGAAAAAAAAAAAAAAAAAACCAGAGTGAATGGTGAATGTTTCACGGAAGCTAACTGTGGCTGCTGTGGGGGTGGGTTTAGAAATCTTAAAATTTTGCCTCTGGGAATCCTTAGACCTTCTCCACTTCAAAAGTTGAAGGCTGAGTCTAAGAAAAAAAAGCACTTTGCGACCATGACTGAAAGTTTCACAGCATTAGTAGAAACCCTTTCTTAAGTGATGACATTTATATAAAACCCTGCTAACCGTCACAAGCAGAGGGGATGGCAGAGGGGATGGGACGCAGAACGTGGGCATCTGCAATGTTGACTCCAATATTTTTTAGCTCTTGGGTGGAGGAATTCCTTAGGTTAACCAGGCCTGTGATGGCCCAGGAAGCAGGGAGCACAGGAAAGCCCCAAGCCCTCCAAATCTTCCCACACATTCTACTAATTGTCGAGGCATTTGGGTTAACAAGTTCCTCTTTTAAAATGCAAATACTCCTGGGAGGGTTAAGCCTCATTCATACCTCAGTGCGAATTAGTTTAATTAGATAATCAGATCTAATTATTTTTTTTTGAAAGAGAGTTTTGATTGAGGTGGGCCAAAGGGAGGAAAAATTTGGAAAAGACTCGGAGTGGGGGGCCTCTGAAGAACTGGAAGGCAGCATGAGGACAGTGGGTTACAAGGTGTTGGGTGCAGAAAGGGAAGTACAGGGGACAAGGCAACATTTGTCGTCCACTGTTCTGTTTTGTCCAGGGTTTTAGGGCACCACCTTTCCTGCCTCTTGGTTAAAGGCAACAAGATTCATTTGAACTCCATGTGCCTCATCTTTCCCCAGTTCAAACTCACTGGGTCTAGCCAACTTTCATATCTCAAGAAGGGAAGAAAGAGTAGGAGAAAGATAAAAAGAAAGAGAGAGGTACTCTTCCACTCTCTGTACTGAGTGGTCCTATACTGTGGTCTCCAGATACATAGGCTGGAAGACACTTTCCGTCCACCCAGCTCCTACAGCCACATATATTCTGATAACGATGGCTCTGGTTTGACTGGAGATTGCTGCTGAATTCTCCATGGTGGATCTCCCCAAAGATGGTCGTGGGCAGTATAGTATAATGGTTGGAAGACCAGGTTCACTTCTTGATCATTGACTTTACTTGCTGTGAGAGCCTAAGGAAATTACGTAAGTCTAATAACCCAGCTCTTTGACTACAAAATGCCCTCTCCCACCTCTAGGTGCGTCTCTGAACACATCGTGCCCTGGGTTTGGAACACTTTGTCTCACCTCTCCCCTTAATTAACTTCTCTTCATCCCTCAGTGCTCAGCTGCAATGGTCTCGTATGGGAATCCGTGGAGCAACACCCCGGGCCCATCTGGGCCTCCAATGTGCTCCCTTTGTATGAGTTGCACTAGTGTCATGCAAGTTGTTTATTCATCTGTATCCTCAAGTTTCTGATAAGATTTTTAAGGGCTGAGAACAAATCGCCTGTGCATTATATCCCTCAAACTTAGCATGTAGTAAGTGCTCCATGCCTATTTTCAGACAGAGAGAGAGAAAAGATCAAAGTATAAGCATTTACCCACAGGGCCAAGTAGATCTGAGATCTCAAAGGAACTGTGACAAAACCTTGCCTGAATGGATGGCTTGATGCAGACACAGTACAGATAATAGCCACAGAATACTAACATTTTCTAACGTGAAAAAAATATAACAAAAAATATTTTAGGAAAACATCGCTACTACTTGGCTGGATCCTAAGGGCCCAAAAACAAACTCTGTGGGACACACAATTCTATTACCAACATGTGCATTTCATATTTTTTTAAAGGTGAATTTCACACAGAAAATATTCCCGCATGTGCGTAAGGGTGGAATGCCACGGATAAGGCTTCCACGACCACGCTGAACCACCGTGCCTCTTGGAAATGGCTCCATGTTTTTGTTTTTCTACGAGCTTAATTTCAGGTATCAATATGCCCACCCTCTAATAGCTTACATTCTTACAAAAAACCTGTACAGCTTCATATTTTTCTCATTAAAAGAAATATAACAGCGCCAAATTGTTCTTTAGCATTGTAGTGTGCTCCATAAACAACAGAAGGCACTCATATGGCAAAAACAGCTTTTTCATGGGCTGAAAAAGGAAAAGACATGCAGGAATAATGTTTTGGGGAAAACTTATATATGGGCCCTTATCTGAGACGTCCAAGTTTTAATAAGATTACTAAAAAAAAAATCCTTCTAGAGAAGAATAATATAAACATGACTCACAGAATATAATTAGAGTCTTCCCACCTCTTCCAAGCCCTATATAAACAGCTGAGTTTGTGACCAGAGCTCTTGGAGAGAACATTACATGTGAACACAGCCTCTCTGGGCTACCTCTGTGTGGTGGCATCTCAGTGTCCTGCACTAGGCTCCTGCATCTTAAAAAATAAACAACTAAGAAACATACTCAGAAAACAAATTGATACAAAGGTAAATTCCTTGCACCGAATTCTGTCATGAATAGAAGTTCAACAAACTTCCCAGATATTGACAAATAAGTATTAGTCTAGATATAATGAACTTTCCTCTAGTTAAAAATCAAATATCATCTATGCTTAACTCAAAGCCTGTATTTAAGCCACAAAGAAGAGATAAAACAATATCAAAGATCTAGGAACTAAGAAGTCAAGACAGCCCTAATTAATGCTACTATGGATGATTATAGTGGCCGTATTTCTCTAGAAGCCCCTCAATTAAAAAAAATATATATGTCCGTGTGTTGCACAAAGAATCAATGAACGAAGACCTGAGGTTTAAGACGAGTAAAATCCTTATCATTTCCTGAGTAGCTCCTTCATTAAAAATAAGTTATTATATTCAAATATACAAAAGTAATTCATTTAAAGACTGGAAGGCTGATTTGCATCAGGTAACTATGCAGTCCACTCCAACTCCAACATACCTTGAAATCAGGGCACAAACACACATAGAACAAATTATTTTCTACAACTATTTATTGCACCTGATCAAATTTTTTCTGATATAAAAAAAAAAATCTAATTATTTAACTAAGTAAATTCGTGGGAGAATTTTTTTTTTTTGGATAGAAGGTCTATCACAAACAAATGGTAGCCATTTTTTGGAAACTAAATTAAATTTTGGAAATTGGAAGCTAGTATATATAACAGTGAAGACTACATGGTGAATCCCGTGAATAAGGAGATAAGTATTACTGAAATGGATGAACACGGTGATGGAAAGCATTTTATAAGGGAAGGTTTGCTCTGTTCTCCAGCAAAACACTGTCATTACGAACCTCTTCAATTCATCCTAATACTAGGACCGTATAGAAAGGATACGTATTTTAAAATAGTCTTTGCACCAAAAACCCATGCCAATTCTAAATTTAGAAGAGAATTTAGAACACGAGGGCATGATATGTTTTATTGAAATGTTTTTTCTGATTAATATTGACAGAGATACAAGATTCAGGACCAAAGCAAAAGATAGATTTTTAGGAGTACTGAGGCAATGTGTAAATATTTTAGCCATTTATTCCACTAGTAAAATTATTTTGACAATATAAATAAATCTTTATGAAATGCATTAAAATAGAAAAAATAGCATATTATAATATGCAGTAAATACTGTTAAAATGTATTTTTTTCAAGTCTTGACATATACAAGTAATTCTGATGTTAAATTTTAATTCTATATATAGACACTACACAGTTCTTTAGATGTGTCATGGAAATTTCAATATGCCATCAATATTATTATGATTTCTAGAGAGAGAAACACAAATATTTTTCAGGGTGGAAAATCCAAAATGAACTAAAAAAATAGTATTAAAGTTATAAAGTTAAAAATCCATAGTAAACTTTAACATAAAGGCTACCTCCATAAACTCCAGATGAGTAAAAAAGTTTATACAAACAAACCAGTTTTTATGTGTAATTGCTAAAAATGTAAACTGCTACATGACTATTATTTTACAAATTTCATTTTAAAAATTGCAATTAATAACTATGTAGAGAATACTGTCTTTTAGGCCTAAAATCTTAACCTGTTTTTAATAAGATCATTTACATAAAATGTGCGACCCCCTGGAGTTCAGAGGTTCTTCGATGTCACAGGGGAACTGACTCCCTAGACAGTTACCTGCTGAAACAGCAAATCCTCTAGAGTGTCTTTGTTCCTTTACTCTGCATTTCCAAAACTCTATGCTAAATATTAACTTGTGCCCCATTGACCCAGATTTCCAAAAATGTCTCAAACAGAGGAAAGGATTCTTCATGGGGTCCACACCACCCAAATTCCCAAAGATGGTTTTAGGAAAAGATTCCTTTGATGTTTAATAGAATCAGACATTTGGACTAAAACAGTCCCGTCTCTCTCTTCTATTGCCGCCACCACTGCTAACAATTATAAGCTTTCAGTGCTCTGAATAATTCACAATCTCATCTGTTCTACTCAGTGTAAAGACAATGTTGAGAGTACAAGGTCACTTTTTTTCCCTTCCCAACTACTGACTTTTCCAACCCGACACCAGTCTGATTGCATGATCCACCTAGTGTTTGACACACTTCCCATGACAGCTTCTTAACAGCCGTTAGTCTATTTAGCTTAGGGTATGAAAAATAATAAGGGTGCAATGAAGTGTCAGATTTCTTCCACAGTCATAAACACAGGTTCAGCGTTTTTCTCTTCATTTTTACCTCAACACGCTTAAAACACCATAACATAACTTTCTATTGTAATGTTGACCAATACCAAGCCACAAATATATATAAAATACCAGACTGCTTGGACAATAATGGTATTTTACACAGAACACATTTTTTAAAAATCGAAATTATAATAAGCTGTTTATAAGAGATTAACACCTGTGAATGTGCCTCTCTGGGATCATCTGGAAAATCTTGCAAACTTAGAGTCATGCAACCTATAATCTTAGCATAGAAAGGAAAGTAGCAAGCTGGCAATACTCAAATTTCACTCATTTGTTTTCAACTGAAAGTGATACCAGTCAGAGAAGAGAGGCGAGTTTTTGTAACTCTGAAGTAATACTCTAACCTTAAGTGTTCAATTATTATTTTTCTTTAATTAAACTCTCTCATGTCTTGTAAATTCAGACTTTGTAAAGAGAAAATACTGTTAAAGTTCTTATAAGGTAAAAGCCATATAATAAACACTTACTTTAGGCAGAAAAACTATACTACAAAGTAATATTGAGGTAGCGTACATATCTCACTTCAAGGCTGCAGTTCCACCAACTCTGTTAAAAGATTTGTATTCGGAGAAGTCTTTGGGTTAAGATTTCTTATACTTCTGAAAAATAATTCCTCAGTGCTCTTTTTTATTGTGATAATTTTCCAGCATACTCAAAAATAGAAAAAAAAACAACAAACCGCATATATATCATCTACATTCAAAAATTATTTTCTCATCTTTTTTTCTGAAGTACTTTTTGATTTTATTTTCATTTAATTTTTTATGATTAAAATTTTTTAAATTGCGGTTGACATTCAGTATTATTTTATATTATTTTCAGGTATACAGCATAGTGGTTAGATGTTTATTTAATTTACAAAGTGATTCCTCCCCAATTTGTCCAGTACTCACCTGGTACCATACCTAGTTATTACAATATTATTAACTGTATTCCCTATAATGTACTTTACATCCCTGTGGCTACTTTGTAACATCAATTTGTACTTCTTTAGCCCTTCACCTTTTTCGTCCAGCTCTCAAGCCCCTCTCATCTGGCAACCATCAGTTTGTTCTCTTTGAGTCTTAAAAGCAAATCTTATATTCTTTCATTTCACCATATACATCTCGGTATCAAAACATTCATTTGTTTTTCTTCATTTTTGTTTTAATTTTGGAGAATCTAAATTGGCGAATGCAATTTCTTATTCCAAATCCTCTGAGACTCAGAAAGAAACTCTCCAGGTGAGTTCCAATACTCAATCTTTAAGTTTGTATCTTTATCCTGGAAAGTCTACTGGCAATTAAAGATGACCTGATAAAGGCTTACCACATCCAAAATACTGAAAAAAGTATGTTCATATAGCACAGCCTTCACTGTTGTAATGTCATCTGACTTGAGACCATGAAGAATGACTAAAGCAGGTCATTCATAACAACATCACAATGATAAATGATTACAACAAAGCGAGGTGCATATGATATGGGGAGAAAACTCCTCCTTTTAAACCGCCATTTTTAATTTATTCAACTTAATATGAAAAGTAGAGATCAAATAGATGTGCTTTATTTATATTTTTTACATTTAGGATGTATTTGTGAAATTAGTATACAATTAAAAATAAACTTCAAAAAAGAGAGAAAAGAAAATTCGCTCTTGCTCTTTAATTCTTTAAAATGCAATAAATATCCAAACCTATCAAAATAGGAAACACAAAGCTTTCTCGTATATCCAAATACCCGGCAGTATTTCATTGTTATAAATTGTCAGTAGATTGTCAACGTGAAGGCAATTCTATTTTATTCTTTGTCTAAAATAATAGTTTATGAAATATATTACTGATGTGAGCATATACTAGGAGACATTTGACTATGAATTTTTTATCCATTTTCTTTTATAGTTTTATGACAAAAATTTCAGATTCCGGACAAAGAAACATTGGTACTCCACACCTACTTTCACTTCCTGATGACAGATAAGCACTTTCGATTGTCATATTTACATGTTATTAACACACTGAAACTACTCTTGAAAAAAATAATGCAAACCTCAGGATAGAAGGATAATGAAAATTTTATCTTTGCTTTTTAACACAGCACATGAAGACAAAGAATATGCTAATATAATAGAGAAGTCAGAGAATTCACTGCAAAAATATAAATCCTGACTCCTCTCCTCGAAATAACTTAGCAGTGACCTTGAAGGAGCCTGTATATCTAAAAAGTTTAGGAATGGACTTACCCACCCACAGGGAGAGGGTGTGTTGTAAGACCTCTTGATATCTCACCTAAGTCTATTGGTATTTGAATTATAAAGCATTTTATAAATGTTACTTTAAGGCCATATTTTTCTTGTTGGTTTTTTAGAAAAATTGGCAATAATAAACACTTGGTTTTTGGATAATAATTAACACATTCCCAGTAAGAATTAAATTTAAAAATAACAATGTATTATTATAACATCTTGGAAACTGCACATCAGAGTTACAGTTAAGTGTATTGGTTTCTATTTCTATGTAAGAAAATATTTAAGGCGAAAGGAGAATCTAGTAGTATTGTTTTCTTTTCAATGTCAGGCTATGCTCAATCTAATACCGAAAGAGTTTATAATGGCCAAACTATCTCTGGGGAAAAAAAGGAGGTATTATTTTTTGTTCATGTCCAATCTACGGGAATACCTTCAAATATATCTGTTATGAAAATGACAATTACATAGACATATGGTAACAAAATGCATGCTATTATAGTATTAAATATTTCTAAATTGCAGGAAACCCTACCAAAACTGTCCTACTAAATTATCCAAGATTGGCTGACATATGTGCCTGTTTGCCTGGGATGGTCTCCATTAAAGAAAAAAATGATAGTTTTATAACTCAAAGATACAAAAGATATGAAAAACTCAATCTCTTACTCAATGAGCTTTTTCACTTTATTAAAAAGGAATAGGAGGAGTCTGTAGGAGAAATTATCCAAGACAGATGAGTGGCTGACGATCATCGAATAGTGCTGCCCAACCTCACTTTCTCTCACAATCATGTAGGTTTAGACATAAAGGAGGTGTCTGGTCTAGTGGTCTACAAACTCTGCTTCTTGGGGGTTCCTGGAGGATTTGCTGGAGGTGCCTTAGAGGCTACTAGGCAGAGGCAGGGCCTTCACTCGCATTTAAGAAAGCACCTCCACTCGTATCTGTTTTACATCATTTCCAAAGGTTCTAAAAATGTTTGAAGATCCCCTTTTACAGAGGACACCCAGAAAAGTCAAGTTACAAGACCATCTGACACACCAGATTCTGGGCACTACTGGAGTCTGCAGAGAAGTGTCTGGGCAAGGCTCATTTTTTGCAAATCATGCTGACTCGCTGCCTGATCTGGCTACTGAAATAAAGCTTATGATGCAGAATGTGAAAGTGAGAAGAAAAAGTTTATATCTATGCGATGAGTCAAGTTCATATTTGGTAAGAACAGATTTTCCATAAAAATAGAAATTATTCTAAAATTTTTGTTGAAAAGAACTCCTTTCTACGTAAGAGAAAAGTCATCAGCGTTCCTCTTCTCTCCTTTATTCAAGACTATAAAGTCATTTTACTCGGTGACTAGACCACAGCTTCTAGTGGATATGATGGACCATTTAGATGTACCAGCCCTCTCCCTACAAAATTTAAACACATAGAAATGCCAAATAAAATACGAATTTTAGAGTAACACGTATATATATATTTACACACACACATACATATACACATACATATATACCTGCACATGTGTATATATTATATTCAGCCTTGAAAACAAAACAGACAAACCTGCAGCATTAACAGAGGCAACTCAGAGCCCAGATGAAGAGCAGGCAGTCAGGCTGAGCTATCCCAGAAGGTCTCTGAATAAATGTCCTCAAGGCCTTGTTTGATGGATGGAGTTTTGGTACCCGCACTGGGGCCAGGGAACTGGGGAAACTCCCTTTGCTCTTCACATGAACCTAGGTGGTAAAAAAAGCTGTCCTATCTCTGAGAAGGTGACTAGAAAAATTCTGCCATGGGCCCATGGTCTGGGCATAGAGGTGCTCAGGTCACAGGTACAATAAAGGGGTCTTCTAGGAAGAGAAGAACCTGGTATATCTGCAATGTATGGGTGTCCAGGCTACATTGTTACAACCTTGTGAACCCTTTTTGGCACATTAAATAAAACCGCATATGAAAGCCCTAGAGTCCAGCAGAGGCAAATGCAAAAAAGCCTTCCACAGGGACATTGCAGCCATCCCTGGGAACTTGGGGCTTTAGCTGAAGGTGAGTTCACGGCAAAAAATTATAAAGCATGTGGGGAAAATGACTGCTGGAAGGATCCACAATGGGCAGAAATCACACTCTGAAAACTATAGAAAAATAAAGGATCTAAAAGAGAATTAAAAAGAAAACAGAGACAACATAAACGGTCATAAACATTACATGCACCTCTTTTTTCCTGCTCTCATCTTATATATTTAATATTTATGTAAACATGAGTATCTGTCTTTTTAGATTGCTAGCTTTTTGAAGCAAGGCTTCACTGATGGCTTATTCATTTATCTAGTCTCATGGCACAGTACCCTGCATTGCACATGGGAAAACTGGCAATGCTATCAAAATATCATATACGCATAATGTATTTCATCGCACTTTTAGGGTGGGTATGGAGAGTATTGATCCATATTTTATCCTACAGATAATACTAATAATAATTCCAAGTAACCTCTCTCTATATATTTATATACGTGTATAGACTTATGTATGTATATAAATATTTACGTATGTATATATATTTATATATGTACATAAATGTTTTGAAAGTTCAACCAGAAAAAAAAAGGAAAAATATATGGCTGCGATGAAAGAGTTAAAATAAATAAGAGAATTATAGATCATTAAAGACAAGAAATTCTTTCTTTCTTTTTTTTTTTTGTAATTGACACGGGTTTTCTTGACCTCGCTAAGCAGCTTTACATTGCCGGTACGCGCAGTATGGTGAGTAATCCTACCTTGTCTTAGGTCCTACACGGGATTCTTGCAAGGGACCCTGTGCTCCCACGTGGTGTGTTCTCCTCTCTCCTCTTTTCAAGCCCGGTCCTCTGCACTTGGCAGTCCTTGGGGCTTGTTTCTAGCCTCCCCCTCTGTGGCACTTACTGACCATGCTGTTACTTTTAGCACAAAACAAAGCACACAGGGCTTGACATAGGGTTTGTCTTAAATCTCTTTTTATCTCCCCAAACTCTACTAGCACCATGCCGCACACAGTTGGTGCGCAACCAATTTTCATCTCTATTGATGACATGCCAACTCCACTGTACGAGCTTGTTGCATTAAATTAATCAAATCAAGAAATATCACAGAGGGATGGAGCTTATTCCATCTCCTTCTCATTGCACTCTAGGGTTCTGGCACTGGAATCGGTCAAACGATAATCCATCCAGTGGCAGAGTTAGGTCCAGAGAAGAGTGGGCTCCCAGGCACGTCTCAGTTCTGTTCCAACAGCCACCTTCATCATCACCATGACAAGAGCTTGTGTTCATTGGGGCTCATCAAGGCCCATGCACACATCAGCCACAACAGATAGTGCTTACTATTGTCCCCAGTTTACCAACGAGGAAACAGAAACTAGAGAGGTTAAGTTATACAGGTCACCCAGCTAGGATGAGTTTCTTGCTGGCAGTTAATTACTGCTCAGTCTGGTCTATGTGGAAAAATGTAAATGGCAAAAGAGAAACGAACAAGAACGAGGCCAGGTGAAGGAGAACCATAGCAACAGGGCTGGAGGCAAAGGTGGGTTTGCCCCAGGACCTGCCTGTTCTCTCCCGAAGTCGTAAACATTATTTTAGTAATTTTGCATTACTGTTTAAATAGAGGGCTTCTTCTAAAACCGTCCTCAGAATTTAAAATTGCCCGCCGAGCAGTATTTACTGATAGAGCTGGATCATTTGGTAAAATAAAGAAAAAATAGTGATTTTACTGGCAACTATAGCAGTTTTGCCATCAGTAGTTGGACTTGTCTCTATCCTATTTTGTTGTCCTTTCACAAGGCGACGCTGTCCGGCTCAGACAACTCATTTGTCCCTAGGAGATGTCTAGCCGAATGGCTCAGCCAAAAGGGTCTATACTATAATGGGTGAAGAGTAGCTATAAAAATAAAAATAATAACAACATTCCCTTTTCTGAACAGGAAGCATATTATTCTGTCTACCTTCGAGCAACCCACAGCTCAAAACGTAATGTATAATTTTGCTTTTTAACAGTTGTCATATTAAAGAGTGCTTGAAAATATCCAATTTCCTTGCAACAGATGGAAAAGAAAACAATAAAATTTTTTTTTAAAAAGAAAGAAAACCTCTACCACTAAGAACATACTTGCCTAACATAAGGTTTCTCTGAAATGAGATATTTTCACCGGAGGAAAATCTGTGGATTTTGTTAACAATGCCATCTAATCTTGTTCTGAATATTCAACATAAACTAAATCCACCAAACTCGATCTTATTCTGACCACACTGCAGAATTTCCTAATCTAGTATTGCCTGGTTTATGCTTTCTTTTTAAACATTCCCAAGTGATAGGACCTGACCTCACGGAAAAGCTATGTTTTAATATTTCCATTTTATTTTCAAGTCAGGACATTTTGTTCAGACAGAGACATAAAAGGCCACTGCCAAGTAGATCTTTTATAAATATTTCTTGCTCTTTACATACTATTTTTCATGATCATAAAAATGAAATTAACACAACTCTTTCTGTTTAACAAGTCTATTATCACCGTGTCTAAGCCTATGGTGCTGTAAACAACACAGAATTCATTGTATTTAGGAGACTTTATGCATAGCAGAGAGATATCAAAATTCTGCCACGGGGAATGGTCTATATATACATACAGACTAAATACACTAAAAATGACACTTTGAAGGATAATGAGCATAAGATAAACAATGGAAAATCAGATAACCTAAACAAATTTAGCCAACAATTTCACTGAAACATTTTTTTCAGTAGGTAAATAACATAGTTAAATGCTGTACATTATTTTAAGTAATTGGACAACAGTATTTAAAAATATGGCAATGATTAATTCACTTTTAATGGGAAAATACCTTTGACCATCTTATGGAAAAGAAAGATTCTTGGAATTTAAACGAGTGATACACTAGTCCTCTTCAGAGAAGACAGCACTAGTCCCAGGACTGACCGAACCTTATGCCCCTTTCAACACACTCATCACAGATGTTTATCCAGAGAGAGCTAGAGGGGAGAATACCCTGAAGAGGTTTCTACCCTTTTAAAAGCTAAAACATAATGTCACAAGTGGTTACCTGATAACTATTTAAGTTTTCTTGAATTCTACTCTTTTCACTTGATAAAAGGTCAATAAGGGTGTGACATCTGGTTTTGACCATAAAGGGCAAAACACACTCATGACCTGTGCTTAAATGGGAAATGATGTGTTCAGCCGATGACACTGGCCTTTCTGTTGCAGGGGCACACCAGACAGTCTTTCTTAGGGTTGGTGAGCTATTTGGTGCCTCTGCCTGGAAGGCCCTGTCCCAGTCCATGCACATCTGGAGGCTTCTTCTTATTCTGGCCTCAGTACACATTTACCTCCTCAGGCCGGGCTTGATCAGCTCATTCAAGTAGTTGCCTTCTACTTGAACTCAAACACGTAACATCTTTTTAAAACAGCTCTTACTAACCTCTGAAATTATCTTGTCCTCTTATCTATATATTTTTTTATTACCCCAATAAAATATAAGTCTCTGAGCACAAGGACTTTATATCCACTTTATTCCCAGGGCTAGAACAGTGCTTTCCACAACGCAATCAAAATCTGTGAATGAATTCATGTGTCAAATTGAAAAAGTCTAGTAATATTTCCACAAATCATGGTGGAGGATGCAATTGGAATGTACCAGGTTCTGGGAACAAAATAAATAAGACATAGCCCTTGACTTTGAAGAGCTTCCAGGTTGTACATGAGATGCCTAACACGTGCCCAGCATCTCTTCCTGATCCTGCACCACTTCGGTCTTCCCTGCTCAACTGGGAGAATGTCTAAGGACGGTCCTCATACAGGTTCTGGGCAGGCGGCACACGGGGGGAACTCTTGGCCATTACACAGGATGACAATGAAAACCAACCAACTGATCAACGATCTAATAAATAAATAATTATACAGAACAAACAATTAAATAAGGGACATCTTGACTTACTCTGACATAGTCCTTTAATCTCAAGATATCCTGCATATTATATGTTCCCTAGAAGGAATCATTATCTTGCAAGTTTCAGAACACAAGTACAATGCCAAAAACTTTTGCCGTTAATTTCATAGCATTTTTATGTGTCAAAATTTTACATTACACAAAGAAGATCCCATGCACAGGACGCTGCAGTTAAGCAGGTGACAGCAGGTAGGGGAGGGAGAACAAGCGACCTCAGTCAACCTCTCTCCAAACTTGCCTTCTTTCTCTCTCAAAACTGGTCCTTTCACCATTTTGCCTCCGTGTAATCACTACTGAAGTTAGCAAGCCTATCAATAACCGTCTACTCGGAGTGTATCATCTCTTAGTTCTTAAGGATCAGTAAAAACAAGGATTCTTATCTTTTCAGGATTGGCTCCTTTCTGAGGTCTTGGGTATAAATTATGCTTCTTTGTCCTTGCCCTTATCAGATGCATTCTTTATGCCACTAGATAAAAATAAGTAGGAGACTACAATTTAAAAACCAAGCGTAGCTTGCGTGAATTACATGACCACCAACTGAAAATGTTTTCTTAGTCCAGATTTCCCCGGAAGCTTCTTCTCGTGCTACTAATATTATGTTAGCGTTTTTCGCTTTCTCTGGAGCCTGTTTCCATATTCTTCCTTACCTCTAGTTTGTCCTTCTCACTAATCCTGGCTTCTTCAAGACTGTCCCTTACGCACCTCTTTCATGCTGTGGCTGACTCTTCTACTTGCTCTAACAGGTCCACCTTTGGAGCAAAGAACACCTGTATGTACACCTGAGGAGATACTATTCTTACTTAAAGCATTAACAGGAGAAACATCCTTCCTTGAAAGATAACCATTTTTATGCTTTCATCTTTAGAATAGAAAGCTCTTTAATTAAATTTAAACCAAAATATTTTTGTAAAGCTCAAATTTCTGAATTGGCATTCCTTCACATTTCTCAATTTACACAGTCCTTTTGTGAGTGGAAAACAGGGTATTCACTGCTTTAAATTGCCTTGTGTTGAATGTGGCCTCCTCCTCAGGTCTGAATTGGGTAAGCCAAGCTGTTGGAGTGTTTTTGTCCAGATTTTTCTTTGTTTTGCACCTGCCTTCTAACAGAATGTACATTTCCCCA
>NW_006439192.1:17820495-17846440 GCF_000325575.1 Pteropus alecto | reverse complement strand
CCTTACAATCAACATGTACTATTGAAATGCGGTACAATCAATAACACCTTCCTGGAAGATGTTTAAGAGAATAAAGATATTCAGTTTAAAAGAAACAAAGCAGGGACTTGTACTCATATCATGTAATTGATTTGCTCACAAGAGTAAAGAATAGAGCGAGCACTCTGGTCGGATTTCTTGGAGCTGGTTCCCTTTGCTGAATTACGTGTCTTTCGTAAACTGGCCAGGTAGAGTTGGGAAATGAGAAATGCTTATTTTCTGGAAATCATCTTGAGTCTAAAAACGTGAACTCTGAAGCCAAAGCACCTGGATTCAAACCCCCTGCTCTACCACATACTAGCAGTGAAACTGCAGGCAAGCGTCTGCACCACAGCATAATGAGAGCACTTCTCTCTCTCAGGGCTGCTGTGGGATCAAGCGAGAGAGTGCAAAGCCTCGCACGTGGCCTATGCTCGGGAAGTGTTAGTTATTTTATTATCACGTCTAGACAGTTGTCCTGTTTTCATCAGAGGCTCTGGAGCTCACATTCTTCTCCATCTCCACCTTCGTTAAAGCTACCAATATTTCTCACCTAATCAAGGCCCTCTACAATCCTCCCAATTAATCATTTTATACATATTTAAATGAGATCTTGTCACTCCCCTGTTTAAAACACTTTTAGGCCCCTAGGAGCTGAGCTGGCTGCTGTTTCCGACACCCCTTGCTGTCATCCTCCCCTTGCTGACTCAGAGTCAGCCTCCCTGTGCTTTTCTCTAAGTCAGGAAGGCTCTGCCCCTGGTTTTTGACATGTCTCCCTTTTACCCTTTATTCTTCTGGTACCTGCAAGTGCCTGACACTTTCAGACCCTGCAGCTGAAAGAGCTGGTGTGCCCTCAGTTATTCTCTCTCCTAGTGCTGTTTATCTCACTCACAGCATGTATCACAAGCTGGAACATTTTAATAATGCATGTTCTCATATATTGACTTTTCTTCTCTCTGGACTATCAACTCTGTGAGGGCAGCGACAATGTCTGTCTTGTTCGCTGTCAGAGTCCTAGGAGCTCAATAAATAGTCACCAGATAAATGAATATGCAGCAAATACGAACAGTAATCATTAAAGCAGCTATAACGTAGTGCTTTCCTTCAAGACTACATACAGAACTCAAACAGCTTTCCTGTGTAGGAGAATATTGGCCTAAGACAGACAAGATTTTTTTTTTTAGTTTATTTATTTGTTGGGTTCCTTTCTCTGCCCTTGCTCTCAGAGGGTCAGCTTTGGGTTTCTGTGTGTTGGTCTCTAGCAGATTTGCCCTAGTCTCATTTTATTTGGTTCTTTACCTGTAAATCTGGTTCACGTCTATTATCACCATGTCTAAGCCTGTGGTAAATAATCAGCTGTGCAGATTTTTTCAATGAGCAATGCACATTGGTAATGCATTTTTGGTTTACAGAATTGCGGAAAATATTTTTAGACTGCTGGGTCATTTCTTTTGCTTATTTCTTCATTCTTGGCTGAATTAGTGTTACTTACGTCTTGAGATTAATGACCTCCAGGTAAATGAGTTGCTATTATATGTGAAAGAATGTGAACTAAATATCTTAGTCTACCCAATATTTGCAAAAATAAGTCTATTCAATAAATAAGAAGCCTACACCTTGACTAGATATATGTGGAAGTGTATAGACCAAAATTTTTGGTTATGTTCACTCTAAAATAATCCTTCCTATATATTTATATCTTTGTTGACAGGATTCTGTGAAAACAAACTACATCTAATCAGCTTAAACCAATCTCATGGTCACAAAGACTCAGCGAGGGCAGAGCTGGCTGCCATGCTCACATACCCTTAGTGAATTTACCTGGTAAATCCCCACTGCATCTGTTTCTACAGAAAAAAAAATTAAAAATAAAAAATCATCTCAGAGCTGAGATTAGACTTTTAGACCCTCCTGAGCGATAATCCTTACTCCGACATTGACTTTCTTTGTGGGGCTTGGCAAATCAGTTTTCTCCTCTATAATACAGGGATAATAATGCTTTAGTCAAATGGATGCTGTGAGAATTAATTACTGTTATACAACTTATTGAAGATGGGAAGTCCTGTAAAAATATTGCTACTGCTTATAGGATTGAGGCCCAAAGACAAAAGCATCACACATAGCGAAGAAATCAAAACACCTCAAAATCATTACTGTTTCCGTCTCTCACAGTGTCCTTCTTCTTAACTCAGGTGAAAAGTAGGCAAAACAATTTTCAAGGACCCGTCCCCTTATTCTGTGACAAGAATTGAAATGCACCAGTGGACCCACCTGTGCAAGTGTGCTCCAATTCTCAATGGAAGGATGGAAAGGCCTTATTTATGAGAATCGCAAGGGGTAGAGAAAAGGAGAGCTTTGGATTTCTATGCAACTCTTTTGACCCTGAACTAGGGTCTTTATGAATCACTGGATGCCCCAAAGACTACATTTCAGGGAAAGGTCTTTTCAGCAGCACTTAGGAAGGGGGTGGTTAGACTTTGAGTTGTCAGAAAAGAAGGGAGAATCCTGCTGTAAGATGATAACTAACTGAGCCCTGTTTTAAGGGAAACATGATTGGTTATAACAAACACTAAGAGCCCACAAGACGCTGGCTATCTTAGCATGAGTCTATATTCTGAACTATCATTTTTAAATAACCAGTGATAAGAGAACATAGGCCCTGTGGGGATTAAGGAAAGTAAGGACTTGATTTTTATCCCCAAACCAAAATAAATCAATAGAATGGAAACAAAAACAAAAACAAAAACAAAATCAAAAACAAAAACAAAAACAAAAAATTCCTACCTATTATTTGTATTTCTGTTAAGCTTAGTTTTATACTAATATCAATCCACCCCAAATCTACTACTTAGGTCAAAGGTAGGGGATAATACAGTTTTTGGAGAGGTTTCACAGAAGTGCCACAGGGACTGCGATTTTGAAGTAGCCTTTAAGAATATGAAAACAAGAATATTCTGACTATGACATCTCTGTCTTTATGAGTCTCAATCATAAGCAGAACTGAATTTAACTGATAGGGCTCCGCACGAGCATTTTCTGAAAGTGGGATTGTGAGTGCGAAGCTTGGGCTACTACTGTAAATGTCCTTCTATTATGGTCCTGCAAGTTATTCATTCATTAATTTACTCACTCATTCATTCATTCATTCAAATTTTATTAAGATAATTTAGATGTGCTTTTCATTAGAAAAAGAATTAGACAATCTTCGGGACTCCCTTTAATTTTACATTTCAGGGACAGGTCTCCCTTAGTCTTACCCTTAGATGGGGAAGGAGCGAGAGCAAACAGGAGACAGCAGTCCAGGTCTGTCTGAATTTATACATATAAGGGGGGAAAGGGCCTGTACTTCGGGGACCTTATTCCCGGCACCTCCACTGACACTTCCTCGCAGTGGACCTCTGCTTCATTCGCTCACGCATCCCTTTAATCACTCAACAGCACTGAGAGAGTAACCAGTCTTCAGTTTTCTCTCTGTCAACTGTTCCAATACTTTCACATTTATACTTTGTTAAAATAAATCATTTTCCTTTAACTTCTTGCTCTACGTTATTTTCTGTTCTTGCCCCTGCAGACAGATGTCTGACGGCTCTTCAGGATTTAGTGGCCGAGGCTATGACGTTCCCCCTCAATGGTGCAATTCGTTATTCACAGAAAAACAACTGCAAATAAACACAAAAACTGCCACATATTTACACACACGGTAATGATGATCTCTCAAACTTGTAAAAATATTAGCATTACCAGACCTTTCTCCATTTCAACATCTCTGCCTTAATATTATGAATTCTTTGAATTAAAACAAATAAAAGATAGTAACATATCTCTGTAGAGTAAGTAAATAGCTTGTGACATTTTAATAAAATTTCCTAATTAAACCCTTTGCATTCATTTAGTCGTGTCATTTAGTTATCACAAATGCCATGCAGCCGTGAGATTATCAGGTATGGCACTTAATTGCTGTAAAGAATGTAGTTCTTCATTATTTATCCTCACGCATATCAATCCCCTAGAAGCAGAGCGTTCAGGCCTCCTGCCTTTCCTTCTCCTACAAAGGATGCACTGATTCCACAATTATATCAGCCTGGCTTGTGATCTTGGTAATTTTTATTCAGAAAAGGATTAAGCGATTAGAGCAATTTGGGGATCTTCAGAATCAACTGTGGAGGTTTCTGAGTGGGCCTTTTCTCTGACCTTGGGGGAAGGCTAGCTAAAACAACCCACCATGATCTAGAAGCACACAGATACTAGAGTTATAATGCATGATGCGATAGCACGTACTATATAATATGTAAGACACATGTAAGATGATGGCATGATGTCTATGCCAGCACACTGGCACTTTAGGATTGGGTCAGTGGGAATGCTACCAAAAGCAGTCTTGTGGGGACTGCCCCCAATTTGGATAGGTCTGCTCCTGCTGTGGCCTTCTTTGGAACAAATCTTTCTAAGTAGTCTTCAAAGTTAAAATGATATTCTCTTACTTTTCCTTCTCTCTCTATTAAAACCCGTCGTTCTTTAAAAGTAAATTTGTTATTTGAAAAATCTGAAAGTTTAGAGTTAAGTCATATAAATAAATTCTGTAACTGAAAACACTGAGTAATTATATTAATGTACAAACATTGAGTAATTATATTCAATAGATAGAATTCTTGCATGTCTCTTGACTTGGCTGTGACAGAGAAGACTATCACCATCAAAATGCTAAACCAGTCATAATCTCCCAAAGGTGATAATTCTCGGAAGGGCAACGTTCATTTTAGTGCTTAAGTTATGGAAGATCTTGTTCAAAAATACTCAGATGTTCACAATTACAAATTAATAGCTTATAATATGGAATCTACAGATCAGTGCCTAGAACGTCAATGCATTCTCCATACATACTTATTAAATAAATAAGTGACTAATTTAAAAATACATGAATTAAGCTCTAGATAACACATGTTATTTATTCTTTCCTGGTATTAGGATAACCATTATGATCCAGTGACCGATAATTTTTTAGGGTTGTCCACATTATGAGTTCAGAATGTTGATTTATTTTTCTATGTTGTAGATAATATGTAAGAAATTATAATCTACCCATTTGTCAGTGAAAGCTACATGTACTTAAAGAATAACCCTGTGGATAAGAAACAACCTTTATTTGAAAAGTATGATTTTTTTAGCAGAACCATTTCAGAATCGGGGATGAACTATCAAAAACAAAAGTATTTTTTAAAAGCTGGTCTTACTGACGGTCCCCTCAATTATATAATTCTTATAATATCTTAACACAATTTAGTAGGCAATAAATTTATTATATTAGGTTATCAAGTTGGCTATGTGAAGCTGCTCGTTTAAACACCACGTGCCTGCTCTATTTCATATTACCAGTCAACCCAAAAGAAAAAAGGAACTAAAAAATATAACCTTCTTAAAATATTCATAAAAGTAACTTTGTAAAAGCAAACATCATAATCAGACCTGATTATCTTATTCTATAGCTGTGATCCTCAGAATCAGAACACACACACCCACTCACTCAGAGGCAGTCTCTCTCTATTACTTAGCTTTATTCCTCCCAAATATTTCCTTGCCATCTTCTAGCTTGGGGTGTCATTGAAATATGAAACATAAAACTGGCATTATAGACAAAGGTATCTGCCTTATCTCATTACCAAGACATTTAAAAGCTATTTGTTATACTCCAAAACAAATCAAAGCCAACCAAACAAAAAGCACCTCATGGCAAAAGTCGACTTTAATACAAATGTGAGGTGAATCAGTGTTTCAACGCTGAGTTTCTGGAGTCATTTCCAAACAACCAAAGCATTGTCCTCTGCAGATTGATGTTTGTGTAACAAATGCTCGCTGAGAAGAGGAGAGGGGTGAGTTTCTTTGTTGGAACTACCTCTCTAAAATCCAGACATTAGTTTAATAGGTAGTCACTGCACAGTCTTCTACAAAAAAAGATTTTGTAAAATGGTTGTAAAACTCAAAGATTTGCTTTTTACACAGTGGGACTGAAGTCTCTAATACATGTTCAGATACAAATAACAAGCTGAAACTCCAGAAAGTAATAGAAATGTCTTATTCTAACTTCTTACATAACAATATTTTTTTTCTTTGAATTGCAAATTAGCCCTTGGCCAGTTTTCTGTTCTGATGTATTTCTGAGGGCGAAAATGGCTTTCCTGCACTCACTAAGCAATTGAAAGTATGTGGTCATTGGGCGCCTAAATGAAAAATGCAGTGAGCATCTGCACTGACATTGTTCTTTTTACAGTTGTAAGATACAAGAGTTGAATCTGCTTTCCCACGAGCATTCCTTTTGGATATAAGTTATTGTCTAATGAAAGCATTATAAATCACTTAAAATATTTCACATAAAGTACTTGGTGAGGTTTAACAAACAATACATTTATCACTAAATTTAGTAATAAGTTCAGAAACCAGAATAATACATGTAGTCGTATTTCATTTAGATTAAAAAATACACACACACACACACACACACACACACGTTTGTAAATGTGCAGAAAGGACTGGAAGCATACACTCCACACTATATAGGTAATTCTATCTATTTTATACATTTATTTATAGATTACATATTTTATACAGTATATGTATATACTACACATAGTGTATATTCTTTATACATGAATAATATATCCACCTAAATTATGCAAATCTTTTACAATTAAGTTATATTAATATGTTACACATGTAGTAAAAACAATAAGACAAAGTTGGCAATAAAATTTAATGGTGGGTGGAAGAATGAAATGTAATATAAATGGCAAAGTCTCATTCCTTTTACACTCGATGCAGCATTGTGTACAGTGTAGCAGTTTGGGGTCCAGATGAACAGGTTCGAATCTCATGTTTATCATATAACAGTTTTGTGACCTTACGCGAGCATGTATTTTCTCTGAATCTAAGTTTCTCGTCAGTAAAATGTTGGTGGAAACACCTATCTCCAAGGGCTGCAGTTACACAAGACAGTGTCCAGTGCTGTCCCTGTTGGTCTCATGGCTGCAGTCCTTTCACCAATCACAACTCCACCCACGTTTCCGCAAGTTAGTTAAAGCCACGGGAATGCGCCCTTGCACAGCATTAAGGCATAGTACACGGTGTCCTCTGACGCTCACACTTCTGTCACCTCAAATGCTACATTCTCCAGATTCGCTTTTGTTAGTTTGCTTTTTCTCAACAGGCTAATCATTTTAAAGACGTTACTGGCCTGGCCCCTTCTGGTCATTATCCACAGTGTCCTCGAAGGTTGGGAGGACGAGCACAGTCAGATCTATAGGTGTGCCTTACACCACTGTGTAACCTGCAAATGTATACAGGTCTCTCTCTCTCTCTCTCTCTCTCTCTCTCTCTCTCTCTCTGTGTGTGTTCTCTCTCTCTCTCTCTCTCTCTCTCTTTCTCCCGTACACACACACACACACACACACACACACACACACACACAAAACATTTGAATGCAGATATCACCTACCATTAAACAGAGGTTCTCAAAGTGTGGTCCCAGATCAGGGACCCAACATTGCCTAGGAACTTGTTAAAAATGCAAATTTTTGAGCCCCAGTCCAGACGGATTAAATCAGTCTGAGGTGGGACCCAGAACCCTTAACCAACCCTCTATGTGACTGTACAGCAGTGTGAGACTGCTGCCAAATGGAACAAACATTACGCCATGGTAATGACAAACTGAAAGTAATCCTGAATATATTCAGAACCTCTTTGGGGCACCATTTCTCCTTTAAGGGAGTTTTGTGTGAAGCTAAGAGAAAGAAATAGAACTTGTACAGTGGGGTAGCATATACATACACACACACATGCACACACACACACACACATATTTATTTTTAAAGCAGTGTTTGAAAGAAGAAATGAGTAAGCTAAAAATAATAACGCAACAGAATTTGGCCTGCAACTATTTCCATTTAATTTGATTTAATTTGGCTTTATATTGGGCTATATTGCAAATGGAAATGCTCCAACCACATCTAAAATCTTGTTCTATATGGAAACAAGAATATCAAAATTCATAAGAATTTTCAAAAAAACACCTGAAATAAAATCTACAATTTCAATACTATGCTTTTTCTTTAGACAGGTGAATCAAACACCAAAGGTCACTTTACAAGAGAAAAGTAGAAAAGCAAAATTACAGAGTATTACAACTCTTAAAAACTGGTGTTGAGATTCTTCATGGGAAATATATTAAAATTGTGAGAGGTGAGGATCCGAAGGAGCAGATGAATACATTTTCATTTTAAAGTTTTATCTACAGGATGTGGCAGCAAATGTGCAGTTAAAAATTTGTAACTGCTAATACATACAATTTGTAATGTGGTCATCAGCTTCAATATATGGGCACTTTTGTTAGTTCCAAAGAAAGTCTTTAAATTATTAAATTGTTCCTGAGTAGTACATTATCTGCCACTCATGCCTTATGTAGAAATAGCCCCACACTTAAGACTGGCTGAAATGAAACCCATATGTTCTAATTTGATCTATTTTTTATATCGATGGCCAAAGGGGAAAAAGACAATTATCTCATGCATTTTATTCTTATAAGTTTTGGATTGGAATAATTTAGAATTATTGGAATAACCCCAAGAAGCCCTAGAAGGGAGGAGCATTGGTTTTCTCCTCATTTGTGGGATAACATGAACCTATGCGTATGTCCAAATGATGGTATAGAGTGGCGACAGGGCCCTGTGGCAGTGTCCCAGAGTGCTCAGTGCGCCTTTAACGGTCACTGCAGGACACCAAAACTCATGTTTGTTTTTTAAATGGAATAAATCAAATATTAGAATGGTGTATAGTAGTCCCTCACCTTATCCACCGGAGATATATTCTAAACCTCCAGTGGATGCTTGAAACTTTGGATAGTACTGAACCTTATATATACTATGTTTTTATCCTACACACACACATACACACACTTTACAGCTTCTCTCTGGCATACCTGAATGACCAGTATCACTATTCTTGCGCCTTGGGGCTACTATTAAGTAAAATAAGGATGACTGAACACAAGCACTGAGATACCAAGACAGTCACTCTCTTAACCTAGATGGCTTCTCCGTGTCTAATGGACAGGGAGCCACTACGGGGCTGACACATTGGACAGAGGGATGAGTCCCATCCTGAGCAGGAGCAGTACCACTCGAGATTTCATCATGCTACTCAGAATGGCGTGCGATTTAAAACTTAGGAATCGTTTATTTCTGGAATTTTTCATTTAATATTTTTAGACTCTGGTTGACCACAGGTATTTGAAACTGCAGATAGTGAAACCCCAAATAAGTGGCGGGGGGGAGGGAGGGAACTATCGTTCAAAGAACAGAGAAGAAGGAATGCATGGAGGATTTCAAGGGATATGAGAGTCAGGACACAGTGCAGGTTAAATCTACCTGACACTTTTAGAATATAACCTTTTAGTACTTCGGTTTTATCATTTAGGGAAGGAAAAATGGTAACAATGAAAAAATCCAGATTTTAGAACTGGCCGTGAAAGAACTAGCCTGATCAGCATAATTCTTTGGTTACAGCCTCTCCTGCCAACACATAAGCCCAATCCTAGAAGGCCTTGTAACCTCTCCAGGACAAATCCCTTTGGCTGCTGTCACTTGTCCTAGGGCCAAACTCACCGCTGTCCCTCGGAAGACGAGCTTCCTCCTCAGGAGTCACAGCAGCTCCACAGTAAACCCTGAATCAGACCCAGACCTACTGCCTGTCAAGCGCTTGCTAACAGCACTTTCAATGAGATGCATGCAATTCTGGAGTCTCAGAATTACTAATGAAAAGTAAAAATGTTAAATTCCCTGAAAGTTTTCATTTAATGCTACTCGAGTGAACAGGAAGATGGGACAGGTCCTTGTACAGGTCCTGGGTTAGTTATCTTATAATAAAACACTCTTTTCTTCCATTGCTGATCAGCTTTCTTCCTAAACACAGTGAATGATCTCTTCTATTAAATCTTTGAAAATGTTTACGAGGCATGGGCTTCGAGGGCTATGATGATGATGGGCTTACAGAGCTCCTACAGACTCAAACTGTCTAAGGAGATCTCCCAGGTAAAGAGCCTTAGGTCTGGCTAACATGCAGAAGGGGTCCCTGAAAGCTGTCACTCCTGTCAAACAATACAAAAATCAAGCCGTCAAATTTAAATAATAGGCAGCTCCTGAAGTTTAGAATAAAAGCTGGTTCCTTTGTGCTGCATTCAAACTTGAGATTGTTTACAGTTTAAAGTTTCTTTCTGCAAACATGTACTGACTGAATTGCCTTAGAGACAAACTATGTCCCTGCACATATTTAAACACACAGATACAATTTGTTAATGCAACATCGAAACCTAGAGCGTTTAGCTCGCTGTTTTCTGACGGTTGTGTAACAGCCTCGATCTTACTTCATCAGAGCAATGGGTACTGATGGACTTGCACACTGTCTTCACTACTGGTTGGATTGTTTCAGTTACTGTCTCCAGAAATCTGAATCTGAGGACACGAACATGATATGATAACTGAAATCCAAAAGTTAAAGAAAATAATAGGTTGAGACCAAAGAAATAAAAGGCTTTTTACACGTCTGGATTTGTCCAGCTTAATACCTTTAAATGAAAAAAATATGCACTTCAAAAGAAACCTGAAAGAAAAAGTAATATTCCTGCCTCCCTCACAGTGTGCATACTAGAACAGTCCTAAATACCAGAAGGATAACTTACCAATTCAATATCCGACTGATATTGTTGTGAAATATTCTTATCTTATTATCTTTAAAAAATTTTTTGATGATAATTTCTTTTCTATCATGTTTTAAAGCTCCAATAATGGAAAAACGAAACAAAACAAAACAAAACAAAACGAGTTCTCTTAAAAGGGAGAGAACAAGGAAGGGCTGATGGTGGCATGGCTCGTACTCATCTGAGAGCACTAAGAAACCATCCAAAATCCATCACTGTCTTTATCCGACCCGCTCACCCCTATGATTTCAAACACTTAGCACATTTGTAATACATTGTTTTACAACACACATGAAAAATTTCCATAGAGGTATTAAGTCTTGAATTTTTCTTTCATGAGAAAACATGCTCCACTGGACAAAACATATTTGGTATTGAGAAAGTGATGTCCACTACGATCCAATAATCCAAACCTCCTTTTCCATACAGGATTAGACTGAGAGAAAATGGTTCAAAGAGTGACTGGAGGCCCTTGCAATGAGATCGCAGATTGGCATAAAGAAACAGAAACGGACTAAAAGCAGATAGAAAAGGTACAAAATGTACACAGCAGTTTTTAAGTTAGCCAAGTGAACTGTCATTTCAAGAAGTGTTTCCTTTCAGAAAAACTTATTCTTTGCTATAAACTATATTTTTTTTAATGTTACTTACTGGGTTTGTGACAACTACTATTTCAATTTAGAGGCAAATGTCATGTCATCTTCAATCTCTCTTGTAAGTATTAACTTTGTTTAAACAAAATAGATTAGATAATGGTGATTAATCTTAAAAAACTAAAAGTTTGCTTCAATTTAAGAAGATAGTATCATTACTTTTCAGAGAGCCTGAAGATTATGGAGAGAAGAGGAAGGCAGGAAACATGAGAAAATAAATATTATAAAGAGCACTCAGGTTTTTATTATCAGAGAAAATGTTTGTCTAAGATATGGAATTATGCCTTCAATGTAAAGTGGTCTATTGAGCCTGAAGCCTGAGAAATTTTGAACAGTCTCATCAACTTCCTGCATAATTCTTACTGGGAATAACAGATCAACAAGAAAGCAGTGGTTTTGGATATCCATAGGCCATATTAAAACCGAAAATAAAACATGTGATGCAAAAGAGATCAAAGGCTTTATTTATATAAAAAGTCACTTTATCTTTGCTCAGGTAATACAGTGTCTGGAAGCAGTGCTGACGAGGAAGTACAGTCAAAGCTTTTGATGCAGAGAATCTGGATCCATATTCTCACTCTAAAATTTGTGACTTTGGGCAGACATCTCACCAGAAGAACCTGGGTCTCCAAATCTGCCAAACAAAGGGTGACTATTGTTCTAAACTGAAAGGCGATGTGATTATATGAGGCAAGCGGTAAAGTTCCTGGCACTTAGCAGACACCATTTTGCTCCCTTTTATTAGCCAGGTGTCATTTCATTTATACAATGTCTCAATTAAGGTACTGAGCCCAAAGGTATCCCAGACCCTTTTTATAGTGATTATGTCAATTCAAATATGCAGGTGAAATCTATGAGTAGAATAAACCTCTTACTAACAGTGATCTGGAGAAATAACAATAGAAGCAACTCTGAAGGTCTATGAAGAAAAATTTTAGTGGAAAAATACCTTATTTAAAAGTCAGTTGCTTAATAACTAGAAAGTCAGTAGTTAAGTTTATTGCATTCTTTATTCTAATATTCATGTATTTTAAGTATGCTGATTTGCCAAATGCACACTAAATCACATGGTTATTTAAATTTTTTTCCCTTCCAAATCTCCATGAAAGCAATTTCTACTTTCACAGCAGTATACATCTGATGGAGAGATTTTAGAGGTCTTAAAAGCTTTGCACTCATATTTGTTTAACTTGTCAGGAAGACAATAAGAAAAATATGTGTCTTTACTTAAATAATTAAGTGCAAATGATGAGTCTGTGCATGTGACATTATCAGCAATCACATATTTTAATTCCAATGCAGGTATTTAAATTAATGTACTGAAAGGAACAAAATAAGTCACTGTATTTGATGGATGTCATTCACATTGACCAAGATTTTATGTTCAATACAAGTTTTAACTCAGAGTTCGGGGAGTACCTTTACATGTAAGATAAAAACTATGTCCACATATATCGCAAACATAAACAGATTTCTCCCATTAAAGTAGATAAAACTTATGCCTTGGGAGAAAATAGAATTCTAGTGATTACTAAACAATCAGCCATCTCACTTCACATCTTAAATTCAGAGTTGTAGAAAGGTGGCTCTAATTACACTAGAAAATAATACCCACCTGGTATGGGAGAGCACAGCAGTGTTTCATTTTTCCCTCATACCTTTCCATGTTATCAGTAAAAGACAACTTTCTAGGATGACTTTCTTAGTGGAAGGGCTCTTTGGTTCCCAAACTGATACCCGTGGAGAGGAGTCACCTGGAAACCCAGACCCCAACATACCACAGATCCTTTCAGATGAAAATATCTTTGTTACTATGGACATCAAGAAGACACTCTGTTGATTTGATGGAAAATGTCCTCATTGCCCTGAGCAAATCTTTTGCCACATTTTAAGAACCTTTAGACACCTGAGACAATCAAATTTAAACAAATCCTTGTTTGCATAACAGATTATTAGACCCATCTGAAAATGCTGTACCATTCCATTAAGAATTCTTACCATTCCAGTAAGAATTCCAGTTCTTACTGGAATTAAGTGGGAGTTGACGTAGAAAACATTACCAATTAATCTTTCCATGTTTAATATCCTATAGACTACATGAGAATTTCTACAAATGTGAATTTTTTTGGTCAACAGAGACATAAAAGTTCTTATTTTAAAAGATCAAATCTTCAATAATCTGGGAAATTCAGCCAGATGACCAATTGCCTTAGAGGTTGTAGGTAGTTACTAACTGGCAGTCATCACATATAAGAATTTTTCATCTGTCCAAACCTAAGTTGTTAGCAACTTCCCTAACAACGGGCGGTACACTGAAGTGGAAAGTGCGGGGTTTGGGAAAGAGAACTTGGGTCAAAATCTGATTCTATGCTTGAAGAACTGTGTCACTATAGGCAAGTATGTAACTTTTCTGTTTTTCTTTCTATCAGTTTCCTCACCTATTAAATGAGGATAATAAGGCCAATGAGATCTGGTCAAATAAAAGATGTTAACAGTTGAAAAATGGCTAAAACAGTGCCAGGCACATAGTAGTTTATAAATCGATTATGTAAAAAAGTTAACTAAACATGTTTATAAAAAACAGTTCACAATTGTTCAAAATATTTGCTAATCCTATTGGACTCACCCAATGGGCCCCTCCCTGGCGTCCTCACTGGTGGAGGTGGACACTTCCCATCCCACTGGCTGTGTGACACTTCACACAAGATACGAGCAGAAGTGGTACAGTGTTTGTCCAGGTAGAAATTGGATCATTGCACGGTCCACCATTACTCTTTTTCTGGCAGAAGAGCAGCATGTCTGAGACAATGGCTTCTCCTTCTAGCATGAAGACAACAGGGAGAAGAGCCACAGCAACCCATGTAACTCATGTATTATGAGGGAAAAAATCAGCGCTTGCTGTTGTAAGTCACAAGATTTTGTTGTTTGTTATTATAGCATAACTCAGCAAAAGCTCTCCAATTAATGCAGTGATGTTACTGCTTGGGGCTAGGCAGCTGTGGTGCACTGAGAAAAGCCGTTGCCTCAAAGTCAGAAAATCTAAATTCAACTTCCATCTGGCTGTGTGACCTGGGCCACCAAATAGCCTCATCTCGCCCATTCTACAGCCATGTAGTGGGTCATAGGCTACATTCCACCAGTTACTAGCCGTGTAGTTATGGGCAAGTGTTTTCATTAATCTGTGTCTCAATTTCTTCATCTGCAAAATGGGAATAATAATATCTACCTCGCAGAGTTGTGAAAATTAAAGAAGTTAATACATGTAAAGTTTTCAGAGGAGTGCCTGGCATACTCAGCGCATGTTAATTATATTATTGTACTATTCTTATTCTTATTATACCTTTTTCCTATGATTGGGGACTTTAAAGTTAATAGTGTTTGTGAAAGTCCTTTGTTAACTATAAAGTGTTATGTCAGTATATGTGACTGTAACAAACCAGTCATCATCTCATTTGCAACCTTAGTCGTTATAAGGGTGTCTATCAGTGCAGGGATCTTTACATGATGTGTTCACTGTTGTAACCCAACCCTCAAACATTACCTGGCACAGAGCAGGGTAGGATATATCTGTTGAATTAATGAAGGAAAATTATGGTCTCCTTTGTAATCCATTTGATGTCGACGCTATTTTTAAATTATATTCTTATGGACCGAGTCTCAGGCAGTTCTATAAAGCAAAGCTTCATATATGCAAGCCTATTTCAGGTACTGGGTACATTTAACTATCTACGTAAATTATCCAACTTACTAGATCTATGTTAAATAAAAATACCACATGTCATTGCTTCTCAGCAGAGATCAGAATAATTGGCGCTATACATTAGAAGAATCACCTTAAATTAAAAAAACGTACCATATTAATGTCTTTGATCAATGTACAATAGAGTACACGTCAATATATTTATACTCTGAATTATGAAACCTGTCTAATAATTTCAACTTTTTTTTTTCCTTTCACAATGTTTTTTAAGGCTACTACTGAAATTACACTTTTAAAAAAAGGTGACAGTATATTTTAAAAGCAAATGTTAACTGAAATATAATGAATAAAATAATGGAATTTGTTTCATATGGGCTTGGTTAATTCCAGTAAACCCTGCTGGTTATTCTGGAGTTAAAGAATTCACTGACACCTAGATTACTGTGTATTGTGTCAGTGAAACAACTTCCAGGAACCTCATTTCAGGCCATTTATGAAAAAACACATTTAACTCTTTGCTATAACTGTTACTGCTTCTGTTTGTTCCACATAAGAGACAAGTTAGTTCTTATGATATCTGCAGTTCTTTGCAGAATCAGCCAGTGCAACACAAGGAAAAGAGTTACCGGTAATTACAGAGTATCCTATACTTCTCTCCAGTAAAATATTATATTGGTATTGAATAGAAATTAGGAATTGCTTGCCCAATGTTCTTGTATTTATTAACTACCTCAAATCTATAACATTAATGAGGACAGTTATTATTCTATTGGTTATATTGATTAGTGATGAAAAGTTAAACAACTAGCTCAGCGTCCTTAGGCAAATTCAGTGTTGACATAACAACGGCAGCCAGCTGATCTCTCTCTCCCATTTGTGGCTGGTCCCAGAATGAAGTAAGTGTCATGTCTTATGGCCGTGCCACATATCAACATCCTAGGTACCTATTTCTAACAGATTCTAGCAGGGACCACGGTTGTCACATTAATCTAAAGGTTCTAAATAACAACTGGATTGCCACAGTTCAAAAAGACCACTGTTGATAAACAGAGAAATAAATTGGGCCACTGCATGCCTTCATTTAGGATATGTGACAGAATTTAAGGAAAAGTACCACACACTAAAAAAAAAGAAACCGAAACAAAATAAAAACACTGGAAAATCAAAACAAAATTTACAGCCACAATAGAAATGTGTGACTTACACTTGGGACCACCTTTAAAGAAATATGTGCCACAAATAAACAATATCAACAAAGAGATGAAAATGAGATAAATTGCTGTGCACTTCTTCTTGCATTTTTCTAAATAAAGCTAGAGGATGCTAGATCACATGGGAGGGAGGAAAGGGGCTAGGGGTGACTCAAGAGATCTCTGCTGCTGGAAATTACTGTGTCTGTTCTTAGACATCATTTTTAGGAACAAAGGCCACAGACTAGGTAAACTCATCTATTTCTGGGTAAAAAAAGAATAATTCAGCATGTCACAGACTGTCAATATCCCCATAACAACTGATCTCTGTTCATTAAATAAACAATAGCATGAAATTCCATAATTGTTTTTTAAAAATGGTTCTGAAGCCTTTGCGTCATTCCCCAAACACTTGGAAAGTATCATATCACTGAAGGGGATTAAAGGCATTCATTGATTATAGAAGGTAGACATTAAAGTAGAAAGAGATTCTGGAAATTTAATTTTGTGAAGAAATGCAAGATGCTCATTAATTTAATCGGAATGTAAATAACATTGAGCATAGTTAATAAAGTTCAATATGATTTGATTTGCAAGAAGATACATTCATGTGAGAAGTAAAGTGATATTTGCAACCTCTCAGGAAACTGTGAAGTAGTAAGGGTTTCCTAAACAACTTATATATATTTTAGTCTGCACAAAAACTGGTCTTCTCTACATTTGTGACCCACCATAGGAGTTATACAAATCCATGACAGGTGCGGTGGAGTTCCTGGACCACTGGAGGAAGGACCTTGTGAAAGAAGGTTTCCGGAGGGCCATGTCTTTCTCTCCATAGTCCCCTTTTCTCCAGGCTAATTGCCAAGGCTTACATATTTATGACCACAGAATGAAGAGCAAATATAACATTAGTTAATCTAGAGGCCACGTAAATAAATGCATTTGTATGTAAGGAAAAGTGACTTGCATACTGCCCAAGTTCCAGTAAAACCCTTATAAGTAGCTGTTCAGACATGTACAGCTGATTCAAACAATTCCATTTGTCAAGATAATACAATTTTTAAAAGTTTAGTCAGCCCAAAGCCAACCAGTTAAAATTATTTTTTGATTGTCTTGACCACCGCAATGCTACATGTTTTGTGCATTTTATAACCTGACCGAGAATGAGAAAAGACAAATGACTTCATTCTTGAAAGGGTCTTTGAGTTTGCACACAAAGAAGAGACTCAACCATGAGTGGCCTGCCTTTCTTTGATTTATCTAAGTTCTGGAACCTCAGTAATAAAAAGAGGAATAATATTTGAAGTTAACAGGCATATATTTTAAATAATTTTGTTGATGTGACTATCAACTTTACATTTTACATAAAGAACAACAACTTGTTAACAGTATTTTTGATGTGTACTCCGCTTGCAATATCTCGAACCACTCTTTTCCTTGGTTTCCGTGCCCCAACACTACCTAAGTCTTCCCCCTATATCTTGGTTACTTCTCAGTCTCCTTTTTAGACTTGTCTTGCTCTCAACAGCATTGTGATTTTTCAAGACTCCATCCTCGCCTCTTACTCTGGACCATCTCATCCACGCCCTCAATTCTCACCTATTCGCAAATGACACAGCAATATATCCATAATTTATCCTTAATTCATACTTCTCCTCCAAGCCCCAGACCTACTTAAAGGCCTACTTGATGTATATTGTTGGACGTTTCAAAGACATCTCAAACTCAGCTCATGCAAAGTTGAATTTATGGTAGCCTCCCACCATGTAGTCTACTTGGAGTGTTTCCTATCTCAAGGAATGAAATCGCCATTCAGTTATGCGAGTCGGAGACCTCGGGGTTATCTCGGTTACCTCCCTCTCTTACTCTGCACTTCCACTACATCATCCATTCTCATCAATTTTTTCACCTAAATATTTCTTCAACCAGCCACTTTTCACCATCTTCAAGAACCACCACCTATTATACGAGCCACCACTATCACTCATCTGGATGACTAGGGTAGGAAGAACTGGGGTAAGATTTAAAGAAAGTGGTCAGGCAGGAGAACCAAGAAATTTTTAAGAAGGCAAAGTGATGGAGACAGTGTGTGGCTCACAAAGGAAAACGTCTTCTAGGACTGAAAAGAAGCCCCTGGATCTAGGAATTAGGAGGCCACTGGTGGCCTTTGAGTGTCATTTCAGTAGAGACTACATCTCTACTGTAGAAGTGAGATTACGATGAGATGAGGAGTGAGGAGCAAATGCAGTAATCAAATATAAACTCTTCTTTCTACAATGTTGCTATGAAGGGGTCGAGACAGTTGTTTCAGGAGGAGGCAGTGTTGAAGGGATGTTTTTAAAAGTATAGTTGCGACTTGTGCTTTTTATAACCTGACCGAGAAAAGAAAGCTACTGAAGGTATGAGAGTAGGGGAAGAAATGATAGAGCAAGAATCCAGAGGAAGCAGAAGGAATCCCACCCAGGGCACAGGAAGATAGCATAAACTAAACAGAAGAAGAATTGGTGAAGAGATATCTTTTTGGGAGGAAAGAAGAAAGAAAGCAGGTGGAGTCCACGGGTAATGACTTCTCATTTCTTTGTGAATTAGAAGGAAGCATTTTCAGAAATGACAAAGAAAGCTGACAGAAGACATCTCAGCGTTTGGGTGATTATTTGATTCAACAAGTATTTATTGAGTTTCTACTATGAACTGAACATTGGGTGGTAAACCTCGCAAAAGTTCCACTGTCTGGGAGGTGAGATTTCAGCATACGCACAGATTCAATCAGCAAGGACGGGGCAGATTAAGGGAATTGGATGGAAAAAACATTTTCAAACCAGATGCCAAAAGCTTCAAAGAACACAAGGAAGGTGATCATGATATTGGTAGATGATGACAGGAAGTAGGTTTCAAAGGAGGAAATACTGAATGAAGCCGGTAGAATAACAGTGTAAAAGAGGAAGTGACAATGCATCACTGTCCACAGAGCTCAGAGGCCAAATCCGAGGGGACATAAATGGGTCTGCTTTCAAAGCCACATAATATGGTACCCAAACGACAAACAGGCAAACCAGTAGGTTCTTGAGTCGCATTATATATAAGGTTTTTCTTGTCCCTCCACTCAAAGCTCTATGAGCGCAAAGGGAAACCCATGAAGCTGCCGACATGCGGAATGTCACAAAGGAAGACGCCCTGCCTTTTCCTGCGCTCACAGACTGTGAGGCCAGGCCTTGCAGCAAAAGTTGCTAGGATCCGATGGTATCACCCACCTGTTCAAAGTTCACATAAGATAACTTGAAAAAAAAACAGAGGCATTTTCACTCTGAGATCAGTATGCTGATGACACATGGTCTACATCTCCCCTTTTATCTCTAATCCTGACACCACAATTTTACAATTTATTCAGCATCTGAGGGGCCCAAAGGGGACCGGGATCAAAGTGAGTCAGAATAGGATTAATCCAGATAAGACAGAGGTTATGATGATAGTAGGGAGAAAATATTTAAAGAATGTGGCACGTGGACTTCTGTGTTTCTCATATGAACATATCTTTCTCCTACTTCCCCGGTTAGTTCTGGCTTCTCAGTGGATCCCAGTTGATGTTCATGACATGACAAGCCCGATACACACAGGCCTGTTTACGGTGTCCAACTTAAAGTCAGTAACAGGCTATATCTGAAGAGATTCTCACTTTCAAATTTCATGGTAGTGGTGACTGACTAGAGTCTCACTAAATAAAAAGTTTAAGACAAGGGCCAATAGCCTTTTTTTCCCCCTCACTGAAGTTATCAGCAAAGCAAGAAATATTACTGTACTTTTCTCCAATTTCATACTCTACAACTGTTTTCATACTATTGTTTTCCCCAACCATTTTAATTAATGTTGTTTTGTGAAATTTCTTCTGAATCTATTACTCTGAGAAGTTTAAATTTAGAAAGCCAAAATGTGCCAAGCAATTTGAAATTAATTACCCTATTTTTACTCTTTGAAAATAGCAAACCATGCATCAATTTTTGATTTTTCTTTATAGTCGGAATGTGTAATGATTTTTTTCCATTAAAGCCTTTTCATGAGTATTTTAGATATATTACTATAAGCAACAAACATTAGATATTGTTCTCCTTTCTCTTTATTTCATTTGAAGTGTCAGCAATGCTATTTACCTCCTCCCTGTCTCTGTTTGTATTTGGTTTTAAATCTTTTCAATCTAACTTTCAATTAGATCTCAAAAAAAAAAAAAAAACTGCACAAAGTAAATCATTTTTTTCTGCAAGATAAACTTAACTTTTGAGAAAGCCACTTATTCGTATGACAGATATTAAAGTTTTTGCAGCATACTGTCAGATTGTAGCATTGTAATAAACTTTTGCCAATTTTTAGACACTAAAAATATAACTTATTAATAATGAAAAGAATTTAACAAATTGAACATTGAAAGGACAGCAGTTGTAATATCACACATAACGATAATCAAGAATTTTTTAAAAATTACATGAATGTTAGAGTATTCTCAGAGAATTTTTTGTTTTACAGAGAAAACATTTATCTCGAAAAGAGCTGTTCAAAAATCATGATCCCAGCCTTTTATATCTGTCTTTTTTCTCTTGTTTGTTTTTGGCATTAAAAGACTCAGAGGTTAGTATGAGTCACTGGAGTAGTTAAGTGAATAAAAAAGAGGAGAAAAATGTCTTGTGTTTGCATTTTTAAAAACCTTTAATAATTTTTATAATTCTGTCATCACCACTGTCTAAAACTGTAAGAGTCTAAAGTTACAAATGAAAAGATGATTCAGTCCTTACACATAGGCCCCCATTACGTACCTACAATGGAAGCATCCATTCACTTATTTATTCACTTAATACAGTGTGATTGGGTGCTCAGTGTGATTGGGTGCTTAAGTGAATAAATAAGGTCTGCAGAGATTCAGCAGAGAACAGAAAGTTACTGCCCGGATGGAGTGCTGATGCTCGTGAGGGATGCAGATCATTAGGGAGTGAACACATGGAAGAATTTCAGAGAGTGGCAAGGAAATAAAGCAAGGTGAGGGGACAGTGGCTGGTAGCATGGAAAAAGTCTCTGAAGACTGCATTTGAGCTGAGACCTAAACGATGATAAAGAGCCAGCCATGGGACACTGGGTGATGACGTTGCAGTCAGAGGGAAGAATAATTACAAAGGCCTTGAGGAGGGAATAGGCGTGACTTGCTCTAGTTCTTAAAATTCTTCCTCTGATACTCAGTTGTTGGAAAACTTTGGGGAAGTCATTTTGACACAGAATCCTGTATGGCTGGGGAGAATCCGGGATTCACACGATCCCAGACTCCCATTCTGAGGATAACACAGCTAAAGAACAAAAAAGGGAAGAGCATTATTTGTAATTTAGGATCCTGTGACTCGTCTTTCAGTCCACAATCCATTCACTCATTTTCTTACTCATTTCCCTAACTTATTTAAAAGTAACACTGTTAACCAAGCCACCTATAATCTCATTGTATGGAAAATAAAGAAACCTATGTATTGTAATAGTAGTAACTACTATTTCCCGACGTAGCTGCCATTTCTTGGGCTGAATACCGCAAGCTAGACTTGGAAATTTCCTCAAATTCTTTGGGTGTCAACTACAGGTCCACAATCTCTTGTCTGTACTCTAAAACCTGGAAAGCCCTGAAAACAATGAAGGGAACTCATGTGATAACAAAACAACCTGTACTGCCTTATACTCTTTATCTCGCTAAGTCTGAATATTCATAAGTTTTATAAAAGAAATGTTAACATGTTCAATTGTCAGACGTGGCCTTAAATTGCATATTTCTCTTTTTAAATCGGAAATTCCTGAATTCTGAATGAGTTTTGGGTAGAGAGTTCTACAAGGATCCATGGGGCTTAATATGTATCTAGAATACACAAAAAGGTTAGTGGGTACTGCCACCACTTTATGTATTACTATTAAAATTACATTGCTTCATATTTAGATGCCTGAAGTTATCGGTTAAAATTTGAAACTCTTCTGGACTCTATGTTTTACTTCATCAAAAAGTTTCTTACTTCATATCAAAACAATCTTGTTAAAACATTTTCACATATAGATGATTTAACGCAAACATTCTACATGTAAATTTTATGTACAATTATTTAAAGTCTACAATGGAGAAAAAAGTTTGTGTGGTCCATTATAAAATCACATGAAAGAGAAGTAATTGCCTATGGATAAACATATCATGAAAGGAAATCAAGCATTTCACATAGCTGAAGTAAGTGTTTATGAGAATTAATGTCCAAATTATGAATAGACAGATGGTCTATTTAACCAAACATATTATAGTTTGTCATTTCTTATCAACTGCACTGATTCAGGAGTAATGAGAGTAACTGCAGGCAGAATTGCAGGCAACTGCCCATCAGGAAACAGTCCTTAAACATGTTTTTCTAGAAGTGTTAATTTCAGAAATATGACATCTTATTCAGTGTAAAACACAAAGTTTCAAATAATTATACATCACTTGTTTGGTATCTTTAAACAACAGCTACAAAATACCAGTAGAGTTTTGTTCATGGAGAAAAGAGTAGATAACATTGAAGTTTATGAGTTGGTTAATGAATTGAGTTAAAAGGGATTCTGCTATTGTTCTTCCTCTACTATATGTATAAATGGTCCCTCCCTTAGATTTATTGATACAATGAGCTAAAGCAAGAGCAAATTTGATCATGTAACTTGCATGTATCACTTTTCTTTGCCTATGGGATTAAGTTCCTTTAAAAAGTAAGCTCCACGAGGATAGGAAATGTTTTACTGTTTTGTTCACTGCTCTACCTTTGGTGACTAGAGCAATGCTTAAACATAATAGGTGCTCAATCATTTTTTCTTGAATGGTTCAGCACATGAGTTAGCCCTCGCCAGCTTTTCTGCTGCCTTATGGTGGGCCCTGCTTCCCTTTTTCTAAAACATCTTTCTCATAACCGATGTTTCCCTTTTCATTTACTAGGTTTTGCCCCTGTGCCAGTCACTGAGGTCTTTCTTAAAACCCCAAGCCAGCTTAACCACCTGTGTTACCATTGCCTGCTTTATTATTCATCTTCCCTTCTGAAATAGCCATGACTTTTGCAAATTTATTCAATATCTGATTTCTCCTCAACACCATAAGCTTAATGAGGACAAGGATCAGACTGTCTCTCAGCCCATAGTAGGAGCTCAATTAACATGTGCTGAATAAATGAGAACACGGCTAAGTCTGCATTCTCCTTCCAATCTTGGTTACTTAACATTCGGTTAAGTGTTCTCTGTGTGTCTGCCCGTGAGAGCTGGCCTCTGTGTGTGTGCTTAGTTCCGGGGCAGCCACCCGCTCTCTGCAAGTTTAGCCCCCTGTGACTGTTATCCCAAACCCTGGAGCATACTAAAGCCAGTTCCTTTAACCTTGAGAAACTGCGGAATCTTAGCATTCACATCTGTGCATGAGTCACTAGGCAACATCTCTCCTCGCTAACACTGGCTATTTGCCTGTTATAGTCCTGAAGAACCACCACTAGAAAGGTAGATTTTTGCTGTGAGGGTCATATAAAGAATATGCCTAATCACGTATATTTTACGTGTTTGAGATCACAGACATGGAGATCATTTTTAACCTATTAATATTTTTCCCTATAAACACCCATATGCTTTCAATCCAGAATTATTACTATGCCCCAGAGGCACTTCAGAGCTATAATGGCACCAGGTGTTTGGTGTGCCACCACCAAGTGTGGTACTCGTCGCAGAGGTATTTAGAAAATGAGGGCTACTGGCTCCAGCGAATTCAAAGGGTGGCGGCGGGGGTGAGGGTCAGGAGCGAGTAACTGAGGTAAGGTTTTTGTATCAGCAGGTACAGTGTTTCTCACTGTCTTCCAGAGCAGCTCCCTGACTGATTCTCTGCTTCACTCGTGGTGACCTCTGTGCTTAGAATGCCCTTCCCCCAGGCCAATTTACCTCCTCCCATCTTCCTGCAAGTAAGTTAGTGTCTCCTACTCAGTTCCCACAACACTGCATAAGTTTCTCCCTCAGTCCACTTATGAGACTCTAATTATCTCTCTGTTTCTGACACATTCACATTTTCTTAAGAATACAGACTGTCCTATTTATATTTCTAATTCCAGCATTTAACATAGTATGTGACACATAGTAGGCTTGTTGGTGGGAAGAACGAATGAATATTCTTGGTGAATTGACTTCCCTTGAAAATAATTGCTAGCAGCGAAATAGAGGACAGGAGGCAGCACTGTGGTTAAGGAGGGAAGCGTGCAGGGCTGTCCGCTCATACAATGTGGGCCAGCAGCTCTGAGTGGGTGGACAGTAAGCCTGTATGCTCATGTCTAGCACACAGAGTAGAGAGAAAGACTGACCTGGGAAGTCCAAGAATTACTAATGCAGAAAGAACTGACAGGTTCTGTGAACAAAGAGACAGACTTTTGTCAGAAACCCTAAACCAGATCTGTGCCCGTGGCTACTCAGACTAATAAAAGGAATCAACCACCCATGTCACGACTCCCCATGTTAAAAAGGAAACAGCGATAACAAAATCAGAGTCCTGGAGAGCTGGAAAAGGCCTGAAAAGTGTACAGAGTGACTTAATCGAGATAAAACAATCCAGAGAGTTGGAGCAAAAGCCTGTGCTTACATCCAAGAAAATATGAGAGATTTCTGCCCAACATTGCACACCTGCAGAGTCTTCTGAAGCAGAAGATGATGGTCCCTCTTAAAGTGATTCTTTGTCTGCTCAATGGCAAAAGTGGTGATATCTTTTCACCTAGGATATTGTCCTGTGGCAAAAGAATCTACCCAAACTCATCTTGGTAAGTTGGGAAGATAGCAGTGCTGGAATATCTGTTGAGGATAAACTGTGACGATGACCCGATCACGTGTCAAATATACAGCCAAAGAATAAATGAACTATATGCTAGAGAAAGAATCCAAAACCTTTTGAATTTTAAACAGTCTCCAGAATGTCCTCTTCCATAAGAAACATACGATGCAGAAAGTGTATCATACTGCCAAAAAAGTATTAAATACAGGCAGTCCACGACTTACGAATAGGTTGTATTTCACGAATTCGTTTTTGAGGCAGTCCTGAAAGAATTTGGAATGAGCGTTTCCCACTGAAATTGTAACATACATGGCGGTCAGTTTCTTGAGTCAAATTAACCCAAGCATATGGCGTGACTGGTAAACCAGGAACCGGCCGCTGCAGAGCACTGCCATTGTGGGAACACGTGTGTATGTGGGGGCGAGGGTGGGGGGGCGGAGGAGGTTCCACCCAGAATGCTTACATTTTCTCTTCCCTAAAAATGAGTGGGAGGCACCAGGGAATTTTCCTCAGTGCTGCATGGGGTCCTCCTACTACTGTTTTACAAAGCAGCCAAGGGAGGGATGCCTCAGGCTTTAGGTCACTGGTAGACAGCTTCTGAGTGCTGGTGCCTTAAGTGGGTGATTTGAAGGAGCTGTTATGGGGGCTTATGGAGAGACTGCTCCCTCTGGAGAGGCCCCTCCTGCATACTTCTGAAACTATAACGTCTACATCTGTAATGTCGCTATAATATCTTAGTGACTGACTAACAATTGTTTACTAGATGCATGAAATAGGTACAAAGTAGGCATTTTGTTAGAGTTCCCTAAATCTGGTCTGATACGAGTG
>NW_006439192.1:17768006-17820451 GCF_000325575.1 Pteropus alecto | reverse complement strand
TTCCCTCTTGACTTTCTCAGCCTGCCATGAAGGAGGTGCTGTCTCCTGGACCACCACTGGGGCCAGGTGAGAAGCGAGAGCTGTGGATCTGAATAAAAGCAGAATTCCAAGCTTTTTCAGCCCGTAGGACAGGAGAGATACATAGCCAATTGCCCGAATGGACACTTGTATATAAGCTACCAACAGTTAATTTCCCAAAGACTTTGAGACAATGACAACAGCAACAACCAAACTCTAGAGACACCTGTAGTGTGGGAAATGAAACCCAGAATTCTTCTGAAGAGCTGGTAGAAAGTTTAGGCAATGATTTTAAATGCATATCATAGACACATACAAAGCAATATGCAAACCAGGTAGGAACTTGGCCAATTTCATCTCTAAGGTGTTTTCCAGCTATTATTTCTTCTCCTGCAGATTCTTCTCACCCAGAGCTTTAGAAATTGTTGGGGGAGGGTGTGGATCACTCTGTAATTCTCTGAAAGCCTGCTGGTGCCTCGCCCCGGTGCTGCAGCGGCTCGGAGTGCTGGTGACGGACAGCCCAGGTGACGGACAGCCCACCAGCTGTTCCAGGAGCCCGACCCTGGTACAAAGAGTGAGATGTTGTTGATGACCTTCAGCTGCATGTTACTGCGATTTTCAGAGAAGAGCCACTCCTGAAACAGCTGAGATGTCCTCATGGGGCGAGAGCTAGGAGCATCTCTGTTCTGAACACCACCATTTGGCTGGAATCTATCTTGCTCTGCTGCTCGCCAGAGCTCTCTGCACTTTTTAAGGTTGTAAGCAGTGGCCCATGAAACAGAAGCTTGAGTAACTGGACACAGAGTTGAATGTACTCAAGTGAAAGCTTATGAAAAGTTGGTAAAATATGAGCTGATCTGTATTTAATAATAGACATGATCATGAATGTTAGAATGTTAGAAGAGGTTGTGGACCCAAAGGTAACTCACTACCCCTAGCTTTCTATTTTTCTCCCCTAACATCAACTCAGTTGATAACCAAAGTTCACTTGATCCAACTGCAGCTGCCAAGGCCAACACCTTGTGGTTCAGTAAGGACTAGATCAGAATAGGTCAGGCCCTCTCCCTGGGCGATAGTCTGGAGAATCTCACATTTGGTGAGTGGAAATAATACTGAAGAGAACAAAGAAAGAAGATGGAGCTTGGGGAATTGAAACCAGAAAAAACATTTCTGGAACCTTCTGGGAAGAAGGAGGGATTATGAGAAAACAGGAAGTGGTTCAGGGGCTCTTCTGACCCTATAACCCAAGGAGTTCCTGGTAGCCAACTCTCTCCATCCTCCACCAAAGCAGAGCCTGGGGTGGGGGGCACTGAGTGTTAGAGCACCAACCCCTCCCACCCCCATCCAGGTCTGGTCCAGGAAAGACACTCATTTGTCAAGGTCATCATAGGGCAAGACTACACTCTCTTCTTTGCCTCTTCATTTGCTATGATTACGCGAGAGCAGAAGGTAGAAGGTGGGATGTATAGCTCAAGAAACCATGTTTCATGTAGCTGTTGTTCTCATAACACAAATTTTTAAATGTAAAATACTACAAACTACAGAAAACAAAGCTAAACAATAGTTCCCTCTATGATGGGGATATGCAGAAAACGAATAGCAAAGCCCTCATTAAAGAAAGGCAGGACACACTCATTGGTGGAGGGGAGTGCAGACAGAGATGTTCGAGCTGCAAGGAGAAGGAAGCACGGCACAGATCATCTTTCTTGCTCCTAGAATGCCAGCTCCATTATACCAGTGACTGTCTGTTTGGGTCGTTGCTGTATTGCAAGCACCTAGAAAAAAAGCTTGCCCTAGAGTTGGTATTCCAATAAATATTTTCCTAATCAAGAGGTCAATCAGGGTTCAGAAGGAAGTCGTATGAAGGGTGAAAGGAATGTTACCACCTTCCTATCCTCAGTTCCCCTGCTGCATAGCCGGAGGCAGCAGACAAGGCTTTGGAAGAATGGTGACTGAGGTCTCTTCTGACTGCGATTTGCTAGGATGCTTTGCCAGCCTAGGTGTGCGGAGCTTGGTAGAAAGTGTGTGCAGGAACCTCGTGCACTCCGTGGGGCTACACTTGGTGCTAGAACCGTGTCCCTGAACAGTAGTTACCCAGAGATCACATCATCTGCGTTCTTTATCCCAGTTTCTGGGGAGAATTTTTTTCAGTAGCTCCAAGCAGGCAGGAGACATGAAGTTCCTCTGTCTGCTTATATCTAATTAACGTTCAGTGAGTCTCTGGCTATTTAAAATGGGGAAATAATGCATATTTATTCACACATGCTTTGAGATCTGTGGATAAAAATGCTATATTACTACTAAGCACAATGAATGCACATACTTTAAATATAATTATCAATTACCAGCTACCACCTGTTGAGATAACTAAATACAGTGCCTTTAAACATCCTTCCAAATTTTAGAATTGGAAGCATTCTTGTGTTATATGTACTATATTCAAGCAATTCATTAAGGAAATGCTTTGTTACTCTTATTATGACATGTATCAGCAAGAGGAATGGAAATCAAGCTATATGAATGACTAAAATGCCTGAGAACCTATAGTGACGGTCTGATCTTATTACAAAGTCATCTTTCCAAACACTTCTAAGAGGCACTTTGTGGTATCTATATAGGCTAAGGTGATATTGCTGAATTATAAAAACAAAACTTTGCCTTCTTCGCAAATCAACTATTAAATGGTTAAATGCATACAAAGTAAGATCCATTTTTATAAATAGAAAGCCCCATGTGCAAATCATTTCATAAACCAAGCATAAATAGAAGGTATTATGTTACTCTTTCACCACTCGGGACCATAGATTGCAGCTGAAACCATAAGACTCTGCTTATAGATGGGCAATTATTACAGGGTTTTTATTCTCCAAAAGCTATTAACATATTTACAACATAAGCAGTTATTACAAACAACCTCTAAAATGTAAAGAATGATTTTCCTGAAACGTCTCCCAAATCCTTGCTTCAACATAAGGCACTATATTTGTTTACTGAAAAGAAAAATATATGAGTAAGTAGGTTAAAGCTGAAAAAAAAAAAAAAAAAAAAAAACGCTGCTGGCATAAAGCCTCAATGAAACTCCATTGAGCTGTTCTCCATAGCATATTTTCTGAAGTGCAAGGAAACAGAATATAAAGCAAATATACTCCGGTGTTTAAATCATCATCAACATTATTAAACACTTATTTACAAAACCTGACCCACGGAGTCGCAAGTCTCCAAGCTAGTAGATGGTCGAGGACGCCAGTAGCATCCACCAGCCCATCTGAGTGTAGCTTGATAGTGACCTCTGAATGTGCACCACTGCCACATGTGTCTACGACAAAATTTGAAGCTTCTAAACCAAAAAGGAAAAGACATTAGTGCTTTCGTGCTAACATCTACAAGAGGCATTTCATCTCACGAAATAATGCAAAAGTAGAAATCTGACCCTCATACTAGAAGTTAAAGATGAATTTCTGAAATCTGCTCCTGAGTCTCAAAAGCTGGATAGTTCACTCAAAAAATAATCCGTATATAAGAATACATTCTTTGTGCATTCTTCACAAATTTTCTTGATTCTCTGTTGTCACAAAGTGAAGAGACACCTGATAACTAGATAATTTATCTATGTGAGACACCAATTAGCAGTGACGAGGCTGACTTCCTTTCTCATGCTCATCTCTGAACTGGTAGGCCCTGGCATATAGTTGCAGAGGCACCAGAAGAGAAATCAATAGGGTGGGATATGAAGGGAAATATCTATTCTTAAAGACTCAGTTGTCTAATCGCCAACATGCAACCTCTGTGTTATAGATTTTAGAGCTGCAGTGGATCTTAAATAACTTCAAATCTACCTTCATTTTATTCGTAAGAAAACCTAAATGCAGTACTAAAAAGTAATTTGCTTAAATTAGAAGGTGCCTTTTTCGTACTCTACGCATTCTCACAGAACACCTTACTCTTAATATACTTTCATTTAAAGAAAATGTCAAAAGCCTTGAACCTCAGGGCTAATGTAACAAGAAAAAGTAGATTTAAAAGTACTGAAAAGGAATTTTCTATCAATACAGAAGTGGTTTTGGATGCGTGATTATTTTTTCCTTTACCCCAAAGCCATGTAAAAAGGAATGTTTTGAGAGGACAACAAAACTGAAAGAAACAAAACAAACAAAAAAACTGCACATATACACAAAGAAAAAATAAGAGTGAAGCTAGACTTCTTAGAAGCTAGTTTCACAGAAACCACTGCTTCTTACTCAAAGATCAGATGCTGAGAATAGAAAGTAAAGAGATCATGGACACTAAGATTCAGAAAAGATCATGGCGCTCTAACTGTGTGGCTAAGAATGGCCACAATGCCATTCCACTGAGAGTGGACACTGCCCAATAACCACGGTGGTCATTGTCATCAGGTAAGGACCTGAGGCCTTGAAAGCCTAGGTACTGAGACCACGAAGTCGTAGGATCCTTGTGGTCATATGACCATGAGTGGGCCAGACCAAGACAACACAGACCTCCACTCACACACTGGGAAAATGCAGATCTGAAAAACAATGAGAAACCCAGACCAAAAAAAAAAAAAGAAAAGCCTGCATTGCTCACTCTCTGAGGTCATGTGAGAGAAGTTCACCTCGCCAAACATAAAGCGGGAAAGATTAAAGAAAAAGTCATTATGCCACTATTCCATCGAAAGAAGTGTCTACCCCTCGAGTCCTCTTATGCAACGACTGAATTTACAAATTCAAAAAGGTAGATTGACAGAAGATAGAAAAATAGCAGCGGCAGTTGGAGTTGTGGCAGAAAATATGAGTTAAGATAGAAAAGTATAAACTGCTGTGAAGTAACCACAAGAAGATGCCAGTAGAGATGCATTATGACCAAAGATGGTGCCCAGTCACTGTAGTCCAGGCATCCAGCATGGAACCGAGGTGGAGGGAGGTGCTGCCTTCACAAAAGGCTTAAGACGCAGCCTCTCCATCCTCAGTCTCCAAACAGGGCTTGATGATTTTCAAGATTCACAGCTGCATTTTATATAATGCAGTTACTTACATATACATATGTAAGCTTACTCAAAATTGGCTCAATTCTAGCTCATTTTAGTGATATTTTCATTTTTCTTAATATATATATTTTTCTTGAACCAAGTTAAAGAAACATATTTGGGCATTGTTGAAATAGAAACTTATTAAATTCCATTAGTCATCTTTCTTATACAATTTCGATGCCTAGATTAGGGGAATCGAGAATAAAATCAGTCCCTTGCCCTTGGACTCATGAATCCTTCACAGCTGGCTGGCTCTCCCAGGAATTCAGCCTTATTATAATTTTTTTTTCCTTTAATGGGCTGCTACCTTCTCCTCTTTTCCGATTTCCTTTCTCTTGGCTGAGCTTTGGAGTAGGACACCATACCTAGCTTTCCTGTCTTTGCAGTCTCTGAATAGGCCCACAGACTGTTTTCATGTAAGGTTGCTCTTGCCAATGAGGAAATGGATGAAATAACAAAATCCACAAATGAGAGGAAGCTATAAAGGTTCCAGTTATATTGCAAAATACTCAGGGTGATTGTCGTTGGTCTATATTTTCTGATGGATCTTTTCTTAGATGATATTTCAAGGTCTCTGTTAAATGGTGCCTATTTCTGAGCTGAACTGCTTAGGTCTGTGATGGTGGACTTAAAATTTGCCACTGCTGCAATCTAGCAAATTCAGAGTCCCGTGGGACCCTGTGTACTAATCGTCATTCTGGGCATGGCCCACCCTTTTCTGGGACTCATAGATACCTTGTGTAAGAAAGCCATTCTCTTTCCTGACCCCTAAGCTTTTCCCTTCGGCTGCAAGCAGCTCTTCATTGACTTGAAGACATCTCACATCTCCCTAGTTGGCCCTTTTAAATTACACAATTATCCATGGCCCCTCTTTGCAGAAGTAAAATATTTCCTTCGAAGGACCCCAAGATTCTTCCCCTGGGAGTCAGACCTTGTGTTGATCTCCACTGTCACTTAACTCTTCATTTACTTCTCTGTGGTTGCAACCCTAGGACGTCTTAATTATTCCATACACCATGGACCCAGTTCGCTATTACCACATGATTTACCTTTGAAAAGTTCAGGTGCCAGTCACTGGGGCAGGCTCTATCTCTCAGTGAAGCTTGGCTGTTTTGCCTGTGGTCCTCTGTGAACATTGCGACCACTCCATTTTGAAAGCGAACCTATGAGGGCCTCGTGCCTCCAGCTAACATTCTGACATCCCAAGACCAGGCTCCATCTCACCTGTCCAGTACAATCATCTTTTCAATATTTAGAAGCTCCTATCTCTGTGATGAACCTCAATAAGATCCCTTCTTGGGGGCCGTTTCAAAACTTAAATGCTAGCTATATCTTGAGACCAAAACCAATAATAATTGCTGTCATGTTCTCAGTATGCAAACAGGTTATGCCAGGCCTTGAGCTGCATGATTTTAAGAGTTTGATTTAATCCACAAAATGAACCTACAAGATAGTATTTTCAACCTCATCATCAGGTGAAGAAAGTCAGGATAGAGAGGTGACATAACTTGTGCGAGGTCTCAAAACCAGTAAGGATGTCTGACTCCAAAGCTAATGTTCTTCATTTTTATGCTCCACTGCCTTTCTGAAGAAATAAACAAGCCCAGCGGGATGTGGATTATTATGAGCTCTGCACATATCTCTTAGCATCTTCCCCATCTCACCAGGGACCAGGAAGTGGTTTATTTATACGTCTAATTTTACAATATAAAAATTTAAATATACACATATTTAAGTAATTTCAAATTTTAAAAATAAAATGTAAAAAAATTGATGTACACAATTTTCATCATTCAAAGCAGAGGAAGATTTCACCAGGAGGACTACCTTTGATAGTCTTCTAGGATACAAGGTACTGTTACATAATTCATACTAGGAAAATAATTTTCTCTCATTTAAGAATTCTAGCCAGAAATAAAGGGTCTGGGTCTTCTCCCTAGTAAAACTAGCAAACCAGGAGTTTCTTTTGCATACATTATTGACTTTTGCCACTTTTATTCTTATTCAAGAGAATATTCAGCAAGAAAAAGAATAGGTACTCTACTTAAAGGACCTCATCTGCCTATCAGAATTAGAAATCGTTAGAAGCGGTTGCCTCATATTTCAATTAAAACATTGAAGAAATTTATCCAAAGGTACTTAAACTCTTTTAGAAAGCAGCTTGATTTATGTGTTGATAATATATATATATTGTGGACTACATAAAATAAGTCATGCTATAATCATTTTTCAGAAAAATTCTCTCAAGTTTTGGATTCGAAAAGAAGATAATCTTGGAAGGACATCTAACCCATCTTTCTTCCATTGCCTCCAGTCAAATACAGTCACAACAGATCACTTTAATTAGATTGAAACGATCTGTTGGACATTCTACTGCTTATATTAACACACCGAGGGCAATCCCTCGCTGCCAAGTGGTATATATAAATACTAATAATTTATCAGTCAATTCAATTTCTTTCTTTTTTTTTTTAACCAATTTATCTTCATTTGTGGCAGTGTTCTATGATTACATTTAAACACACACACTCAAACACGTCCACTCAATATTATAGAAACATCTATTGCAAAGGACAACTGTGGAGGTTTATTCAGGGCACTTAACCTCTCTGGGCCTCCGTTTTCCAATTATGTACGGGAGATAATATTTGCTGACTTGCTGAAAGGGTTTTTTGTTTTTAGGAATAAAAGAGGTCATGTCAGGTATGCTAAAGCATATTGTAAACTGTAGGATGTAAGCATATGTTAAAACATATACGTTTACTACCACTAATACCACTACTACTACCACTAATGTAAGCATATGTTAAAACATATACGTTTACTACCACTACTACTACTACCACCACTACCTCTACTACTACTACTACCACCACTACCTCTACTACCACCACCACTACTACTACTACTACTACCACCACCACCACTACCACTATTGTTCTGATTTCATTGCCATTTTCAATGCCAGCATAGGCCAAGCAAGAAAGTTTCACAAGTGCTCCATAATTTAAAAATCTGTAACATATTTTTTATCATATTCTAAACCTCATACTAATTTTATGTATACGTTTCCATTCTTGTGCTACACTTCTCTTTTCCAAATCAATTTTGAGGAGGAAAGGTGCAATTCACTGTGGCAGACGAGATAGGAGTGGAACTATATACTGGCAGGAAAAGGGATATTAACAGCGATTCATTTGTTTTCACCAAGGAAGGCATTATATACTCTTTCCATCTCATTCTCCCCTATTTTCCTCTCATAAGTATTTTCCCCATTCTCCTCTCGTCCTTTCTCTTTCTCTCTTTCCTATCGATTGGCAAGGTGCTGAATGCATGGAAACACTGCTCAGATAGGCAAAACCCCCTTCCCATTTCTGAGACCAAGCTGTTCTGGATCAACCAGTGGGGTGAGGTCCATAAGATAAACCATGTTTGAGCTTCTCAAAAGGATGGCTTGGTCCAGAAGATCGCTTCTTAGGGATGGGCTCATGGGCACTGTCAGCTAGAACGGGAACAGACCCCTTCGTCATGACTCTCTGCAAACCCCAATTCACACTTTCGTTTCAGGAAATTTCTTCAAAGTAGACACAGAATTGTGGAAGACTTCTTTCCCATCCCACTGCAAATTAGAATGTACTAATAACAAAGTAAAGAGCTAAAAGTTAGAAAAAAAAAAAAAAAACTTAAAAGTTCTTAATAAATGTACAATATGTAACCTGCTCCTGAAATGAAAGTTCCTCGTGATTTGTGATTTATTTTCTCTTTGGAAGAAACGAACCCACTTTGCGATGATGAAATGCTACTCGAGGTGCAGTACTGTCTTTCTTTAGTCATCCTTCAGAGAATATGTCTGTGTTGGCAACCTGTATGAACACCTTCCCCCCATACCTCCAAATATATACGACTGGGAAAAGGAAAAACAAACCAGCAAGCAAATACACACACACACACACACACACACACGCGTGCATACACACACACACACACACACACACACACACACACACACTGACCAAAATTCCCTGGATATGAATTTTGTTGTTGGTTTGAAATGTGGGGAGGAAGGAGTTAAGGGAGGTTTGTTAACAGCATATGTGCAGATTTCAATGGGTTTTAAGGACTCCATGCTTCACTGACTATTGTTAAAAAACAGACTGAATTGGTTATGACAACCTGTGGGTTAGTTTACACCAGTCTAAAAATTGGGAAATTCAGTTTAGAAATCTGATCAATATTCATGCCATCTCACATCATAATTCAATTGGCAAAAATGCAGTAGAAAACTCCCCAGGGCGATCCTGAAGAACAACTTACATTCTGGTGGTTTAACATGTGTAAACCTCCTGCATGGAATCTCTGAAGGGGGTTGATGGGAGCCTTGAACTTTAACAAGGGCTTCCAGGTGGTTTGATGGAAGGGTTAACTGGGATAGAAGAGAAATCAGCAAATTAAAATGAATATGCCAAAGCAAAAACTCAACATGCTTTTTTTTTTTTAAAACTCTCCACGAGAACTCTCCCCCAAAAGCATAAAGAACTGTCAAAATAGGATCTTGCTTAAAATGCAAAAGGTATTTTCAAAGCGAGGATGACATTTGCATACAATATGTGCTGAAGACTGATGCTATGCTGAAAATGTCTTACTTGTAGATTGAGTCTATATAACATCAAATGCCAGGATTAAAAAAAAAAAGAATTTGAAATTTTAGATTTAAAAAATATATTTCTTGATGTCTTTCTCTAATGAGTTTAAATACTCACTTATTGGCAAATATCTGAATTTTAAACTTAAATATGACATCGTGACCTCTAAAAATGGTAATTTATTGAAAGGTGGCTGAACACATATTAGTTAATTCTACAAGACTACATTTGAAAGATAGCAACTAATGTAGTTTCAAGTGTTAGGCTGCCAGCATCGTCGTGATTTTAGCTGTGGTGTTTTTATGCTAAAATGTTCCCCCATGTGGCCCACCACCAGATTTTGGGGTGTGGCCACCTTATATCAATTCTCATAATAGCTCTTCATTTGGGGATAGCAAGACAGTGCTAAGGCCATTTTTCTAAGGTTCGATTTCAATAAAGTTTCTGGTCTGTAAAAAATAAATGTCACGGCAAATCCTTAAAAAGATCAAATATTCTAATATTATTCACCTGATTCTCTGAGCTTAAAGTGTCTAACGTTTAGTAGGGGGCCTTTAAAGAGAAAATTGCTTGATTACCACATGTAACAATGGCACAGTGTCCCCCCCTCCCTTATTTTGATAAAATCAGTGCAAATGAAATCAAGAAGTTTTAAAATGTTACTATTTTTTCTGCATCGGTGTAACTGGATTTGAGCTAAGGTACTTAAGCACAGACAGAACAATCATGCCTTTCATCCAGAATTCTAAGTAACTTGACATACATAAATCTTCATTATTTTTGATTAAGTGAAGGGGTAAAACAAAACTCTGCTAAAAGATACGCAGATAGAGAGGCTAAAGCACTCTGAAGCACTATTGTTCTGATAGTTCTGGTGGATAAAACCCACTGACATTTTTCTAATCAGCAAAGAGAGGTCTTTTGTAGTCTCTTATGCTAGAGCTCAAGACTTAGTCTGAATAACCTTTATAACATATAATAATAATTTCCCAAGAATAAAAATAAGAAAAATACTTTTATATGACGACTTTCATATAGCGGTACGTTATTGTTTTGTACCACTAAAAAAGGGAAAATTATAATCTCAGTAAACGTAAAATGTACACTGTACCATCTGCCAGGTATTTGGTAATTATGAAAAATATCATATTATACAATCATAATAACTACTCTTTTTACCTAACCTTTTGACTTTCAAGTAAATATTTCTACCTGTCAAGTGATTTCTGACTAGCTGGTAGCGAGAACCTTCTCCGGTACAGTTTACTATCAATCTATGGCGACACAGGCTCCAGTATGGTCCTCTCACAATTGAACACTGCTTGGAATGGCAGCATGCTGCTTGATCTCATCAGAGATTGTAGGAAGAAGAGCGGGGAGACAGAAAGATCCAGCTGTCAGGGCCCTGAACTGTTCAACACTGGAGAGCTGAGACCAGTTACTGCTCTTCTTTAGCAAGCAGACTTTTACAAGCCATCAAAACAGAAGACATTCCTAAGGGCCAAAGATTTGTATTCTGCATCCTTGTTTTCATCTAATATGGACAAATTTAAAATTGAACTGTGCAAAATGTTTTTAAGGAAATAGACAAACTGTACATACAGAGGCATATTAAATATTCCATCTGAAGCACAAAAATCATGACAAATAATATAAAAAAGATTTCCCAAATCAGAGCTACCTCTTTTCCTTTCCCTTCCCTTCCTCTCTCCCTCCCTCTGTTCCTTCCTCCCTTCCTTCTCTTTTTTTCTTTCTTTTAAGGAGAGTAAGCAGACTTCACCATTAGACTGACTGACAGCAAAACCTGATAAATGTCAATTTGCATGAGTTTGCAACGTAAACTGAAGCAATTATTTCCAACTATCACTTGGATCTTTTTAAATTGGATTTTAAAGAAACATGATCACATGTGTTTTTTTTAGGTTGGATTTTAACTGCCACCATTGGAAGCTTCAGATTTTAACTATTATGTGGTTGTGAACGAATGTATTTGTTGACAATATTCCAACTAATAGAAATAAATCATTTTTCTTCATTTTCAATTACTTAGCTCCTATATCAAATATATTGTAATTAAAAAAAAATATAATGCCAGATATTATACACATTAAAAAAAAATGAATTCTAACACAACTTTGGTCACTTTCTTATTAATATTAATATACTTTCACACTAATCGAGGCACTGGTTATGTCAAATTTTCATGATTTCTTTCTTCTTATGCATTATATTTGAAAATATATTAGGTGCTCTCTCAATATATTTAACAATTAAAAATAGTAGAGTTACATCAATTTTCATTAATTAATTAGGTTGTGTAATATGAAATTTTGCCAATATTTGACCGTTTTTTGACCTAGCAAAATGGCAATTTCATAGGGCTTAATCTAATTCTGTAGAACGTTGTGTATGGAGCAGTAAAGGTCATGGGCTTTGAAGTCACTTACTGTATGACTTTATCTTCTCTAAGCCTCAATCTTCTCATTTACAGAACAGGGATAACGATACATACTCATCGGGGTCATTGGCAGTTTAAATAAGATAATGTATAAATTTGCACAATGGCTAACACCCAGTGAGCCATCATAAATTACTGTAAGAACTGAAAGTCTATATAACACATTTAATCATAACTACAGTTAAAATATCTTTAAAAGATTAGGGGGTTCACCAAAACCCCATACATATCCTTTCTTCCACATGCCCAAGATTACAGCTGTGATGTGAATGATGTGAAATCCTCAGCTATCTCTTCTCATCTTTCCATGGAGTTAGTATAGAGTGGTGGTTGAAAACGGACTTTGAGGTCAAATATATTTGTAGTAGAGACCCTGCTCTGTTGCTTATAACTTTTGGAACTTTGAGCAACTAACTTGATCATCCATAAAACAGGACTTATTATACATAAGAAAATGCACCTAAAGTACTGAGAACATTGCCTGTCATAGAGAAAGCACTAAATAAATGTTACGTGTTACTTAAGTTTTCATTATCATTATCATGATGACTGTCTTCCCCAAGTCGTCTATTTGTGGCTGACCAATAAGGAAACAATTTTATCTCCACTGACATGCTTTCCATATTTAATTTAAATCTTTATTTTTCTTAGGCATAATACTTTTCTATTTATTGGCCTTTAATACCTGTAATATTATTACTCAATTTTTTTCTGCTCCAAAGACATGAAGAATAATTTAAAAGGAGAATCCCAAATAATATCACAAAATAGAAATAGTCGTATTGTACATAGGTAAAAGCACAAAAATCAGACCAGACCGTCTGGCTCCAAGTCTCAGTTCTTGGGTAAATTATTCAATAACTCTGGACCTCAGATTCCTCATCTATAAAATGGGTTTAATAATGTCACCCATCTCATATGAATGTAAAGAGGTAAGAAAGAATTAATAAATATGAAGTTCTTAGAACAAGTACCCAACACATAGTAAGCGCTCAATGCAGTATTTCTAAGTTATTCTTATAATAGGTACTAGTTAGGCAAGTCTTCATTAAATAGTTTTCTTTAGAAATCATGACAGGTGGCATAATTATATTTAGTACATACTTCAGGTACTACTTTGATCTTAAATGGTGAATCACACATGGACTACCATCTTTGCTGTGGACTCACCATTCATTTAATTACTCTGCATGAAAGTTGTGTATAGAAATGATCGTGAAATTTTAAAAATGTACTTATACACTGATTATGACATTCGCATGAGAAATTATTTGAGCCATACCCATTTTCATTCTGTAAATACTCTACAAAGATGGCTACAAAGATGGTCAGTGGAGATCTTTAATGGAATACAGCCTGCCACTGTTCCAGAAAAGACCTGAATCATTTACAAGATTTTAAGTATGTCAGCAGTGTCTGAACACAGTGGCTAAATGCTATTAACAAGAACCATCACTCAGTTCAACATTTACTGTACACCAACCACATGCCAGACACGAAGTGAAGAGCTAGGAATTCAATGGTAATTAAGAAAGATATGGCCTACTCTCAGAATGTTTCTACTAAACACTGTCTAAAACACAACATTCCTATCACTATATTTCCCCTCGTTTCAAAGGGTTTATACATTGAGGGTATATACAAAGACTACATAATCTTTATTTTTCTACATGTGACTACATAATCTTTATTTTTCCTATTCAGGGAAGATTAATGATGGAGATATAGTAGCCAAATGGACAGGGAAATGATATGCGCCAGACAATAAATGATACTGGGATGACTTATGCTTTTTAGAAATAGCCATGGGTAGCAAAGGATAGCACATCAGACCATGAATCTGTTCATCTGATGCAGGTGGGCAAGATCACACGGGAACTAACAAGCTGGAACTAGGCCACACCATCGTGAAGGCAACTGTGCATTCTTTTGGTAACCTCTGGGTACCTTTTACATATGCTCAGTAATTTGAACCCAGAAGGAAACCACCAGGAAGCCTGGTGTCAGGAAAATGTCTATTTCCTTTCGGGATGGAGTCTGACCTAGCTAGAAATCATGTATTTTGAGTCCTGTGCACTGGCAATCTTTTCTGGTTGGTAAATACAAGGACAGATATACAGCAGAATTTCCATTGTTTTGTAATAATTACATGCTGAGTGTTCACTGGCCTTTAGAGAAATCAACTAGGAAAAAAAAAAAATCAAAGAAGGGATTTTCAGCAGAGAATAAGAAGTTCTGCATAGACTCTGAGACCACCCGGGGGGAGGTCGGGTGGATCAGCATCCTTTTCTCCAGCCTTCTTCCAGTCACTCACAATTAAGTGTTCATTTCCAATCAATGTTTTATTACCTCCTAAAGTGAGTTTTAATAGGGGATTCCTGGGGACACAGAGCCCTAATCTCAAAAAGTTATCTAGAATTCAATGGAATTTGAGACCTGATTATAAGCGAGAAGAGAAAATAAGTGAAACAGTGTCCTTTTTAGTCAAATATTAAATTGTTGACATGTTTGAGGTATGAATAAAAAGACCTGTGTGTGAACAGCACTCTCTCCAGAATTCAAGAAAAAGCCTGTTGCCACTTTTGTGCCTTAGGCCTATAATTTCTATAGATTTCCTTGACCCCACAGTCTACAGATCATTTGATTCAAATATTCCATTCCATGACCGCTATTATTATAAAAAGGATATATATAAAGATCTCAGTACATTTTGATGGGCTCAAGGAAGCTGGGTAACTCTTTTTTTTTTTTTTTTAAATCATGTAGGTTGAAAAATGGCACCTTTTTTAAAGCAAAACAACACACAGTGGACTCAACAGTACACCTCTATCTGACTTCAACTGCATCTTTTTAAAAAATTAGTTGAGCAAAATGGTCATTTCGTCAGTGAAGACAGAGTTTGCCACAATTCAACTATAATTGCCTCGTTTTGGAGGCATCGTATTTTCTTTTTTTTCATTAATAAAGATTGAGTCAGTCACTTGCACGATACTTTTCCTTTAATGACATTTGTTCTAAGGAGTCAACTAGACTAACTGCTTGTCCTTGTCCACTGTTAAAGCTCTTGAAAATACCATTTACGGCTCTGCTGCCCCAGTGACAGGGCCGGCTCTTCGCACTTCATTTGCACTCTAGCTCAGAGCCACTTCTGCAAAAGTTTCAGATGTGTTCTTTTACCACAGTTTCACACCTGTGATCATAAAAAATGATTATGGTCTTGCAGACACCTTCCTTATCTCTAGCTGGAATTTCATTTGTGTATCATGATTTAGTTAAAAAGCGACATAATAGAAATTAATGTATTTGTTTCAATCACAAGAATGTGGATAAATTCGGAAAATCGACAGTACATTCTTATATATATGACCTGTCTACACTAATTCTGCAGATGAATCTAATTGTAAGACTGACCTTTCATCATAAACATTATATGTTAACAAGATAATTGCTGTCAAAATGTAAGTACTTTGTTTACATCATTTCTACTAAACCTAATAAAAATTTAGAGAATTACCCAGATTTCATAAGGTATTTTAATTTTTTTAAATAAAAAATAATGGCATATAAGCACGTGAAATAAATATCAATTATGGACATCTACAAACAGTACTTAATATTTGTTTTTGATCAAGAAAGGAAGATAATTTAGTCTTCATATCTTAAGTTATAATAATAATGCATTTAACTTTTTGGACTTTTGAAGGATATAGCTAAACTACAGATCAAATGTCAGGTCAACAAAATCCACTGGTTATGTTACAGTTACATTCATTTCACTTGAAGATCACAAAGTAAGTACATATTTAAGAAACACTAGGGATCAAGAAACTAGATTATATATCTTATCTTCAACAAATGATGTATTATGCTTCCCTAATACATTCGAATTTTCATGTAGATTTAAACCCTTATTATCTAAACTGCACGTATTCCTTTCTCTCATTTAAGAAAAGCTGCATTTCTTATCTCTAGACAATAGGCAAAAAATATAGACTAATTTTTAAATTCTATTATCGTAGTGGAGTTTGTTTGTTGCTTAGAATTTCTGGCATGCAAATAGAGCTTAAGAAGCATTGTTCCTATTACTGAGATGACATTAAATATGCCTTTATATAGATTGTACCATATCGTTTAGTAACTCTTCCTAATGAGACATTCACAAGCAGCTCTCAAAAGGCAATAAATCATCATTGTATTGAATTGAATCGAGATAATAATTAAGCACATTCAAAACAACCATGTTTGTTATGAATTATAGAAAACTTATCTTAATTTCGCTATACCTTTCGGGGTATAATAGCTTTATTCTGAGGAAAAAAATAGTCCTAACCAAATCTTTAACAGTATAATTAGGAAAAAGGATGACTAAATCTCTATGGAATGTATTAGTGGGTGGCATGATAATTCACGTAATTTTTTTCTGTATTCTTTTTATCCCATGTTTTATCGCTTATATGTAACATTTGAACTGACTCATAGGTTATATGATATTCTGAAATATGGTACAATTATAAGACTAAATGTACTCTGCTTTATTCAATTACTTAATAAGTTCTTAGAAGTTCTTTAGAAGCTTAAACAGAATATTCGCTTATAATAGGACTGCCAATTACAGGCAGGATCTGGTTTTCCTGCAGTAGGAAACAGTCATCCAACTAGACTTACAGACAAACGCTTTCAACTTCTAATCAATGTGCAAATCCTCTGGTGGAATGCTCGTAGGTTCAAATCTGTAAAATTGGGCAAAAATGCAGGGAATAGTAGACTGGACAAGATATGAATATTCAAGATGTGGTCTCAACATCAGACTTAATTTCTTTCATTCTTCGAGTAAAGAAAACCATTGTCTCCTATTGTCTGCGTTGCATTGGGGCTCTTTGTCATTTTAGTCCCCAAGACAAGGAGAAAGAACATCTATTTGTGACTGGTGATCTTTTGCACCACTCGTTCTATCTTTGGGAAGTCGAAATTGATTTTCTTCCACTTGTCACACTAAAATCTCAACCCTGTCCTTTCTGCTACACTCTCAAAGAGTTCAGTGGTGTGGGGATCAAAGGATTAGGAAGCTGCAGCTTTAAGGGCGGCAAGCAGCATGAGAAGACCTGTGGGCAGTTCTGAGCATTTTATGTAAGCAATCTATTTCAGCTTCAGAGGAAGCACTGGCTAAGTGGGTGAACAACATGTAAAGTGCTCACTTGACATAAGTTTTTTTTTAATAGTTGTGATAAGGAGAGCCTCCAACAGCTGACCTTTTACCGTTAGTCAGAGCCCTGAGTACTTCAGCAGAGGTGGCCAACAGGCGCCTGCAGGGACTCCAGGCATGTTCTTAGCTGTTGGCGCAATATTTGCAGCTGTGGCACTCTCTTTCAAGTTGTTTGTTCCACTCGCTGCCTGATGCTCCGGGTATCCGATTTCTATCTCTGGAACCGGAGCGGAAGCCATGTGATGGTCAAGTCCGAACTTTAACTGCAAAGGAGCACATGCTCCCAGAGAGCCAGGCACAACTCAGTGTTGGTCTTGGTTTCACTTGAAAAATATACAAACCTTTTATAAATTTTACAAAAGAAATAAGGGATTCCCAATGCATTTGTGTCTCCCTTTCAAGTCTTTAAAGTTGTCTAATCATGAGAAAAAATATATTTATTCATAGTTAATTGTACATTTTCATTTAATAAATATATGCCATTTGCTGTATTTCATATGTGCTAAGCTCAATGCTACATGTTCTATATATAACCCATTTGATCCCAGCAACAAATCTTTCAGTAATCATTCTATCTCCAATTTACAGATGAATAAACTGAGCCCTGCAAAAAGATTAAGGAATTTGTGCAAAGTCACGTGGCAAGTACAGGAGCAATTGTCAAAGAATTAAAAACCACAACAATTAAATGCATTTAAAATAAAATAAATTTTCTTTGGTAAATCAGAAAGCACTTCAGAAGTGTGTATTGCTTCTGCCTCATCATGATGAAATCAATGTTTTCAGCATTGCAAAAATAATTAATTTTAGTATACTTTCTTGATATAAGAATTCTGTATCTTTATAAAGCTTATAAGCTGAATTATTAGATAATGATTTTTTAGGTGGCAGTAGATTTGATTTCTGAATAATCTACCAAATCTTAAGTGGTAGGGTTTATTTTCACATATACATCAAATTTCTTTTCGAATTCAGTATCAGAATACGGCCTGCATTTTAGACATATTTCTGTACATAATTAAAATTTTTCAAATAGAAAAGGGAGACACTGCATAAATATAAGACATACTGTAGTGGTTAATATTTAATTATGGCATAATTAATCATAGAAGCTCATATGAAGCTAATTTATTAATGTTTTCCCTAAAAAATAATCTTTGACTTCTACCAGATAAAAACTAAGTATCAAAAACAATGCATGCACTATATTTATACTTCTTGTAAGCAAGAGCCACATCTTTTGTTCACGAGTTCAAAGAATTTTCTGAATATTATCTTCACACTTATAGAGAACTCTGGTTCTTGTCATCATTCCAGGGAAAAGAAACTAACTTCGGGAGAATTTTGCTGTGCCCTGTGCTCTGTTTTGATGACATCTCCTCTGAAGATGGGATTATAAATCCAGGAGAGATAGTGAGGGACAGCGATATTGGCAGGGCCCATGATGACTATAGATCATCCTTTCTGATTCGTGCCCCCATCACCCCACTTACTGGAGGCCACCTACAGAGGAAGGGGGTGGCTTAAAGAAAATGAGTGTTGGTGCTCCTGTGGACATGCCGAGTTAAACAAATGAGTGACTACAGTTAGATGAGATCCCCTAGGCAAAATCTCAGTCCTTCTTAACCTCGGAAGGTCATTCTTTTTGCTAGGAACCTCATTCTATGGAGGGAGGGTATCTAGACTGAGGAAGGAACATGAGTGAAATCAGAGGCAGGAGGACCCTGGGTGTACGCATGTGGTAGGGAAGGCAGAGGGAATGAGAAGATCTGCTTGGGTGAATAAAGAGTGACGTTTGGGGACCTGTGGGAAATCATTTAGAAACATAGGCCTGTTACCAACCAGGTGATAGGGAGCCTTAGCAGGTAATAGAGATTGATGAACAAAGTTTTGAGACGATTAGTGTGATAATGACGCATAAAGTAAAACTGGGAGGGAGAAAATAGAGGCAGCAAGACCTAAAAAATTGTGTACAAACACATGACATCATAGAAATTAGGTGAACCCCAATGAATATAATTATAAAATCAACAGAATCATATTACATAAGGTAATAAAGATAAAAGAATTAAACTAATCAAATAAAATATTTGAAGGGCTAGGATACCAGAAATGAAGGGAGAGGAAAGGTTTCTGGGGTTTGAGATGAGAATAACAGAAAAACAACTGAATAAAATGGGTTAGGTGGGAAGAGAAGCACATTTTGAAGGGACTTTCTTTTTTTTTTTTTCCAATTTCGATAATCAGAGTTAGAGCTAACTGCTCAGAATCGAAGTGAAGTTAATTTTTTAGCATCTCAGACCATTGAAAATGAGACTTTGTTGGGGGTGAGAGATCAGAGCTGAAGTTGTAGATTAGCAGTCAACCCAGACAGTGATAAGGGAAGGCACGAGAGCAGGGGGCGTTGCACAGGTAAGAAAAGCTAGAAGGGAGAAGCGGGGTGGGCAGGTGCAGGGCACAGAGTGCTGGTAACACCCGCAGTTTGGGGCTCGGGAGGGGAGAGAGAAACCTGAAGGAAACGGAAGGATTTGTGACAGAGGATGGAGAGAGAAGTTAGGGTGTTGCGGGGGAGGAGAGCTGCTGAGCTTCCTCACATTCTCTGTGTCTCTGAGGCCACCGGGGCATGGAGGAGTCTCAGATTCAGACATGAGTTAGTTAATTCTGTCCTACCTGAGCCCCAGGTGACTTCATTCACCCAGGTCTCATCAACGAGAAACAGAAATCTGGTCTGGGATCTCACATTCTTTTTTGAGTACTTAAAAGACACTAGTATACCCAGGGGCTGAAATGTTCGTATGTCGAAACCTTTCAGATTCCCATACCTCTCAGAGCCCTAGACGCTTGCCCGGAGTGGGGGCCTATTTATCTCCTGTCCTCCTGAACCTGGTCAATACCTCTTCAAATGACTAAGTGCCTGAAGAAAATGGCACCAGGTAACATTTCTTTCAAGGACCTTACTCAGAGACACCATGAAAGGTATTAACGAAGAGGAGCTATTTAGGATGAGGGGTGGTTTCCAGCAGTGTGAAATGACAGGTAGAGGTTTAGGATAACAGAAATCAAGGTCTGAAAGAGTAGTCTTGGCAATTTTGGGGTGCAGTTTTGAAAACAGTGAGGACTATAACTATATTGTAGGTGGATGTGAAAAGCGTATGGTGGGGAGAGCACATGGCATCTAGCTTTGAATGGGGTAATGGGATGGTAGCTGGAGAACAGCGGGATCAAAATAATGTTTATTTTTAAGTTGGGGGAGCTGAGCCTATCTGAAGGCTGAAGGGGAGAAGTCCATAGAAAGCACAAGTTGAATTTCCTAAAGTTAGGGGATATACTTTGCCACCTTAACCAAGGTCACAAGAGCCACAGCGACAGGCTAAATCAGATGAGCCTGAGAATCTGCAGTGAGGGCCAGGGACCTGCACGCTTCATAAACCAACTCAGTCATCAGATGTGTCACCAAGACCGCACTTTGAGAAAAGCCACCTTCTTGAAGGGGTCAACACACTACCGTCCTGTGGCCAAATCCTCCTGCTGCCCGCTTTCATGTGGCCCTTGGGCTCAGACTGGTCTTCACAGCCAGAAGTTGCAACAGTTTTAATGCTAGGGAATGCTAACATTGATCCTCAATTAAGCAAAATGTTAACTCTCCCCTCACCCGCGCCGCCACCCCAGAAGAACCCATCCTCCTCATTAGCAGACCTGTATTACAAAGAGTGTACTCTATTATTATTACTATATTTTTAATTTTGTCACAAAAGTATTTGTAGAAATTTGTTTTCTCTCCTGTTGAGCGCCTACAGACTCTCCTTGATAGGAACTTTTGGCCCGCAAAGCCTAAAATATTTACTATTTGACCCTTTACAGAAATAGTTTGCTGACTTCTGCCTTCGAGTCTTGATAAGGAATAACTTGTCCTCCCGAGACCAGAGAACCAAAGGCAGATTAACAGAAAAAGAACCATGAGTAGAGTCACAGAAAACATGTTAGGTACATACAGACACGATATCTGACTTCTTATCGATGTGATCGCTGCAAGATTATCCAATACTTTTTATTTTGAAAAGGCAAGTTACCTTACTTCTCGCAAATATTTAACATCATAAAGCATTTATAAAGTACAAGTCTGTTACTAGAAAAAGACATGTGAGACATTAACTCTGCTTAAGCAGCTTGCATTATTAAAAAACACCTACAGTGGAGAGGGAAAGGCCAACTTTCTTTTGTTATCACTTATGTTTTCAAAGCTCGTGAAACCAACTGAAATGTTTTGGGGAAACACAATAATATCCCACTACAGGGGAATTCTCGTCCAATTCTTGGCAGCATCAGCAACCTTATCGATGAACATTTAGAAATAGCTTAAGAACAACCACTTAAACTGTCAGGGATGGATTTTAAGCACAGCTGTGATGCCTCTTACACGGAAAGGAGGGGCCGGTGGCAAAACTTTGGGTAGAATACAATACAATATCAAAGATGACATTTTAGAACAAAGAAAACAACAAATTTCTGTTTTGTAGAAAACTGGCATATTTCAGGGGGCCCTACAGTTAAGACACAAACTACTTTTGATCATGTTTTCCTAATCTTTAACATATTGGGAAAATTTTCCAACACCCTCAAATATGTTTTAATAATGAGTCGCAGAAAGGCTAAAGGAACTTTAAAGGAAAATAATAATTATAGCTGATGTTCTTGCTGCTTTTCTTGGACGCACATAGTACAGATGGAAGCTGCCATATAACATACCCTATACGATGTCTAAGTTACTTATATGGCAGCTGCAATCTGTACTATGCACGTCCAAGAAAAGCACCAGGAACATCAGCTATAATTTTAATAACAGCTCTACCACTGAGCAGATTTTTTAATATGGATTTGGGGAGGATGCTCACCTTGAGCTGAGAGCGTAAAGGTTGGAGTAGTGTTTATATAAAGCACTTAAGTTAAAAATGAAGTAAATAACTTTAATTTGTAAGTATAAAAAGCTCTCAGCTTAGTTATAAAATATGACATACCAAGTGAACCTCGGCTGCTTAAATAATTGTTTTACATTTTCCAGCAGGCTGAATATGAAAAGCAACAAGAGGACATTCTCCCCCTGGAAGATAATCACTTTTATCGTTGCCAGGTCAAAGATTCAGATTCCACACAGCAACCTCTGACTAAAGAACAGCAAGTCCTTTCAGGTCAGAAGGTCCAATATGGAGCCCCCCTCAGAAGCACAGCATAATAGTCCTAAAATAACAAGCAAACATGTAGCTTTCTTAATTTGCCCGGCTGGATTCCCGTAATAAGTACTTAACAACAGTAGGCTCTGAGCAGCTCAGCAGACATCAACAAGACCATTTGCCAGATGATTTAGCAAACAAATTTCCGAGAGTCTCACCCGTAGGTTGAGTGCATAACATAAGAAAACATGAAGGGACTTAGAGATGATAATAGTAGAGAGGAGTTTTACGAATTAAAAAAAAAGAAAACAAAGATTGAGAATGTTAAATTCTAGAGAACTTAGGCAGACATGTCAAGTTCTCTATCTAAAAAGAAGCTCCCCAAATGAATACTCAGTAACTCCTGATAATTTTTTTTTTTTACTCCTTGAGAAAACAACCTGAAATTGACTTCTTGAGAAGGGAGAAAGGACAAAATAATCTGGAATTGACTTCTCAGAAAGGAAATCACTAGACTTGTGAGAACTAGTAACTGACATTCAGCAAATACAGAACATGAGTTTCTCAACAAATATTTGTTGAATGAATGAATCCAAGTCTATGACACATACGGGTAATAGACCCATCATAAAGAATGCTGGCAGGATTTTCAATCAATCATCGGGGTTAGGAATGGGGGCGGCATTCAGAAAGGAATCACTCTCTAGTGTCAGGAATTCGAGGCTTGAACATAAGAAGAGGGAGACATTTTCTTGAATCACAACAAGTAAGCAGCCCTTTGGCTTTTTTTCTCACAGGACTGGGCCATAATAGAGTCTGTGGTGATTTCAAGTGGTAAGAATCAGGGCAGCTGTAGCACTTACTATATTAAGAGTGAGAGCAACCCTGAGGCCCTTTGAAGAAAGCAACCACCACCAAAATAGGAAGACAAAGCTTGCAGTGGAGCAGGGCTGGCCTTCCCGTTACCAGCCCAGGAAACCTGTTTTGAGCAGGGAGGGTGATTATACCACTACTTAGTTTATACTTAAATTATACTGTTTTCTGAGGTAACGTTTTTAAACACGAATGCAGACATTTTAAATGTGAAAATTCAAGGAACCATTTTTATTAGATCCCATGTTAGTTTAGCCGGTTATTTTTTCCCCCATTTAATGTATTCCTTCTTTCCGCGAATTGTCTAAATTAATGAGTTGCCTTTATGTCTTTTGGCCAACCTCAGAGAAGAGTAACGTGCCCAGTGGTTGATGAGACACAGGCCACATTTTGAATGTGAAGCATGACTTCCAAGTATTAAATGTCAGTTCGCTTAACTTTTTAATATTCTGCCTAACGCACTTCAACTTCGTGCCAGCATACAAAGGGACTCCGAACCTGATGTGGGTTGAGAGCATCCACATCTACTCCACGGAGCCTCTCCTGAGCTTCCGGGATAAAAATTTACACAGGGGGGAGATAGCAGTCAAATGTGAGAAGAAGAATTTGCAAATAAATAAATACACAAATAAATAAAACTGTTCATGTCATTGTACATGATAACGATGTGCCAAGGGCACAATGAACAAAAGTGAAGCTCTAGAATGAGTTAGGTTGCCAGATGTAGCATGGTGATTTGGGAAGGCCCAGGGGAGCATCCATGAGGAGAAAGGCTGGGTGTAAATCAGTCATAGAAATGCTCCATTGCACCTGGGGTGCCCTAAGGAAATATATTCATGGCGAATCAGGGGAGAGTGCCAAAGCTCTGGGACTAGCAGCACCAAGACAGGGACCTGTCACATGCACACGAGAGGTGGGCCTGAAGAGAGAGAAGCACGTGATTCATCCAGAGGCTCTAATTTCTATAGATGACAATGCAAATAGCTGAGGTTAGTGGATTCAATTATTTATGAACTAAACGTAAAGAACCACTTAGTTTATCTAACTGTTTTAGTTAGGAGAGCAATATTCACAAAGGAAGGAACAGTTGTGAAATGTATATGGTTGGGAAGAAGGGGTGAGCAGAAAAGAGATACGAGAGTTTAAATTTGTTTTGTTTTTTTTTAAGCCGTGGCCAATGTGTGCTTTCAGATTACAACTTAAGTATAAATTATCTAATGAACATTAGAGAATTATTTACAAACTATATTTTATTGTAGATGGGGTTATTTTAAATTCAGAAAATCTAAAGAAAATGAATGAGTGTGAATTTTATGGGTCTGTGAATCAGCTGATCCACAGCTGCTAAAACTGAAAAGTCAAAAAGCTTGCTGAGAACTGAGGAACAATACAGACTCAATTTTCATGAATATCTTATGTTAATTTATTTTTTAGAGACAGCTCTTACCAGATTGTTTAATGCAAACATATATATTTGTATTAAAAAAGAATAAAGCAATAATTTTAATTGAACAAAGAAATTTGCTTCTTTTTTTTTTTTAATCCTTTCAATTTGCATTTAATTATTATTTTCCATGAAAGTGAATTTGACACTTGACTTCTGTATAAGCATTGTAGGAAAAGGTTTTCAGGAATTTTCAAGAGCCATTTAATGTGTCTCATTAAAATAATGGCCAGGAAAGTAAATGTATGAATGGAAAGACAGTAAAGTGTTGATTATGCTGAGTCATTGAGCAAAACAGATTGTGTGACACAACAATTGAGATAACCTGAGTTAAAAAGAAATGGTGAATTGAAGACACAAATGTGTGAATAGTGTCTAATATAATTCTTCAAAGACGCTCAAACACGATCACATATTTATTTTAAGTGTGTTTTCTACATAAACTCGTTTCGAATTATTCACTCTTTCAAAAAAACCTATTATGAATTAGTTTGGAGTAAATGTTTTCACGGGTTTTCAACTTGTTGTACCATACACGCTTAAAATGCTGCTCTTTGACATTCTAAATATATTTTAACTTTTACATGAGCCTAAAGATAACCCCTTCATGCAGCGTCATCATAGCACAATTTGTAATCTGTATCAGACCGAACCCATTTATAATTCTCGTATTATATCCAGCTGTCTCTGTATTCCTTACTTTTGGTAATCGTAATGAGGCTCAAAACCTCATCAGACCGACTCTTCTATTGTTCACCACAGCCAACTAGTTACTGAGTCCAGATGATCTTACTCCTTCAATGTCTATGCCCTCCATCCATTGCTATGAGCGATACGATGCTTCACTAGTGTTTAACCTTGATAGCAACAGCTTTTGAATCACCTCCATCTCTGAATCTATTTTGCACCTTGGATAAAATTAATTTTCTTCAAACACTGCTCTTTTTTCTGTCATTCCCCTGCTCTAAAACTTTTAACGACCCCAGGAGGTCTTCTGGGCTTCTACCATATTCAGGAGGGAGGGCTAAGGCCATATGCTTAGGCAATGGTGAAATTTAACAGCAGATGTCCTTACTGAGGGGCTATGTGGCTGTGCCCACAACGAGAGGCCACCTGCCAAAGACATTCCATTGGAGCAAGAAATGTAGTGAATTCCTTCAGTGTAGCCACTGAAGCCATCTCTCTCAGACTAAGGATAGAGGGGGCTTAGGAAGAGGGACAAGAAAGGCATAGCAAAACTGGGGAATGTGAGCTCTGAAGAGCAACCTCTGCTCAGAGCCAAGTCTGTTGGCTTAATCTTCTGGCCCCAGACACAGCAGTTCAAGTCTCCCAGTTGCCTTTGTCATTTATTGAAGACCTGAAGGCAGCTCTCAGGGCTCCAGAAACTATGAGGCATTCTTTGCCTTCTGCTTTTTTGGAAATGTCCTTCCACCGTCTTCCCTTCTACCACTTTGCAAGGTTTGGGCAGTGGTGGTGGAAAAAGCCAACACTCAATCTCTTTCTCTCAAATGCTCTAAGCACTAACCATGCATAGATGCTGTGAGTTGAGGTATGAGTTCGCTACATAATGGGTAAGTAGAGGGGAGGAGAAGGGACAAAACATTATATTTGGGCCCATTTTAATAATAATGCAACTATCTTCCAAGGCTTCGTTAGGGAAGTCGCAGGCTGTGCACCCTCTTCTAACCCTCCTGATCTCTCATCTCATCGCCTAGGCCTTACGTGCTCAGTCTCTTTGGATCTGCCACCTGCACTTATGGTCTGCCCGCCTGGCTGTGGATTTGGGTTAGTCCATCAGCTTTCCCTCTCAGTTACCTTCAGCCCCTGTGTCCCACTCTCAGGCAAAGTCTAGGGCCACCGGTGAGAAGGCAAAATCATACACTTAGATTAAAGGAATTGCATTTCGCATACTTTGGTTGTGCATTCAAAATTCACCAGGAATTTCCAACCCCTTTTTACAAATTTTTAGTTACCTCTTTGGCTAACTTGGTTATTATCTCTAACACCCAAGTTTCTGTCAAATAGAGCTATAAATGTCTAATGCTTTCAAATTCAGCTGGATCCTTTAGCTGGAATAGGCTCCGGGTCTGATTTCAATTTTAACCTACTACATTTAGCCCAGGGACCAGCACAGACAATTGTTTCATTTGATGAATGAATGAGCTTCCCGTAAACCACGTGTTTTTGTTTACATATTGTTAGGAATGGTACAATTTGTTTTCATAATTATAAAAGAGCTTTGGAGACCGTGTAGCTAGAGCGTTCCGGGCTGTCATTTTCACCAAAATGTCTTTAAATACATAGTTATTATCCTATTTCCTAAAAGATTTTTGACCACTTTCACAGAATATTTGTATTTAAATTAATAAGACAGAATTCCTAATGCTGACATACCTAATCTCATGTTTTGTTATCCAGAGGCAACGGCTTCTGATACAAACCCATCACAAAAGAGCCCGGTGACGAGATAGTTTATCTTTGTGTCCATGTAGGGGAATGCTTCCAGTAGCCCTACTCTCCTCTCCAGACTTCCAGCCTCTCCCGTAGAATTTTAGGCCACCCTCCAGCTGCTCGCAGTGACCAGCTGCTGCCCTGCACCCCCGGATATTCTTGGGTCCTTCCTGTATCCCCTACTTGGCCCTGTGTTCAACTCCGAGGCACTTGCTCGCAGCTCCTGCCCTTTCATCCCCCTTTGGATTAGCTTCTCGGGTTGACCTCAGCCCTCTCCCTTGTACACAGTCCTGGACTATTTACTCTCCTCTCACAGGTCCTGTTGTGTCAAACAGCATCAGTCATGCCTATGTCTCAGGAATGTCAATCTTAATTGAAAATGTGTCAGTTTTACTAACATAAACACTGAGATAGCTTAATTCAGCTCCATTGTTATCGGTTGTTTGTTTTTCCTTAGAAATCAGAGATGCCTTTTATTCCTCCTCTCCCCCGCAAAAAGGTGTAGTGAGTATAGATTTAGTATGTTCCTTGTGTGAGATACCATGATGTCTCTGAATAAGGGAGCCTGTGAGACCTTCTCTAATGCGCTATTTGGTTATTTAAAGTTGCAATATTTTCTTTAACTATAAAAGAAACTCTGGTTTCTAAGGTTCTTGTCCTTGGTTGGTACTGTTTGTATGGCTGCTCATTACAGAACAATTAACATTACTGTACAGAATTCAGGATGTTGGAAGGAACAAAGTGCATTTTTAATTTGTCTCTATCAGTCTGTCTGTATCCTTCTAATCTTCCATGCTAGGAGCAAATTTTCTATAATATGTGTTCTTCTTTATAGGCTTAAGCAAAGAGTACAAAAAAAGAGCATCCTTCTGTAGAGAATAACTTAGCCAAGGACACTGTGCTCCATCTTTATGATGAAATACATATTTCCCATTAAAAGGCAAATCTGTCATTTTAAAAGGTTGAATTGGATGTACTTTAAAAATAATTCCAGCTGGTTAAAATGAGAGCATTGAAAAAAAGCTCAATAAGAATGTTCTCTTGGTCTGTAGCATTCTCATTTTCCTGAAGTGTGAATTGGATATATTTTCTTTTACTTTAAACTCTTTATTCTCAGTGTTTGATTCTGAGTTAGTGGAGTGAGTTTTAAAGATGAATTGGTCTCAATATTACTATTTCTAGTACTTAAAGTTTCTATTTCTGTACTATTACTTCTAGCAAAAAAAAAAAATCAGCCCATTTGAACTGATCCTTTCCCTAAAATTACACAAAAAAAGTTGATATTTTCCTATAGTACATCATTTCTAGATCTTTTATAGATCTTCCTATGAAACCTTTGTTCATATAATACAATTATTCCCCATAAACTAAATGACTAATTGCATCCTGATAAAACACAAGCCAAGGATACCTTAAAATATGCAGTGATATTCGATAAAAGTCATCAACATACAAGACACACTAGTTCTACACATCCAGTGATCTGAGATTGTGTCTGGATTTTTACACTGCTAGTAAACTTGGATGCTGAGCTATTATTATTTCCAGTAAAACAAACAGAATTACAAACGCACTCATACTTTTCCAATGATTTTCAAATCATTTAAAATTTTATCTATGCAAGTTTAATTTTCTCAATAACCACCCATGATTTTGATGTCTAAGATACTGAATAATGAAATGTGCACCACTTCTTCATAGGGTTACGGCGATGATTCTACTAGCTAGCTCTTTCCATTGCGTCCCAATAGTACCTAAACTACACTTAATTTTTTTCAAGCAGAAGTAGGCAAAGGCCCATCACCTTCCCTTACATGTTAAGAACTTTTTTCTGAGTCAGGTCTCAGCTCTAGTGCCCGCCATCACTGATTCCACATCTGAAAACAATATACTCTGAACACCCGTGGCACTACAGACATCTCCCCTCCTTATAAACAGCAATTATCCAAGAAGGAAGGTTGTAAATACTAATGTCTTACTAACCCCCCAGATTACCTGCCGTACCCCACTTTTCTCTCATGCCCCTCACATCTAGCACTGTCCTCTACATCACAGACCCTCATTCTGATTGAATGCGAAAGACTGGTATAGCAATAATAAGATCCCCATCCTGACTGAGATGGAGTAACTCAGCTGGGTTGACGTGCAATAAAATAGGTAAGCAGTTGTGAAGATGTAACTAAGCTAAAAATAATACCAAGAAAAAAAAAAAGAGCATATGTAAACTGATTCAGGGCTTTTTACAAGCTAACATGGAAGCTATATATCCCCTAGGCTTTTTGTTACTTCTATAGGTAGAAGGAGAATTCAAAAATTGAGGATTTTTCGGAAAACTGGAAATCAAAGTTGGAGAGCAGAATGATAAAACAAGGAAGGTAGACGCTCACATCTGAGACCTAGTAGAAATTTTTGTCTCTTAGAATTCTCCTCGGTAAATTATTCAGAGAATTCCATATGCAGAGGCAGTGGTGTGCTGCTCAATGTTTAACAACAAACTCTACGGGGGAGGCAAATAAAATGATCTATTGAGTTTGCTGATTTCTGTGGTATAAATTCTCATACCGTGGCCAACTTCAAGCCAGCAATATGATGTCAGTGAACTGAAGTAGGGGAGAGACGCATGCGGTTGGCTCTTGTGAGTCAGTACAAACTGGGTTCATTTTGCAGAGGCCTCTGTGAAATGAACAATAGGCACAGAAAAGCCCATTTGGATAAATGCACTGGTTCTCATCAACCACATACTGTGGATGGTTCCTTAAAGAAGAAAACATCAATATCTAGTGTTCATTTTGCACAGTTATAGCCAATTATTCTGATGAATCACAAGAAACAGCAAAAGTGATGACATGAAATCTTGGACCCAGAGCAGCCCTACCATCGACGTTTGATTAGGGCTTTGATGGAGCAGCCTACAGCTTATTGTTGGTAAGTTCTTTGTAATAAATTAACAAAAACAATTCTCTGTGGCCTAGCATCTTCATGTTGTAAGTATGCAAGCACACACACACACACACACACACACACACACACACACACACATACACCCCAGAAAGAAACACATAAAACCAACAACCATAAATTTGCTCTGGAAACCTTTCATTTACATCTTCAAAGTCACTCCACCCTGCTTTTTGTCCTGAGTCTGACCTGTAGCAGCTTTATCAATGGGTTCCGTTGCCCTCTGACTTAATTGGGTTTGGGTAAAAACAAAAAAACAAACAAACAAAAAACATTATGGCTATGGTTTGAGCTTGGCTTCTTCTGGAGTGTTCATAGTCCTACCCTTCCCTTCCATCTAGCTTCTTACCCATTTTCATGTGTGCCTTTACAACATATCTCATGCCATGGTTTCATACTTCTCTCAATGACATTGTTATCACTACTCCTTTTCTTCCCCCTTCTCTGTGCTTTATCGTGGGGTCCTCAGTCTCTGTGCAGCCTGCACCCAACGCAACAGCTCAAACACCCCTCTCGTGATGCTGTGCCACCCAAAACCCGCCTGCCCGTGTTGCTTCATCCGTTCTCACTGCCACTGATTGTGCTCATTGGCTTCATGCTGTCCATCATCCATGGCCACAAGCCATTTAAGTTATACGCTATTTGTTCTTTCTCTTCTCACCAAAGGGGCAAGCTGTCAGCACATTCTTTCACAGTTCACACCAATACCTAAAAGGGTTGCTTGAGTCTTAAAGACAACACAGTGCCCACACGCTGGACTCTCTGGCTTTAACAAGCCACCTATCTCTGCTTCCTTCTCATTGCCTTGAGTTCACATATGGCCTCCCCTTACCTTACCTTTAATCAATATGCCTCTTCCCTCGGTGACTACCTAATTAAAGTAATGCACACTAAGGTGTAAATGACTGAGAAACTAAGCTACCTCTACAGAAACTCCATGTAGGAGTCGATTAGTGGGAATGAATCTCTAATCTGTAGAATGTGGAACTTGGTAAGCATTCTGGGGTCAGGAATCTACTATAGACCTTCCCATCTATTCTTTTTCTTTATCTCCTTGCCAAATAGGAGAACTAGTTTAACAAGTCAGCACCACAGCTCCAAGAAGCTATGAACCCCTACTGAAAGGCCATTCCAAATAATTATATACAAGTAGGTTGCTGCTCTAATCTGTTAGATTAAATAATTAAAGTCACTGTTACTATTTCAACCATTTATATGCAAAAGATACTTACTCTTACCACAGTACCCGCTTATTGCCCTTCACCCTTGGTGGTTTTTTTTTTGTATTATTGAGCTGAAGTTTATTATTTCCCTACGCCCTACCATGGTAGGATAATTATTTATTGAGTATTAAGTACTAATCATTTGAGTATTAATTATTTATTGAGCATTATTAAGTGATTAAAGCAGTGGTTGGGAAACTTTTCTTTATCCTCTAAATAATGTTCTCTGTGGTGAAATGAACTCTTAGGGTAGAAAAAGCAGAACTATTCTTGTTGAACTGGGTGTGTAGGCTGCTCCATATTCCAGACTCTCTGAGGCTGGACAGGATCCAGGTGGCACAGATTTTAACCCACTGGTATCAAAAAGCTACTAGAAAAGTAGTGAGGGTGTTAACCCCGGGCCTTGACTTCAGACATGAACAATTCACTTGGGTAATCAAATAACAAATGTTAAACACTGAATGCCTGCTTCTTCAGTGCAACTCTGTTGAAAATTCTTATAGAAAACAAAAATAATAAAAAACGGGGTTTGCCGTTTGTATAGGAAATAAATTCGGAAAAAAGTAATAGCAGGTAGAATTAGAAAACTGCAAAATTTGGGAGTCCAAATTGTTAAATCAGAACGTTGACACTAATCACAGTGGGGTTCTGAGGATAGGAAAAAAGGGAGTGAAGGTAGAAAAGATAACAAAAGGACTTCTTGGGGAGTCGGGAGTTGAGTTCCTCGGCCCCCATAAAGATGACCAGAATTGATATGTAGCATTTCATGGGGAGAGGAACAGAAATACAAAGTCCCAAGGCAAGTATGATATTTCCTTTGAACGGAGTGATGTCATACAGGTCTGTAGTTTGGATACCAAGATGTGAGACTACTGAGCTAGGGCTGTCTTGAAAACTTCCTGGTATGTTCTTTTGAAATGTGTAGAAATGATATGAGAAAGGAAAAAATTTTAAATGTACTCAATGATCAGAATTTTCCCTATGAAGTAACAAGACAGCTAAAGGAACTGCTAAGAATATTTGGCAGAACCAGGGAGGAGCCATCTATTCTTTTCCGTCAATTAGTCCTTGTCACTACTACACCGGAGGACTCGAGTCCAGGTGAAGCTTTCCAACCAGATAGGACGATGACAATGAAAACAGAGATGGAGGAGGGGAAAAGCCTAGTGTCAAGGACCAGGCTTACTTCTTGCCACTCTGATACTTGCTCATATTGACCCTTAAAGAAGATGCCCGTCCTTCCTATTTGGCTTATTTCCTACCTCCCAGATAAGATCTGGCAATGGTGAATTACTGACCTTCTAAATTGGTAATCCCACACTGATTTCTGGATGCTGTACTGCCAATTTGTCCTGTACCTGGACATGCTACAGTTCTTCCCGAACCATCTAAAGGAAACATCTAGTAGACAGATGATCTTTAGCATGTCTATGCAAAAAGGTTTTTCTCTGGCTTTGATCCCCAGGCAGGAGAGACATGGGGAAATATTGGAGTGGTGCCTACCACAGCCCAAGCCAATTCATTCTTCCTGCGGGATGGCGTAGGAACGAAAACACCGTTCTCCAGTGGTGTCTTTCAGGAAGAATTCTTAGGAGAGACACCACAGAAGTGGAGCCCAACAAGGATTGTTAGCTCTTGTCTGGAGTTCAGTCCAAGATAAGCTCTCTTTTTAGGGTAGTTAATCTTGGCCCTGAAAAGAAGTTGCCAGAAGGGTTATTGATTTCAAAGCTACAAGCTGCTTGCAGGAGTTGAGGTCTAGCCAGGGCCTTGAGTAGGTTTTCAAGGTTAGAGATTTTTCTGAGAATATAATGGAGAGCCTTGACTTCCTTCATAAATAGTAGTAATTAGTGTTTGGAGTTAAGTGAGTTAACATTTATAACAAATGCAAATCTTTTATATTCTGGCATTTGCATTTCTTTTTAAATGTCTTTACACAGCATATTGACAAATTAATTTATGGTTATGATTAGTAATTAATATTCAGAATGTAGAAAAGCTGTATTTATACTGTTATTCAAGAGTTTTAAAAATATTTTTTTTAAACCAATGCTTTAGGGTAGTACTTTAAAATATTCTCTCTTATGCACTTCAAAAGGACAGGTTGACCAACTGATCCTCACCAGGAATCAAGGCCCCACCATTTAGACAGGAGCCATTGCAGACATGGTAGTACGGAGGAAAAGGCACTTTCCATGGCAGCTTTCCTTGCACACCTAACCCCTCTAAGAGAATGGCAAATACTATAAAAAGGGATGCAGCATAGATTGCTCATCTTATTATTACTGACCTGCTCAAAAGAGGCGAAATTTCTCCTAAGTGGCTTGTTTGAATGAAATTATTATAAAGAAGTCCTACTGAATAAATGTGTGTATGTGTGTGTGTGCGCGTGTGTGTGCGTGTGTGTGTGTGTGTGTGTGTGTGTGTGTGTGTGTGTGTGTGTGTAGCTGTATTGGTTACATTTTATTTCATCTGCCTTCCAGTTATAACTACAGTCTGAAATGACCCTATCTATTATGTCTGAATATTTCCAGGATAAAAAATAAATTTCATCACAACAGAAAACTTTTAGAAAAAAACATGCATAACCAGTCTAACCTTTAAAGGTCACTCAGAAACTAAAATCTTTATTTGAATTCATTATGAAATCAATGGAACCTTTGGTTAAGATTCTTGTAATTATAAATAACACAGAAGACCAAGAGGAGAAAAAGAATGTTTAAGTCATAAATCTTTCATAACTTCTGGAACTTTACTTTTCTCTATCACACAGTTACATTTTCCACACCCAAGAAAGACTATTGTACCATGGTGGATTATTTAGTCTGGCTAGCTGGCATTCTGCCTAAGCTTTTACGAGTTAAAAAAAGATCATATAATCTGTCTTTTGATATTTTGGTTGACGTTTTTCAGCATGCTTGTATCCTTGCCAAGAAATGCATATTGAGTCAAAATCCTCTTCTTAACACACACCATGAAAGAAGTTCTAGGTAAACTAAAAGCATGGTGAAAAAAACACTGCTCTTTCTTAAAAGATATACTAAGTCTTGGTTTCAGAACATATTCCGGTAACTCGACAAATTCCATTAGTGTAAATACCAGAGGTGTGGCAACATGCATGCATCAGCATACATCGGTGGGAATGCCACTGTGATTTTCAGCAGCATTCAGCTTAGTTACCAATCAGAAGGATCACTTAACAATTCTGCTCAGAAACAACGAGGACAAAAAGCAGCTCGTATCAAGGAGATCGTTTGATTTGCCTGCACTAATAAGTGCCATAAATTATTTACGGAACTTCAAAGTCTTGAAACTGGCGAAGTACACCGGGGCAAAAGTAGAATTTGTTTGTTTATTATCAATTATTTACACAGTATGTTTTACAACATCAGATGTGTAGAAAAGGCATAATCCTGAGGAATGGTGTACAATAAAAAGTATATGATGTTAATTCCATGAAAGCTTAACGTAGGCCATCAAATTGAGAAGGCTATTTGATGCATTATTTACAAATGTTTCAAAATAACCATCTTAATAATACTAAACTGTAGAAAGCATTCTGCAATATATATATACTTATAATATCTAGGTTGAGAATCGACGTATACACAATTCCTTGTCTAACTAAAATAAGGGGATTGTAAATCTATGATAAAATGGTGACTTCGAAATGAAACAGGATTCTTGCTCAACTGAAAAAAAAATGTTTGTAACACAGGGTCACACACAATAGATGAATCAAATCCACATCTACCCAAATAGGTCAGCCAAAAAATAAACACGTCAATCTTTTCAATCAGGCTGGCACTTCAAATCTAATGTAGTAATTATAGAGGAAAATGTTGCTCAGATTAAGAGCTACGCCCATGGGATGTATGGAATGTATGCCAGGATGCCATTGTTTTTTAATGTGCCTCCGGTCAGATGTGGTAAACTTCACACTTTTAACCAGTGCTGTTTGTAATAGATTGAATGAAACAGGTCTACAAAAGAATCAATAAATGTAAAGACTGGAAAGAATTAGAGAGGCTCGCAGACTTGTACCTATTGTCTGGGGGAATTAGATGTCAGTTTGAGTATTATAACTCTGACAAAGGTTTCCGAGCTTTAATTTACTAGAACATATAATGGGCAAAGAAGAGGCTGGGAAACATAGTCAGTCTGAATACATTATTTAACAAACACTTTAATGAATGTTACACACTTTTTTATACTCCTGACATATTCTCCCCATTCATTTTTTTGAACCTTGTTTATTAATGAAACACACTTCTCTAAAACAATCTTCTCCCAGGTTCCTTAAATTCCAAACCCGTGATGGTATACTAAATGCCAAATAATACACTCATGGGAACATAAAATGCTTACCTTAATGTCACGATGAAAGGAGTACTGGAAACCCTATTGCTGAAGTTCAGCAAGCAAACAAAACATGATAATGATAGCAGGATTAGGTGAGTAAATCCTGGTTCAGTACACATGCCTGAATAGAACAAGATTTCACAGGAATTCTCATCTAGTCTTTATTTTTCTAGCAACAGAAAAAGTTTAGGAAAGCTCTGTGGCTGGCATATAGAAGAAAGACTCAGTGCCTTTTTATTTATTTACGTATTTTTTTTAACCTAAATCCGTGGACTTAACTGTGCTCAGCTCACCAAGCAGTTGTTCAGTCCTTATATACACACACCAGATGCAATTTAGATAGGTTGCATCCCCCTCGCTTATCTTGGGAAAGGAGAAAACATTCCATTAATCAAAAACTAATGCATAAACACCCTTGGGAATAAATAGAAACCACATTGCAAAGTGAGAATTAGTGTTTTTTGTAAAACATGAAAGAATGACATGTCAGAAAACTAGCCAACGTACCCAAATAATAATCGACATGTTGCAGGCCAAAAGTGACTTGGGTCTCTGCTGACTTTCACTGTATGCCAGTTAGTCATGAAAGGTACAAATCCTGTTGCAGTAAATAGCCCTGTCTGTTGTTCCTCAGTGCTCTAACCCGACTTGCAGCAAACATTAACAAACCAATCAATACATATTTAAAGAAGAGCCTAAGAACCATACATCTGAAGGGCTGGCAGAGACACGAAGATGGCCCTTGCCTTCAAAGAGTTTACAATCTAATAAAATATTTTTCAGGTACTCTAAAATAGGGTCGAAAACTTGTTCACGTAAAGAGCCACACAGGAGTTAGGCTCTGTGGGCCACACAGGCTCTGTCACAACACTCTGACTCTGCCACTGTAACACAAAAGCAGCCACTGACATGATACGAACAAATATAGGTAGCCTTGTTCTATTTATGGACACCAAAATCTAAATTCTAGGTAATTTTTCCATGTCATGAAATGTTGTTATTCTTATCATTTCTTTTCATCTATTTCAAATATAAAAATCATTCTTAGCACACAGGCCACATGAAACAGGTGGTGGGCCTGATTTGACCTGTGGGCCACAGTTCGCTGAACCTTTTATAAACAATTATAAAATTCACATTATAATCAGTCAGAAAAAGTAGATGAGATATAGTCTCCAATCTAAAACACAGTTAGTCTATCTGAAGACAACACAATTATCCCAGCGACACCACTGAAATGAAACTCCAGTACTAAAAGGGCTTTAACTCTTTCACCTATGGCAGAGTCACTGGTCTTCATCAAAATTCAGACAGGAGACTGGAAATCCAGAGTAATTTCTACTGAAATTGTGAAGCACGTATATGACTAAATATGATGTACAGGTAAATTAGCATGCCCTGTTGCTAATATTGAGGTCTCGACCATCCTAAAAGGATAGACGAACATGCATTTCAATAGTTCCAGATAAAACCAAGTGCACTAAGTTTTGCAACTGAGATACTACGTGCTGGGAAAGAAGAATTTCCAGTGGACAATCTGTCGCGACCTTGTAAGGGAGGTGGCACCTGAGTTTGTTTCGTAATCACGGGCATGCACTTGAGTGTAAATGGTGAAAAGGGACAGAACCCAGCAGAGGAAAGAGCTTGAGAAAAAGCAAAGGGTTACACAGTTTCTAGGAGCCAAGGAGAACTCGTACCTCAAGGGATGAGCTCATAGCAGACAGGAAATAATGATGGATTTACATTAGAGAGGGCTTTGAATGCTACCCTGAAAAATTTGGACTCATTTTTTATGCAAATAAAAGCCAAGAATTTCAAGCTCTTGTTACACAAACGAAATTTCTATAAAGCTGAAATCTTCTTCAAAAAACCCAAGTTCAAAAACACTCTAATAACAAATGAAAATTTTCATAAACTAGGACACACATTTATTTCTAAAATAAACATCAGCATGACTTTTATAACACAGGGATCAAATGGTTGAGCAGGATATCTGTGAATTTTAGAATAGGGCTCTGTGCTGTGCTCAATAAATAGGTAAATAATTTTATATTACCTTTAGGATCTATGCTAATGTCAGGTGAATGAAATAAAGTATAATTTTGAAGTTTAAAGACACCAGACTTTTTCTTCAATATAATATGAAAATTTGAGAATACATACCCTCCAATTTCAACATATTATTTGTTTCAGCAATATATGAATTATGCCACAGTTATATTATTGATGATAAATCATCTTTAATTTTTTTCGATGAAAAATTTCATTTAGTAAGACATGGCACATACACAAAAAAAGAGCTTAGAAATAACCCTGACATTTGAACTTGACAATTCTAGGTAAATTTCAGTTCTCAAATATCCACTGGTCTATAATTGTTATCAGGGTATAGTGATAAATGGATTATTGTTTTCAGTCGCCCTGTGAACCTTGTTACGGCACTGTGCTATTGTGAATCATATGAAATGAGGTGCTTAGAGGATGTCTAATTATAACCCCATTGAATGAAGGGCCAGAAACTACTTGTGTGCAGGTGGTAGAGCAAGCTTTCAAAGGTAAGGTGCACATAAAGAACAGTGAATATTTGTTCAAAGTTTTATGTGCTGATTTTTGACACCTTTCTTTAGTTAGCTAAGTTACTTATATACTCAGAGCCAAACTAAAAATACCCAAGAATGTCTGTACTGTCAGAAAGAAGGAATTTAGGAAGTATTTGTTGAGATGGAATTAATGTTTAGGGGAAAAAATTAAGGACCAAAATGAGGAAATAATAAGTGTCTTTTTCTTTAAATTTGCAACCACACTCAATTCTATTTATTGTATTTGCATACAACGATATATGTATAGTCAATAAGAAAAAGTGATACAGAACTTGAAATATAATATTTGTTAATTTTCCTATCTCATTTTTAATGATTTTTTAAAGGAAACCACAAAACAGTTTCCAGGGATAATTAAAGTCCTTTAAAAACAGAAAGAAAAGAAAACATCTTAAGGGGAAAACTCACAAAATTGTAACTGCAAAGATGCAGATGCCCGCCTTACCCACTCATAATCAGAAGACATAATCCTGGACAGAGAGGACTTTAGCATCACTCAGTTCTCAGTAAGACCCATCTTGTGGGCCAGCCTGTGTAGACTATATGAGCACATTCATACAGGCTGGCTCGTGCACACACACACACACACACACACGCACGTGCTTACTAATTTATAGGCATGACTAATTATGTTTCTTCAAGAACTGCAGTCCACACCCTTTTGGAAATATTCCAGACCACCAAATGCACCAACTTTTGAGACGTATGGGGGCGAACTGAAACCAGGCATATGCTTAGAAACTCATCAGCGATGAGCAAGGATGGGAGTGAAATTTTGTGCCACAAACAAAATCAGTATTCCCTTCTTAAGGTCACACGTTGCACAGTCTCCAAGTCTTGTTTCCTAACGAGTCTTTCTCTTCAACTTTTGACTTTCTTATATACATACATCTAAAAAGTATATATACCTTAGTGTGTCTGGTTGTGCTGTACTATTATGGGTGTTGTATTTAGAGTTAAAATCTCTCATTCATGATCGAGTCTATGCATCATAGAATTTTTTTGTATGAGATAAAAGTGTAAAGCACGGATGTACTGGTGACATTTGAGCAATTGTACCCACTTAATCCAGAAAAATCTCTCCAAGCTAGAGTTACATAGTCTTCCAGTACAAGGAGAAGGAGGGCCACCAAGAATCACACATCAAAGTCACCTGTTACACTCAGTCACAGGAAAAACGAAATGACCAACACTGATATCTCATAATCAATGATAGTGGGTATAAAACAGAACTGTATTAATTTTAATATTTTGATGTATTATATTTAAAAATTCTCAATTTACTTTTACTCAGTCTTATTTTTACTTAAATATACTTTACTGTATAATATTTAACATAATCCTCTCGTAATTATACTATATAGTTTTTAAAAAGATGCTTATAAGCAATTAAGGCAAAGTTTCACATTGACGACATAGAGACATGTGGCAAGCAAAGTAGACATGAATCAATTAGATAATATTTACTGCACATCTAGGGTCTATGCTTTGGAGAAGACCACGGCCTTGCCCCCGAGGGGCTCTAATTATTAGGAGACGCATCTTGTACGAGATCATGCTTCTCTCTTTGCGATTACTTAAGTTTTGACCCTGACCATTTGAAATAGTCGTCATCCTTCATTTCTTGTCACTTTTACTTTTATGTACTCATTTAATTGTATGCAAAAGCATAGCAGCTCACAAAGTCATCTCCAACCCCAATCAAAATATCTACATCTAGCAATTCTTTGCAACACCTATGATAGATTACACACATCTAGATTATATTAGGGCATTAAATGTCCTGAGAGACACTGAGCCACTTCTGGGTGTTTAACTTCATGTTAGAAGGTGACCTGAATACTAATAAGAATCTTTAGGTATCCTGATGCTTTAAAAGAGGAATCAAATATTCTCATCTACAAATATGGAAACTGAGGCCCTGTGAATTTAATTGACTTGGCTAAGATCACACATTTAGTGACAAATTCTAAGCTAGAATGCAATTTTCCTGACTCTTAAAAAGTACTCATTTTATTTATCTAAGTTTTAAAATACCTATAACCAATAATGTGAGGCAGAAATAAAATATATATATACACATATATATTATATATATTATATATAATCTGTAATATACAATATAATACATAACATTATATTTAGTTGTATCTTATTTTACTTCCCCTAAATTGTGGAGACTTTCACAACTGTATTTTGAAACAAACTTTCATAATTAAACACTTAAGTATTGTATTACAGTACAAAAACATCTTGGAAAAAAAACTTAATTTTTGGTGTTGTTTCACATAGATTGTTGCTAACATGCCACAAGCTGTAGACACTTAAAAATACTGTTTAATTTTCTTTAATCCATTTCGTTTTATGGATCTAAAATGGCCATCAGACAATAATACAGCAGTTTCCATAAGGAATAAATTGTTACTGCTTGACAAAAACTCTTTTTATGCTAGAAGAGGGAAATATAAAAATGTCTTTTTCATATAATTATATTAAAAAATGTGTTAGTATGTTCTCTCATATTACAGCTGTTAGAACATTTTTTTAAGCCACTGACTTAAGAGAGTTCTTTTCCTTCCTCATTTTTTCCTAATTAATTTCTGTTCATCCAAAGAATTCTTTCCTTTTATGGCTTCTGCTATCATAGCGGTGCCTTCATAAAACGAGCAAGCCCATTCCTGAGCTCTCACTCTTTAAAAAAAGGGTGGGAAATGTAAAAAGATTTCTAAGGAGGGTTCTTTCTCATTTGGGTGTTATTATTCATTCGAGGAGAGTTGGAAAGTAATGACTTTATGGCCCTTGAAGACTTCTCATGTGGACTACGGGCTAAAAAAACAAATCTGGCTCTGTCTGTCCTGATATACTTACTTAAATCTAGGTTTATTTGAATTGAAGTTATTTCAACTGTTATCCTCCACAAAAATTTACATCTTCTGCTATTCAAAGAGGGACACTGTTCATAAACAAGGAAATGTAACCTTTTTTTTTTGATATTAACAAACTTGGTCCTATAGGGAAGCTTCTGCTATTAAAAAATTTCCTACGTGACTTCTGATAATAATCTTACTTTATGTTTACAATTATTTGTTAAAGTGTTTTTAAAAAGAACTAGAATGAATTTAGAATACTGTTTTTCTTCAAAAGATTTTTGTTCTTGTATTTTCTCATATTTATTTTAGATTTTGTTTATACTTTAAATATAAAGAATTAATGAGGTTTCTTTATGTACTCTGCAAAATTTACAGACCATCATTTTTAATCTCTTTTTTCTTTTTATGCTCTGAATAACTGCTTTTCTTTTTAAAGAACGGGGAGGAAAGTCTGTTTAATTAAATAATATAATCAAACAACTGCTCTTTTTACACTGCAATTGCTTCACTATTTAAAAAAAAAGGCAAGGCATAAAACTCAACTAATTACATTTATTAAAGATCTGAAGAAACAGTGCTATCTCTGCCAATACCTCCTACCTCCACCCTCACACCAACTGCCTGAATATTAGAAAATCTGGAGAAATGAGATGCCTAACAGAAATTATTCAAGATGGCAGAATTATACATAGTGTATTTCTTACCCAAGCTACTTGAACTCATATAAACAGAATTTTTAAAAAACCATTTCACTGGCATGAATTGGCACTCAATTAAGACAAATGTAGTAATCAGTATTGATCAAGAAGTCAATAAATTGGCTCTTCGGGGATCTATTCATTTTGTGCATGCAGATGTGGTTTAGCTTTACTTCCCAGTATATAATATGTAGTAAACATAACAAGTTCCGGTGAAGTAAATAATCTATTATTAAAAACAAGCAAGTAATCGTCTATTATTAAAAACATAAGCGCATTTTTCTTCAGTGTAAACTCAACAGCACTGATCAATAATTATTAAAAGTTATTGTCTGAAACAGGCAAACTTTGTAAAAGCAATATTTTAAATGATTACACATTTCAAAAGTGATTATATTTCAATTTCATACAAATATTATCTCTTGAACTCATAAACCTAATTTACTCTGCCTTTTAATGGGTACGGACAAAAACTTAATGAGTATTTCATCATCTATGGACTGACTGCACATACACACACATGCACACACAAGTATGGGTGTTCCCACATGCAGGAAATTGATCATCGAATTCTTGAGATCAAAACACCATTTAACAAAGAGAGTTTTTCTTTTCCTTTAATTAATTGCGCAATTTTCCCATTTCGGTTTCCATGTATAAAGGAAGCCTAACTATGTGCTTACAATTATAGTTCAGGCTAGAATCCATTACTTTAATTATCTTACAATGAACAGATAAATCTAACGTACAGTAAATGCAGCTCTCTTAATAGAAAAGCAGATTTTAAAGCAGTTTTCAAAATAAGCTGGACATATTATAGTCAGGTTTTTGTATTTTCTATATGCAACTAGTATTTCATTTTGAATTACTTGAGCACACTGCAAAGTGTATGCGCTATAACAAGAGGTCAAGTTTCACTCAGTGAATCGATTCAATATGAGAAGCAGAAATTTCCACAGAGGGAAGGAAATTGCCTTAAAGTCGGTTGGCATCATTTTGTTTCAGCTCCTTCCTATGAGTGGTGGGACCAAATGCATACAGTGCTCTGTGCTGCTCTGTGCTACTTTGAAGAGCACAAGGCTTGAAGGACTGTTCTTAGAAAGAGTAATGATGGAATTATAACTGACGAGCACTCTGTCTGGTGAGACTACTCAGAAAAGACTAACAAGATAGCAATGGCTAAGAGGCCTTTGTTGTCTAGGTAAGAATGAAAGTTGGTTTGTTTTTTGTTGTTGTTGTTCCTTTTGGAGTTATTCACTAAAATGCTGACCTCGAATTCTGAAAAGCCAAAGATTCAGTGTGACTCACACTGCCTTTGATCAGCTTTCCAATGTAGTCTAAATAACAGATCATTGTAAAGAATATATAAAAACAGTTTCCGTTCAAACAGTGATAAGTGTTTGAAAAGAACTCTCTGTTTATGCTAAGGTGCCATCAACTTAAAACTCTGTTCAATTGCTGATCAGAAGCAAAAGATGGCAGTAAAGTTAATAGAACTGAGCAAATAGGTTATATTGCTTGGATGACTAGGTTAACAAAAAAAGAGTAAATTAAATGATTTTAAAAGTGATGAAAGACACCCCAACTGTATCTGTGATCCATTCTTTGATGGCTTCTGTCTCCCTTTCAAAATCTGAATAAAATAGATGGTTTTCACATTATTATAACGAAATCATTTTAGATCAAGTAAAAACAGAGACTAATCTTTACATTCATCAAGATCATATCATTTCTTCTGTGTGGATTAGCCAGGTAGTTCAAACTATACTTCTCCCAAAATAAGACAAAGAATACTCGGTTATATATGACACATAGTAGAAACAGTCTGGCTCTGTTTATTTTGTAAAGGTTTGTTTCAATTTTAAAACATACTTTAATTTTTCAGACATTAAAAATTTGTAATAAAGCCATAAGAAATTCACTCCTTTTCTAAAAAAAAAAAAAAAAAAAAAATACTCTACCACATAACTCTGTATAATTGTAATTATGTTTTCAGCATGAGCATGATCAAATATATTTTATTAAGTGGTTACATCTTGATACAATGGTCATTTTTAGAGATTTGGGGAGCTTTCATGTGATCTTGTCTTTCTTCTCCATCAAACTGTAAACTCTTTAAGGAGAGAAACAGTCCATGTAAGTCCCCAGAGGCCCTGTAGAATGATTTACATACTCAGTAAAAAGGATGTGATTAACCACTTTCTCTCCCAGAAATTTCAGTCTTAGTAACCTGGAGATCTATCGGGAATGAACTTGTAATAACCTTCTAGTATAATCCGTTTAAAAATCTTTGTTGCACAAAAAATATCCTGCTTGTCTACCTGAAAGCCCTCCTGTTGTAATTTCAAACCATATCTTATTTAAACTTTCTGAAGTTGAGGAATCAAACTGCTGGTCGGCATTTTACAAAATTCATAAAACATTTATTTTGGAATAATAAAATAGAACTTCCACTTGCTATATCGAGATGAAAACTTATAACTATTGGTTTTTTTTATATAAATGTAGCAAACCACATTTTTAGTTTTAATATAGAATATATTTTCAACTTGAGTAAACTCAGATATTGGAGGATACTTATATTTATTACTTATTCTCCACTAAAGATCAAGTAAACTAGAACATTTGAATGAAAAAAATAGAAAACAAATATGTAAAATATAGGGATGTTGTATTAATATAATATCATCTAGACAAGGTTTTCTGTTTTTTCAGAAATAACTCCTACAATCTTGGCCTGTTTCTACACGGGACAGTTCTGTAAATACACACGTTTCAGGACATGGTAAAAATAAAAATGCTGATAAAAAAATGGACATATGTTTTCTGTTCGCTTAGTGTGTTAAACTTCAGCTGAAGTAACTAGAAAAGAAGGAAAGGAAATCATCCTTCCCCGATCCATTCCTTATCATTCTAGAAGACTTCCCTTGAGTTCATGGGAGTAGAAATTATTTCTACCAAAGTAGACCTTGATTCTGCAACTGCATATTAATGAATTAAAATCAAGACCCCTGCCTCAAGTCAGAAATATGGACAAGGACCTCTATCTCTAGCCTTTTTAAACAGGAGAGCACTGAATTCTTTAAATAATTGGTTAAAAACAATGCAAAATTTTCTAGGTGAGTTTTGTGGTGATTAAGGTAGCTTTCGACTTTTCCCAGGAAGTTCTGGTTTTCTCTAAGATGCAGTTCTAATCTTAGAAAACCTATAGGTTTCCTGCAACTCCATACTTCTTCAGTTGTTAACTGTTTAACTTTCACCTAATATTCTCATCTTACTGATGGATATTCCTCCTAATTGGAAGAAAGATTTGGTCCTATTGGCATGTTCTATTCTTTTTATCTTATTGTTCTTTTATTTTAGAAAAATTAACCAAACAAGTATTTCTGTTTCAGTCTCTTGAAGTGAAAATATTTTGGAGAAAACAATAAGTCACACCTCATGAGGTAAATTGATTCTAGTTGTGTTTAAGTTAAACATGTCAGTCGAGTTTAGGAATCTGATTGCACCACTGATTTCTTTGATTGCTTTAAGCTACTCATTTAACCCCTCAAAATGTTAATAATGATGCTTATACAGATGAAAAGTCTTAAAAGGAAATATTTAGATAGGTTATAATTAATAAAATTGCAAAATATAGGCATCGTTTTTGCAATGAATTCTGGTTTTCATTGGAGTAAGAGAACTGCTACAAAGTCACATGAAGATAACTAAATGTGCTAATCTCTGGTTGGAAACCCCCAGATAGCTGAAACCAAACAGCTAGTTTGTCCATTAAGGAATTATGAAATCTAATATTTGAGCATAATGAATCACAATGCATGTAGTTTTAAATTATTCCATTCTAGATCACACTTATTTGAATAACTTTTGTGTTCAATCTTTTTTTTTTTCTAATTAGAATTATTTAATTAAAAAGAAAGATGTCTGCAAGGGTGATAGGGTTTATTCTGGGTCTTCCTTAGCTAATCATAATAGATTAATGGTATGTTGACTTTAAATTATGTTGCATGTTTATTTGCAATATTTGACTAACTTTAAAAATCAGTGATTTAGAATAACTAATCATGTGACTTGCAGGTTCTTTTTACACATACACTCTTACTTCATCCTCCCAACAATCTTAACAGGGAGGCATTTTACAGAAGTTGAGACTGAGGCTCACAGAAGTTCCTTGCCCTAGAACACTGGCCTGAGATCCTGGTGTCTAGGTTTAGAGTCCCGCCCTTGAACCCCACTGCTTTAGTAGGCAAGCTCATACTGGTGTCATTTGGAAGAACCAGATCACCAAGAGATGCATATAACCTGATGCACAATCCTGTGAGGAAATGCTCTGTGCCTGTCCCCGAGCCATTCCAAGGACTTCTCACATTTCTCCTTAGGGCAATCTTACTTTTAGTGACCATCTATTTTTTTCATGTATGATCTTTATCCAACCTCTTGGAACTTCTACACTGACACCAAGAAATCAGTGCTTTCAAGTTCTCTGCACTTTATTACGTTGAATTTATTCTCTCCTTCATACAAGACAAAATTTGATATTGAAAAGTTCAAGCTAAGAAATAAGTATTCAATATAAGTGACCAGGAGATATTAACATTTTAATAGGGAGTACTTCATTCACACAAAATAGAAGTGAAATTCTATTGGGATAATTTAGGCACCACAGAATAATAGAAGTGATTCTTGAAGGAAGGGGTTGCCTTTCAAATGATATCATATCCAAGAAAACCTACCTTTTGTTTAGAATCAAGTCTGAAATACCCCTCTCCTTCCACATTGCTGACCTAGGTGGGCACAAATATTCAATTGCATAATGCAATATTTTCCATCAGCAATAACTCTTCAAAGAGAGAAACTTAATCTTATAAATGTATAATAAGATTTCCTACATCAGATAATTGTTTACATCTGAGCATATGCACATGTAACCACTGACATGTTTTAAAGCCAAAGGAAATGCTACCTATTACATCCTTAAAAATTTTTTACAACTAAAATTAAACAAACAAATAAGCTAAACATCAGCCTAAACCATATGGAACATTTAAAACTGATTTAATTTTACAGAAATATTATTGGTGATTGATTATGCTTTATTCGAGATTTTTACGCTTAAATGTGATGCAAAAATAAAGCAACACTGAATGTAAATAATATGACTCAAATAATGTGACAAATGACATAATCTGACACAATGATACACAGTTGTCTTAAATTTACAAAGCTGATCTACATATAAATGAAGTAAGCCTTTTAACTCGACTGATTGGCTCTGCTGAAAATCAGTTCACTTTTCTTTTTTTAAAGTAAAAACATACCACAGGGTCAAACTGTTAGAATTGTATATTATATTGCAGAACTTCCTTCCAGAATATTACATTGTGCTACTTTACATTTTTCTTAACAGTCTGATTAACTTTATGAAAAGGTGGTCAAATACTGACCATATTAGAGGTTGTTTTTGATCTCCTCACTAATACTTGTTTTTGTTAAGAAGCTGGGCTCTGTGGCTCCCGCAGAGAAAAAAGAGGAAAACAATTAAAGACCCCCTCAGGAGGCCCCATCTTTCAGCAGAAGATTTGGGGAACATTCTTATTCATATCCAGTCACAGTCAAATGCTTTTTAAGGGTGTTAGTTTAGTGAGCTACAGCCAGGCTTTGGTTTTCTATTATTTCTTATTGTTAGGTTCAGGGTTCGAGGGGAATAGTAAAGGAAGAAATGAAACAGTCCTGATTAGTTTATTATACAGAAAACTCGATTGTAATTCCTGAGAAAGTTGTTTCATTCTTTCAAAATCTTAATTGTCTGTTGCTTTATTTGGTTACTAGGTTTAGATTTTTTTTAACTGTCTCAAAGGTGGCTCATTCATTTATCCATGTAATAAGAAAAAATGAGGTTATCTCTATTAAAATTTTAAAAACTTAAAATTTTAAAAACTCAAGAAGTTTTCTGAGGCAAGATGATAGCCAGGAAGTAAAAAATAAATTATATAAAGTAAAATAAAAATTAATCGATGTGATTTGTGAAGGGGAAGAACAATGCGATATTACTAAACTGAAAGAAATCTAAATTAAGTGTTATTTAACGAATGCGCTTCCTAGTAAAAATAGTTATAGAAAAAGTGACTCTTATCAATAAGTACAATGAAAAATAATTTATGTTACATGCATACTGAATAATATTTAAATTAAAAAGGCCTGACCATCTACTCACATAGAATACTTTCTGAAACTTATCTAACTTAAAGAAGTATACAAAATGCTCTCTTTACTAAAGCATCTGAAAGTGCAATAAAGAAAAAGGAAAAGATTTAATCATTATATAAATGTATACTAAAGAAAGACGTCAAAGTAGGTTTTCAAAAGGAAAACAGCAGATAAACATATTAACTCTATTCTTGGAGGAAAACACAAGACAAGTAAGGCCGACATGGGTGAGATATCCATCCTCCATAAATACATAACTAAATATCAACATTTTCAAATTCGAGTCATTTGGTAAAAGCTGGAAAAGAAAAAAAAAAAAACACAAGCATTAAAATGTTACGAATGAAAATAAACTTTTCAAAGCAGCATTTTCCTAATTCAGTTTACATTCTTTTAAGAAGAAAACACTTCAATATTTTTTTTTTATCCTGAAAGCAGGTTTTATTTAAATTTCTAGTGTGCGTGCAACTGCAACTATTAAGGACTTCAGCACACAAATACTTAAGTAAATACTTAAAACAAGCTGTAATTTAGTGAAGTGGATTCCTGCACATAATACAAAGCCGATACTATCTACCCTTCTGGGAGAAGAACACAAAAGTGGATTTGAATGTGAGGCTTGAAAACCTGACAAAGGTGAGGGTTTCTTGACTAAACGGTAAACATATTCAAAACTCACGTAAAATTCTAAAGTTAAAGAAGCATCTTATTCCATATTAAATTTAACTTGTATTTTTTAAATTACCGATATTTAGAAGACAAAGACCACATTAAAAACTTCATGTTTCACACATACACTCAAAGATGCTTTTTGAACTCGAAAAGTTGAATCAAATGATTAAGTAAATGTATTCTGTGAGAAGGAAGTGATGGTTTCGGATCAGAGATTATTTTGAGGTTTGCGTTACGTTTTCTTGTTCTGTTATATAAATTACCATAACGTAGTTTATAGTATTGAAATGTTTAATAATAGAATGATTTTTTTTAAATACCTGTTGTATTATATACGGTTATAAAGTATGCAGTATTTATCCCAGAATCAGTATACAGTGTTAGAATTAAGAAATGTCTTTGCAGTACTTTTCTTTTTCCAGAGAGGGATATTTTAAAATTAATGCAATGAAAAAACAAGACCATGCACTGCTGACCTACTCCGGTTTAGGTTCATCTTGGCCATACATTCCGAGTGAGTTTAAATGAACAGGCATTATGTAAATAGGCATTGCTAAATAAAAGGCAGCTCTCATGTGTTAATCCAAAGCCTGGGGTGCTTTTAGAGCAGGCTGGAGACAATCCCGGACACCTGGCTTTTGAAAGACCACCAAGAGAATAAGTAAAAGGGGTCCTTAAAAGCATTTTGAAATTAAATCTAACTTAAATACAAGATTTCGATATGCTTTTGCTCGGCAAGTTTTAAAGTTTATTTTACTTATTTAATACAAAATTCTCACCTTGAAGACACTAAACTGTTCTTCAGTCTGTGAACACTTAAAAATTAAAATCATACAAAGGACTCTAGTGCAAACATATGATTTCACTTATTGCTTAAAATATATACTCTGGTACGTTTTCTTCATTCCAATAGTGATTTTTTATTTTAAAAATTTGAATAGAACATTTATAGGTATGTATAAAGTATTATACCCACATCACCTGTTTAAGAGGCTGACAGAAATTAACTAGAGAAAATTTTAGAATGTCTAATTGGTCCCAAGATAAAATACATAGTCATAATTGTTTGGGAAATGTTGGAAGCCTCACAGATAATATAGGAAAATGATTATAAATTTTTTTCCTAAGAAACAACTAATGAGTTCAACTGTTAATTTTAGAAAAACATTTAACTAAAATATTTCATAGCCATCGAAATTAATGTCATTACATTTAAAAGGGAAACACGTTATGGGAAATTATAAAGCCTAAAAATAGAGAATTCCTAGACTTGCATGACACAGATTCTTGGCAGAATTGGTACGTATATTTGTAAGTCCATATTTCTTTCATCCTATTAAACTTTTCCTTGGGATGGCTGCTGTCACATTGAATCGCTACAAAAGCCACAGAGAAGATCAACAGTGTTGTGAAAGTAATGATCTTTCACTGGCCTCTCAGGAGCGGATTGTAAAACTTATAAAGAAGGTTCTAGTCCTGGCCTACAAATGTTTTAGTGAGGCAGTAGAAATTGACGCCATCTATCTAAAAGAATAAAAGTGGGCAATTTAGTTATCTGAACCTTCTCAGCCGCCACAAATCTTGAAGACATTCGGGGTTATTAATAAAGGCACAGAAGTTTAAGTTATGGATGTGTGATTCGATCGTCTATTGAATAGTTAATATGCATTGAATATGGTGCTCTGTTTTGCAGGAGGAAAACAGAATAGCAAGATTCCATTCCTGCCTGTGGGGTGCTTACAGTCTGCTAGGAAGATATATACATTTTACATACACAAAACACTCAAAAAAGTGTTTTAACAGGTGCTCACTCTTAACAGAGCAAAAATTTTATACCAAAATGTATTAAATATATGGATGTCTATGTCTTTTGTACATAGACTAAATCCTGTGACTTACTTGTTGGCTCAGCTGAACCTCAAAACTTTCAATGAGCATCGGCAATTTAAGTAGTTTTGAGAGCAGAGCAAAAAAAAAAAAATACACGTCGAATATTTTACAATTTTAAATAAAAGAAAATTCCTTATTTCAAGCACGATTCAAAGGTCATTTTATAATCATCTAAATTGAGATTTTTGAGAGGTGGTTTCATAGCAGGAACTTCCCCCCAACACAGAGAATCAGGAACATCGGCTCGGCTGAAGCCAAGAAACAGTGGGTAGAGACAAGGCTTCGAGGTGTGATTCTCTGAGTGGCTCTGCGTGGAATGCTGAGTGGGAACTCCAGATGTAGTTGGGCAGAAGAATTTCTAAGGTATTTTTTTAGACTGAGAAAATGAAAATGTTTGGGACTCCTTCATCTGGCTCAATTTTGGATCATCCTACAAGCACATTAAAAAAATTTTAATTTTAAACCAGGTCTCAGTATCTTAATCTGATGATGGGACGGTAACACTTCATTGAAGCCAAAGGGAAGCAGTGGGCACTGTCTGACCGCCAACCCTGGTCACGCGGGCTAAAGACAGGATGGAGGCCTCTGCTCCTGGCTTGACCCCAACAAACGGGCTTCGCAGGGGCTTCATCTCACTCATGCTTGATTCTCACAGGTCACCTTTTCTGGAAAGCAACTTTAAATTAACCATATCTAAAATTCTAACATCTCACGTGCCCATCTCATAAGGCTTGAATAACATAGTATATCAAAATCAAAACATACATACGCGAAGAATTCTGCCAACTATAAAACATTATTTAAATGTCAGTGATTATTTTAACAAATAATTACAGCAGTTGACTTCAGCACTTGTGATTCTAAAAGAATATTCACTTTCAAACCAAAGAATAGTCTATGTATCCACTTATATAATATTAACAATAATAATTAACACTTACTGACTGTTAATTATGTGCCAGGCATGATTGTAATGTCTTTACAAGTATAAACTCTTTAAGCCTCACTACAAACCTGTGAGGTAAGTACCATTATTATTTCCACTTTGAAGAAGACAACACTGAACTAGATTTGGTCAAAGTCACACAGGCAGCAAGTGGTGGAGCTGTAATTCAAACACAGGTAGTTTCATTTTAGAGTCTGCACTTTCAACCGACTTTGCAAATTCAGGGGCTCTGCAGGCCAACTACACTGGCTCTATGCTGCCTTCATGAAGACAAACTGGGCTAAACCTTACTCATGGACATATCATTCCAGCATTATCTGTCTTTATATTAGGAGAAAAATTGACAATAAAACAGCTATAAGCTTTCCGGTGCTGTCAACACCTCTGGCAGAGGAAAAAGTAGGAGGGTCTCCTCTCAGGTTATTTTCAGATGTTCTAAATAGGCCACACTCCTGTGGGCCTCTTTATTCTAATGGCGCTTCTGTGCAAGTACTCTGAGGGATTTGTCTTGCTTTTAGAATTATGCAGTGGAGTAATGAAAAGATGGCATAGGAAAAAAACAGGGCATGAAATATTTCTGTATGTTCACCAGCATAAATATGTTTTGTGAATTGTAAATTTGTATATAATCAAATTATATTAATGATATGCATTTATGTACAAGTACATATATTTTTGTTACATATTTATATTATTAATTTACACACATTGAAATTAGGCATTTTGTGTTCACTA
>NW_006439192.1:17761171-17767847 GCF_000325575.1 Pteropus alecto | reverse complement strand
TATATTCATTAATTATATTAATTTTTATATATTTAAATTAGGCAGACATGAGACCTGAAGTAATAAAGGTAAAAAAGAAATGTGCTCAATACAGCATCAGGGCTTGGCCAGCTGCCAGTGACATTCTTTTGAAAAAAAAAAAATACCATAGTAGGCTGTGAGGAGTCACTAATAAAATTAATTTTTTAACATGGTGAAAAATAATGCATACATGATCACGTTATCTGCCTTAAAATGCATTTTCTGAAACATTGCCATGTCCCAGTTTCTTCCTGGACAAATTTAATCCTCCTACCTTGCAAACACAGAGAATAGACTGCAAGTTCATTAAACTGTTTGCTGTCTTTAAAGAGCTTTTTTCTACTTATAGTGTGTAACAAATTAAATATCCAATTGAAATAATGAAAATGTCAATACTTGTAATAAAACTTTTCAAAAAAAATTAAAAATGAAAATGAGTGGAATAAAAATGTTTTTTTTTTCTCTCCCTTTAGACATACTTTCAATTAGAAGGTAGACCAAACTTAAATTATAGCTACCAATTAATTTTTCTGCTCTGGAAAGTAAAATAAGCATCTTTCATTAAACTGGATATTAAAGCTCACTGGTTATACAAGGAACCTCCAAATTAATGGACTAATGTTCTCCAGTTTCAATTATTTTCTCTACTTCCTAGTATCAGTTCATCTAGACCCCTCTCCCTGGTGAGGCTCAATCTGACTCCTACACTTCTACTGCCTTTAAGTATTTAACTGGCTCTTTCCAATATTGTGGGTCACTCAGGTAATCTGAGTCTGAGGGGTATAACCTCCTTATTAAAATTGTGTGTGTGTGTGTGTGTGTGTGTGTGTGTGTGTGTGAGAGAGAGAGAAAGAGAGAGAGAGAGAGAGAGAGAAGAGAGAGCGAGAAAGAGAGAAAGAGAGAGAGAGAGAGAGAGAGAGAGAGAATTAGTATCTAAGGAGGCTTTCTTTATATGAAATCAGAAGAAGGGGAAAAAATAACATAGAAGGAATGCCAGGTATGAAATGAAAGTAGGCAGTTATCCAGGGCTTTCGCTTTGCAGTCATATTACACTTACATTAGTATGTGTTTCAAGGATCCCAAAAGAATAAGGAGGAAAGTAAGGAATCAGTTCTGATTCTATACTATACATAAATTAAATTTCTAATAGATAATGTGTAAATATGCTTTTATTTTCATGAACATATTAATTTGGAAAACAATTCTTACTCATACGGATACTACTCCCTAGGATCAAAATTTATGTAGTTAATAGATAAAAAGAAATTTCCTGAGATACCATAATTTTGTCATCAAGGTTAACTAGATACACAGACCACAGGCTCTGAGTAAATTAATCTTAATTTCTTGGAAAAGCAATGTTTTAGTTATCAATTTGCATAAAGCCTGCTTTTCAAATGGTGCTCTATGATTTACAAAAAAGTTATTACAACCTATTCTTATAAAAAATATTTATTTTCTATTTAGTACCACCGAAGAAACAACTCAAAAGTCAACATTTATAAGATATAACATTAAAAAATCTTTATCAGTACTCCAGACACAGCTGAGAACTTATATAAAAGAGGAATTGGTTTAAATATTTATCTACCCATTATTTTTAAACCTCCTGTAGACATCCTATTTATTAGGTTGTCACCTTCTTTTCACTGTTAGATTTGTATAACAAGCTGTGCGTAAGATTTTCCCATATTCCCCATATTTGGGTTCTCATTTTCCTCCACTGTGTTCTTGAGTCAGAAGATACCCATCCCTCCGAATCAAGTACAAAGACTCTCACCCAGATTTCATTCTTCAGAGCCTTTCGATACCTATCACTCTTCCTATTTTGAAATTTCCAGTCACACAGGCCAATGTCTGTGCGTGGCCTTGCCACTTTTCCAAACTCCACAAACATGACTTCCATTCCTATGACTGGGTCCTCATCATTTTCTTGCTCCCTCATTGAAGGCTGTGCTCAAATTTTCGTCCTTAGGCCTTCATTCTTTTATCTCTTTCCAGAGACACGCTTACTCCCTGAGTTTAAGTAGGAACTACTTCTAAATGCGTATCGTCAAAAATTCTGATGTGTTTTCCCTAACTCTTGTCATGAATCTTCAAATCCTACTTGACTTTTACCCTGATGTCTCACTCACCTCCAATGCATGAAAGGGGGAGTCAGGTCAGTCTCGACATGTCAAAGCTATATGTGTCCAAGTGTTGTTTCTTAGGTGCTGAATCCTTATGTGCATGGCACATAATAAACAGTTATTGACTAAATGAATATTTTAAAAACTGATTGTCATTCTCCATTCTCACTGGACAGAACCATGAGAGTCAAATAGGAAACAGAAATTGTTTTTTTAAAAAAATATTTACTTTCATGAATCTTCTTTGGGTTCTTCCTTTTTGTGCATATTCATGTGATCACGAAATCTACTCAATTGTTTACATTATTCATGATGGTATGTAGGACAGATTTTTAAATTTACTTCACATCATGCATATCCATTATAAAATGTCACAGTAAGAATTCTCCAGGTTCTAGCATGGTTTAGGTCAAACAGTCACCAAAACACTATAGTCATTATTTTGGGTCTGGACTCTGCTTATATATTTTAGTGCAAAATCTTTACCACTCTGTATGTTTCTGGCTGGCAGGACCCACCAATATATTCAGTAACTTCCTGAATTTATAAATAATCTTAAATTTACCCAGTAACTTTATGATTATAGTTTCTCAGTTTTTTGAGTGCCTTGATTTCCAGTACCCTAAAGTAATCCATAAAAATATTTAGGACGCAGTGTTATTTCCCAATGTAAATTAGTAAACCGATCAGTGATTTACTGAACAGTATCTTATATATTTGTTTCCACAGAGAGGGTAATGAGGAAATCAAATTTCTGTAAGATTGATAACCAAATGAAGAATGGGTGGTAACTTTACCAAGCCTAAAGGAATGATCCTCATCTTTTATTAAATCTCTCTCATTTAGCATCTAATTATATAGTATTTTGTATTGCTAACTTTAATGGGCATATCTTATCTCACTTTAAAGACTGTCCACTGATTGAGGGTTTCCTTCTCTTTCCATCCCCCGCCTCAGTTTGGTTCTGTGTACCTATTAGGTCTGCAATAAAAACTCCTTGAATCAATACCCAGCATTAATACCAGATCGACACATATTAATATAAATTCATCATAAATAAGTATAAATTTATAAAAACTGAAATAATATTCTATGTAAAATGTGTATACATCATGACAGACATTTCACAAAGATTTAAATAAATATTTATAATGGTATACTATAAAAGTCAATTTAGATGTCTTGAATAATTTTTTTAATTATGTCGGTTCATCAATATTTTATTTCTAATCACTTATTTCTTCTCGCCAAGTGGAAGTGATCATAAGACCGCTTTTGAAGTCAAAACAGACTCTGCACTAACAAAGTAGAATGAAGAAGAAAAAATATTATCAAAGAAATAGAAAATTTATATACTTTCTATATATTTGTAGTAAACCTAAATTCTGCTTATAAAAATCAGTTAGTAAGCTGTGAAAATTTATTAACTATTTAATAGCCTTGTGATATCAACTCACCAACTTTTACTAAGACTGAACTATTTATAATGCATATTATTAAACTTTTCATTTATCTAAATGTTTTAAAGTCAAACAGACAAATGATGATAAACATGATCTTTGATACAGAAAACATACTTGGTATTGCTCTGTGGATTACAGTACATATCCACAATTTACCTGGGTCTTAAATGTAATATTAAAAGTAACAACAAGTTTGTGGAAAATTTAAAAAGCTGCTAAACATAATTTTAAATATAGAAATGAGACAGCACTTGGATCAGATAAGAAAAAATAATGAGGGTTCCTATTAGAGAAAGGGATTAAAAGAAGTAGGAAAATGCCAAAAGTCAATATTGGTGGCCCCAATTTAGTCTTGGACTCTGAAAGACTAAGCAAATAGTAAGATGTAACTCCGAGAGACATATTTTTAAACTCATTAAATTTACTAATTTGAAAAGTATGTGTATATTTATTTACATAGTGTATTTTTGTGTAATTGTTTAGTTGGCTGAAAACTATTTTGTATTCTGTTGGAAGCAGGCAATATTATATGTAGAATTTTTAAGCACTCGTTGGAACTTAATGAATTAAAGGTAATTTTCAAATTTATTAATAAAATTTCCTGGATTTGCATATTGACCCTGATGATCATTCCACTATAACTTTTACATGAATGACATTGAATTTTGTGATGCAAAATTACAGACATTACATTTTTAAAAGTAAGAAACATCAAAAGTCCCATTAGATTACTTTAAATTTAATAAGAAAAAGACTCACTTTATGTACTAGCTCGATATGACACATGTACATCACTGAAATTTTACTTTGCTACTTAACATTTTCCATAATTCGTCTAATGAAATTAACTAATGTAATTTTATTATTGCTTTTTCTGTTATAAATCTTAGAGGGTTTTTTTTTAACTTAGAAAAGATCAAAATGCTTGCAGATTTCAGACTGCTATTAGATGTAATAATTATACACTAAACTAATTACCGCCAAACCAAAACCCGACTTACAACTAATTAAATTTTATTACATCAACATAGAGCACAGACTTTCAATTTAACACAGGGCACAACTATAAACATAAGAGTCTATCAGACTGTATATTTATTTAAAGTACAATGTCTAGGTCAGATTTGATTTATAAAGTTTGAACTTGGCAAGGTATGCAGACTAATTTATCAGTTTCACAAATCTCTTAATTTGCCAACTTCTAAGGAAAAGGAAAGGTGCTACTAGCAAAGTGAACACACTAGACTATGCCAAATAATTTACATAATAGCTAAATATCTATGAAAAATTACTGTTATGAAAAAATTATGAAATGCAAAGAAGAAATCATTTATTTTCAGTTCAGATGTGCATTTTATTTGTGACATTACTTACTTTGAGATTAGCAACATACAACATTGCTGAGCCTTGGTTTCTTATGTCTAAAATAGAAATAAAAACATGCAATGTATCTTAGGGGAATGCAAGAAGTATGAAATGCAGAATCTTTATCTGAAAGTACTCATTTGTTTACTTTTTAAGAAACCAGATTAAACTGTAACATCAGTTGCAATCTAGTATTCATGTCAAAATAGTGGATACAGAATCTCCATTTATTTTTCATGAAACTACATTTCAATTTGTCATTTGCAACAATTGGAAAGTACAAGAGATTCACTTTATAAACTTTAATTTTATAAAAAATGTTTACTTTCTACCAGATGGTAAGATTAAATTACATAAACACTGTCAGCAAGTTGAATCCTCAGATGTATTCATTCCTACCACAGAAGCTTCAAAACCTGTCTATAATTTTGTTACTGATGTTTAGAAACAGCAGTAGCTGACATAGCTACATGTTATATATGTCAGCTTTAAAGGATTAAATATTCTTAACCCCCAACAGAGAGGTCTTTTGCTATTAACAAACACTAGTGTAAATAACACCAGAAGTTATTATTCTAGAAGAGATATTTCACACTAGACATTTGATAAACAGCACAGCCAAAAAACCAAATTTTTTCATTATTATTGAAAATTCTGTTTGGGGCGAAAGGAAGATTTTAAATGCACAGTATTTTCTGATAATACATATAAGATAAATTCTCCCCAAAAAGCCTCTCGCATATATCTTTATTAATATTTTAATATTTTAATATTTTCATAAAGATATATGTGAGAGGCTTTTTAGGGGAGAATTTATCTTATATGTATTATATAAATATAAATTATATATTTTTCTTTTCAGAAGAATTCAATCTATCTCAAGAGACTTTTTTCCCTAGGTGCAGATTTTTGCTCGAATTTTTGGGAATATCCTGGAGTCTCTTCCATTAGAGTTCAAATTATCTTCACAGTCAATGTTCAAAACTGATGGTAGAATTGGCAGGATCTTCTAAAATGTGACATTGTGAATTTTGTACTCAGTTAATCCATCTAAGGGAACAGAATTAACCAATCTGACTAGCTAGACTGCAGGCTTCAAAATCATTTGATTTATAAATTAACCAGATCTAATTAATTTTCAAGAAGCATTGATTAATGGCAGTCAAATGTACAGATCTCTGGAAATGATATTCACCAAAATAAACACACACACTTTTGTCCCTCATATAATTCTCATTTTAAAGTTTGTAAATATAAACAAACATTCTGAAAAACAGGGCAAATATAAGAAATCATTATACACGATATATTTTTTTCAGAACACATAATAAATGAAAAATGGCCCACATAAAAAAAAAGATAAAATAGCCTGATTAATGGCACTAAAAGAGGTATCAGCTTAGAGAGGAAAATTCAACACAAATTACCAAAATTAGAGCAAGCTCTCACGCACAAAATTTGAATTATATTTTGTTACATTTTGAACTTTTACATACAGCATAATGACTTCATGAAGATGGCTTTTTTTGTTTTTTTTTTTTTGATTGGTCAAAACATACTAACAATAGAGACATTTAGAGATATTGAAAGAAAACTGTAAGATGATATGGTTAATTTCATGTGCGGCTTCTAAATCTAGTCTCTTTAATTTATAATTATACGTAACTCACCTAGCTTTGATAGGTGTAACAGCAGGAA
>NW_006439192.1:17760277-17761159 GCF_000325575.1 Pteropus alecto | reverse complement strand
CTTGTTCTTTATACTAAGTAATATTATAATAATTCTAAGCTTAATGCAGTGACTGATATCCTATATCATAAAACAAGTATAGATCTACAAGAGACCTAAGTCATTTCTTTGAAAGATACAGGTAAGCACAGGAATTCTTTTTTCCTCCATGTGTCACTCCCATTCTTCATCAAATTCCACCCCTGTGATATAGTTCCTCAATCTAACCATACGCTTAAACTGCGAATTAGCATAATCAATATATTGAGGCAAAACATTTAACAGAGAAATGAAAGTAAGCTATTATTTAATATAAGAGAAAATATTTGTTTCAACAGACTGTATTCATTCAACTTTCTACTGATTATGTGAAATTTATATTTTTAAGCATAATTGGATAAAACAAGCATTTTGTAGTTTTTAAAAGGGAAAAGGCATCCTTTCTGATAAATGTCTTCATTTTGTACTACCAGATGTCTTTCTGTATCCTCTCATGCTTTCTGATTTTATTTTTATAAGTGTGAGAACAGTGAAAATGCCAGCCATTGTAGTCAGTCAGCTTGAGCCCCAGCAAAGATTACAGAGTGAGATGTTATCTTAGCGGTTTTACACAATTACTGAACTTGAAGTACACTTAGCTTCTTGGGACCCACAGTTAACCATAGAGCACACCAAAACCCACCTTTAATTAGCTCCATTTTCTAGGTAGCTCTCTTTGGTAATCCCGTTTTAAATCCAAACCAGACTATCTTCCCAAAACAAACTTAGCTAAAGTTCCAAATATAGCTTGTTTTTTTTTATTCTCTTTATCTTTACAATGTTCTAAGTCTTAAAGAAACTAGAATTTAACAATTATAATAAATAACTACACATGAGTAAACATCCGGATTTTCTTAAGGGGCA
>NW_006439192.1:17739281-17760256 GCF_000325575.1 Pteropus alecto | reverse complement strand
AAATAAATTTCAAAGTTCATCCTAAGACGACTGAAAATATTCTTTCCATACTATGGACATTCTTGCTAAGTGTTTTGTGGTTTGAAGTGAACTGCCACAAAGATTCGCGGCAGCTATAAAATGATGGCAAAATCTGCTCTAATGATGCTACTAAAAAGGATATTTCAGGATTCATCGTGCTGAATGGCTGTGACTCGGAGGTGTCATCATCCTTTCACCTCAAGGCAGAAGCATGGACCAGAGCAGGGAGTCTTCCTTCTTCCCTCAGTTGCATAATCAGCACTGAAGCCCATAAAAATGACTTTGGAAAAAGGTGCTGTGAAGTTATCTGCCTTTTTAGTCTCCCACGGAAGGTTGCAACGATGCCTGAAGAAATTGTGTTTTAAAACCTGCCGTTTTACTATACCTGTGGGAAAATACCTTTACAAAACAACTACTCTAAATTTGGTGATCTTTACCAATGAGACAGCGGAGTAACTGTGTCAATAAACATATGCACACATTTAAGAAATTGCTTTTACACTTGCTGCTGCCCCACCCGCAAAGACTGAGTGAAAGAGTAGCTAGCTACTCAGTGTGTAGTGTAGGTTTCTACCCAATTTGCAACAGGCTACAACAATGGAACAAAAAGTCAAGGGAATTCATAACAGCTGTATAAATATTTCCTAAAAGTCCGAGAGATCTGACGGAAAGTTGGTTCTCTCTAAGCGGTAGGAGGAAACATCTACTGAGCCTGAACCTCCTGGCCGAAGACTGAGCATGTGTTCCTAGGCTTCCGCTGCCACGTGACTCAAGACAGCTCACCAGAGGATCAAGAATAAGACAGAATAGATTAAAAAATTTTGGTGGCATATCCAACCCTAGAGCCAGTCACAAATCAAAGATCAGTTTATAAAGACTGATGTTGCTTGTTAACTCCAAATCTTTGCAAAGTGACAAGTAGACATTGGTCAATTAAAAGGAAATTATAAAGTAACTTTTCAGGCATCAGCAACTTCCTAAATTTAATGCACAGTCTCAGCCCCATTGGATCTTATAACATAGGAATGGAAAGCCCAAAATAATGAAATAGGTCTTGACAGTATAATTGCTCCACTACATACTACTAGTCCTACGAAAAAAATGAGGAATCTATGAGTTGCCCTGGAGGAGACGGAATTTGAGATGGGACTTGAAGGAGGATGACATTTAAACCAGCAATTTCTCAACCCTGACTGTGATAGAAACGCCTGGGAGGCTTTTTAAAAAAGTTACTTATTAGGACCAGGTCCTAACTCCAGAGATTCTAAATTAATTATTCTGGAATAAAATCCAGGCATTGGTGTTTTTTGAGAGCTCCCCAGGTGATTCTAAGGTGTAGATACAGTTGAAAAGTACTGAACAAACAAAGGATAGATGAGAATATCCCACTTTCCAAAATGAGAACGTATAGAACTGTAATAGGATGACACAGATTCTACCTTCGAGGTAGTAAAAATCTTTTGGAAAAAAAAAAAAAGAATGCAGAGACTCTAGAGAACTAGTAGTCTGAAGTCAGGTTTTAGGATCCTGGGTTTTTTATTCATTTGTTCATTCAACCAGTAGGAATTTCTCGGGGAGTATGTATGAGGTGATATGTCATGTTAATGATAAAACAACGGCAAGAAAAAAAAAACCAGCAAGATCCCAAGCTTTATGGGCTTTACCATCAAGTGGAAAAGAAAGACACCATATGGGGTTTTGTATTATGTATTGATTTACAAAAAGGATGATATGATCCTTTTTGCATACTTAAAAGAGCACTCTGGCTTCAAGGTGGAGAATGAGTTGGAGAGGGGTCCAGACTGAATGTTGATTGATCAGTTAAGAAGCTACTGTGGGGAACTTGGGTTAGCATGGCAGTGGTGGAGATGAAAGAAATATATGGTTTTGAGAGGTACTTAGAAAGTAAAATAAAACCAAACTAGACATTGTGAGGACGTGGATATAGGTTTTCAGGGAAAGATCACAAGCTCAGATTACATGTTAGTTTTAGGAGCATCTGAAATATCCAAGAACACATGTCAAATGGTTCCATATACCTATGATGGCCATGGGATCTGTTGGCCCAAGATATGCCAGTTTATGCTAGTTATGCTGGCATTCTGACATTTAGTGACCACTCTCACCCTCACATTATCCCTGTTTGCACTGTAAGCTATAAGATCCCCCTATATAAAATAGATCTTCAGCTAAGAGGAGAAGTTTTGTGTGAAATATTTGTGAACTATCTGCTTATGGGTCAGCACTGACGCCATGGGATTCTATGATATAGTGGGGGTTGAGAGGGTAGACAGTGAGACGGTAGAAGCTCTAAGGCCTAGTTTCTGAAAAACTCCAGTATTCGCGGGCCAACCAGAAGAGGACGAGACACTAATGCAGCAGAGGAGGAGTTGCAAGGAAAGACGTGACAAGTGTCACAGAGCGAAGAGAAGCAAGTGCTTCGTGGGTGATGCCGCAGAGATCAAAGCAAGGATGACTGGAAAGCAGACAGTGGATATAGCTACATATTTATCCCTGCCTCAGTTCTGTCCCATTTTTAAAAAAGTGCTTCACCTGTATGGTCTTTAAATTCCTTCCCACTCTTGGAACCTATTAATTCTAAAAGATAAACTAAAAGATAGTGCAGAATGAGGTAAATGATAGCTAGATCTAAGAATACTATAATATGGGAGCAAGGGAGAGGGAGATGAACAAGCAATTCAACTGAAACGATCAAGAACAATTTCACAGAGATGTTTAACCTGACACAGAAGGGGGAAGGCCTGGCCTATGCATGAGGAAGTAGTAAGTAAATCCATTTGTGTGGCGCAGGCTGCATACAAGAGACCCGGTAGGAGGTGGCGTTAGCAAAGTCTTGGCCAGACTGTGAAGGATGTACCCCAACTGCCAGGCAAAGGAGTTTGGGCTTCATCCTATAGATTAAGAAGAACTGTGAGTTCATGGAGAGAGTGACACAATCAGATCAGGATACATAGAGAAACGACTAGAGAGATGAAAGACGGGTGGCAGGAGTTAGAAGACTTCTGCAGCAATCAAGTTGAGGAACGATGAGAGCCCACATGAGGAAAGGAGCAGTGAGGATGAGAAGGAGGGGTGGGTTCCAAAACTCGACAAAGAGAGGCCGCAGGACTTGAGGACTAATTAGACATGAGTCGTGAGGACTGGAACTGACTTGAAGATGGCTCTTACACTTCTAGCGTGGGTGACTAAAGAGGATGATGGTGCAAATAAATAAGGGGCATCTTGGCTCTGCAAACCTGAGAGAAAAGCGGTCCAGAGGGCTGTCTTGGAAACGATGAGGTCAAGATGATATCGAATTAATCCCACCCTACAGGTTCCTCTCTCTTCCTTGAGTTCCCATGGGGTATATTATATATCTTTTGATTTAATTCTAGCTCTATGTTGTTAGTACTGCTGTCCAATTATTACATGTTTCCTTGAGGCTTCTAAAATATACATCTTCTTTATTTTTGCACCATTTTCTCACAGAGCTTAAATCAATGTCAGACTCATAACAGATGCCTAATAAATAACAACTTAATGAAGACATTAGAGCTGAAAAAGAACATGAGTCTCTCTTCCATTGGAGCTGACTAACATTTCACAGAAAAAATGTTTAAAATGTGCTTTTCAGCAAAACATTAAGAGATCCAGTGAGCTAACTAATATACTAGTGGATATGTTTTGCATCATCTTGTTTTTAAAGAAACAAACAAGATAAGTCCAAACGCTAAGTAATTCTGTTAATGAAACAGAAACATTTTTTACTATATTCAAGTTTGTTTTGTCATTATTTCTACTTAATATATCAATACATTTTTAAATATACAGTTGACTCTTAAACATCTTGGGTTTGAACCGAGCATGTCTATTTATGCACAGATTATTTTCAATAAATATACAGTTTCCATCTGCAGATTCAACCAATCTCAGATCAAAAACAGCATTTCCATGAATGGTTGGGAATCCATGGATGCAGAGGGCCAACTGTGTGCATTGATCATTGATTTACACAATTTTAACTAAGAGACTTGAGCATCTATGGGTTTCGCTCTCTGTGGGGTTTCTTGGGACTAATCTCTCATGGATATTGAGGGTTCACTATAGTTAAGATTTGGGGAAATCAAAAGTTATATGCAGATTTTCAACTATGTGGGAGTTGTTCACTGTATATTATAAATTTTGGCATAATATTTCCATGAAAAATTTCCTGGAACTTTGGATATTGCAATTTGAATAGGATATACTTAGGTCATCCCAATAGTAACATGGAAAAAAGTGACCATTTAATGTCACTGCTTGAAAAAAAGAACCAGAGGATACTTAAAATTCTGACCCCGTCAAAACAGTTCTTTTCTCCCATAAAATATCACAGTTATCTGACGTTAGAAACGATGAGTTCAAGATGATATCGAATTAATCCCACCCTACAGGTTCCTCTCTCTTCCTTGAGTTCCCATGGGGTATATTATATATCTTTTGATTTAATTCTAGCTCTATGTTGTTAGTACTGCTGTCCAATTATTACATGTTTCCTTGAGGCTTCTAAAATATACATCTTCTTTATTTTTGCACCATTTTCTCACAAAGCTTAAATCAATGTCAGACTCATAACAGATGCCTAATAAATAACAACTTAATGAAGACATTAGAGCTGAAAAAGAACATGAGTCTCTCTTCCATTGGAGCTGACTAACATTTCACAGAAAAAATGTTTAAAATGTGCTTTTCAGCAAAACATTAAGAGATCCAGTGAGCTAACTAATATGCTAGTGGATATGTTTTGCATCATCTTATTTTTAAAGAAACAAACAAGATAAGTCCAAACGCTAAGTAATTCTGTTAATGAAACAGAAACATTTTTTACTATATTCAAGTTTGTTTTGTCATTATTTCTACTTAATATATCAATACATTTTTAAATATACAGTTGACTCTTAAACATCTTGGGTTTGAACCGAGCATGTCTATTTATGCACAGATTATTTTCAATAAATATACAGTTTCCATCTGCAGATTCAACCAATCTCAGATCAAAAACAGCATTTCCATGAATGGTTGGGAATCCATGGATGCAGAGGGCCAACTGTGTGCATTGATCATTGATTTACACAATTTTAACTAAGAGACTTGAGCATCTATGGGTTTCGCTCTCTGTGGGGTTTCTTGGGACTAATCTCTCATGGATATTGAGGGTTCACTATAGTTAAGATTTGGGGAAATCAAAAGTTATATGCAGATTTTCAACTATGTGGGAGTTGTTCACTGTATATTATAAATTTTGGCATAATATTTCCATGAAAAATTTCCTGGAACTTTGGATATTGCAATTTGAATAGGATATACTTAGGTCATCCCAATAGTAACATGGAAAAAAGTGACCATTTAATGTCACTGCTTGAAAAAAAGAACCAGAGGATACTTAAAATTCTGACCCCGTCAAAACAGTTCTTTTCTCCCATAAAATATCACAGTTATCTGACGTTATTAGGGAGTACGTCTTCAAGCAAATTTTAAGGATAAACCTCTTGGAATGTCAAAAATCTTTTCATCTTTTTCATATAAATATTTGTAAAATGTGTCACACACATTGCCTTCTTTTCTTTTTTAAGTGATTCTGGACCATCATTCCGGGCGTTCACTGACCCAATTAGTGCTATTCTTATGTTGCTCGCTGGATGAGACGATGCACTCTCGCTTTTCTGGCTATTTGCAGGCCAAACCTGAAGAGTGTCTCTCAATCCTCCTCTCCTTGAACTTAGCACTTCTAACTTGGCAAGTCAGACAATCACTGTTGTTAAGAATTATTCATTAGTAAAAAGTAAAATTCTAGGTGACAGCCCAAGTAAAGAGAAGAATTTCTGTGACTGCTCGTTCATTATTCTTACCTAATTTAGACAGTTAATGTTGCAGGCGTCTGACTGCTGGATAAGTGGGTGTTACTCTCCTGATACATATGCTCTCACACACATTACTTATTGCTCACTACATATCTGACACTATGTAAACTCTCCCCATGCCTTAGTTCATTTCATCTTCACAACCAGCCCACAAGTGGGCATGTTAGCCTTGGAATTTTTATGAGAGTTAAAGTAACCAAGTGGCACAGCCGGAACTTGAATTTTGGTCTCCAAGTATCACTCCAAATCTCACGTGAAGCCATACTAGTAAACATGATGTTCACTATTAGGTGCCACTGGCAACAGCTCCAACGAATGAAGCCACCATTGCCGTGTTATCTACAGTGAGCAGGGCACCACGCCAGGCTCCGGACTATAGCGCTATCCTCGGCGTTATTATCAATCCTATTGTTCAGATGAGGAAATGAAGCTCCGAGATAGAGTGACTTTACCCAAGGTCACATAGCAATAAATGACAGAAACGGAATTTAAGCAGACTTCTCTAGTTCCAGAGCCTAATGCGGTTACCACAAAACAATGAGAATGTGTGCCAAGGGAATTTAATGTTCTTTTTAGTCAATTAATGTAATAAATGTGATCTAATCCAACATGTTGGTTTAACTTTGGATTTTCCTGTCTTACAGAATTTAGTATCTGGATTCAGATAATACTCAAATGGTAGCGAAATATTTAATAGCTATTGCTTGCTGCTAGAATTCCCTTCAAATTATAGGTGTATTAAGGGTTTCAAGAGCCTAGGAGATTCAGTCCCTGATGAGAAGAAGATGGAGACAAGGAGTGAGGGATCTGAAGTGGCTGAGGTGAGAAGGCAAGAGTGTAGACCAAAACGGTTACTGCCATTAACCCTTTCCTGCCTTTGCCATAAATAATGGTTACAGATTTGCTGGCAGTCTGGGTTTCTGTTTTAAGGCAGGAGAAGTGCAGTGCAAGATGAAAACATTTTCTTCTCCAAAATGGGTAGAAGAGGATGACATTTAAGATAATCCACAATCTGGACCCAAACTCTCACTCAAAACTCATGGCAGATTTCTCTGTAGGGGGGCCTCCATTCCTCCTGCTCACCCACCAGCTCCCAAACACAAAATGCAGACCTGTGCCTCTACATCACAGGTTGCAAACCGGTGGCCCAAATGCCAAACCCAGCCTGCGGACGTGTTTTATCTGTGTGTGTTTCCTGTGTGTGTGCATACGTGAGTGTGTGTTAATGAGCTAACATTTTAAAATCTAGAGATATCGTACAATTCATATTTCGGCATTTCTTTAAAAGTCTCACATTCCAGCAACACTGCTTCACTTCCACATGGGGAATAACTAGTCTAGAGGTGAGAGGTGGTGTCTCCTTTCAGATGAAGCATGTGCCCTTCGGTTCACAGTCCCCATCACCCCCTGGGCCTCTAACTCTGAGGCTATGTCAACACCATTTATTATCAAACTTGCTCCACTGTTTTTCTCAGAGTAAAGAAACATTTCTCTGTAGCCATGCCTCTTTCAAAAGTGGAAAATGAAAGACAAAGAGAGCTACGTATTTTAAGAAATACGAGAGAACACACATTATCTGTGTAGACGTGACAATGTAATATGCAAATAATCTGGCCAATTTCATTCATCTGTGTTACCTACTGGCATTACTGTTACCTGTTCATTAATTGGGGTTGCTGGTGCTGATGGCTCATTCTGTTGCCCTCTCTTGGAATCCCCTCGCCTTTCCACAGTCTACAGCCACATCTTTTGATCTCATCTGAATGCTGATGGTTCTTTGCTGGTACTATGTGTTTAACATAAATCATAGGTGATCATAATATAACAGAATCATATACTTTGAAAACTTAAGTGGTCCCTGGTGATGACTTTAGTCTAGAGGCCACAAACCCCTTGTAGGAAGGAGCTATTCTCGAGCGAGGGCAGTTCTCACTAGAGAAGATCTCATTCCCACAGCAATGATTTATTGATGGACTCTTCAGGGCCAGGCACTGTGCTAGCAGCTGAGGCTGTACTGAGAACAGCGGAAGAGGGTCTCTGCCTTCACGGGGTTTTTGTAGGCAAGTGTGCAACAAACATTTTGCCAAGCCAATTCACAGGGAAGGAGACAAATCATCGACTTGCGATTCTTTCCAGGTCACTGGCTTCCAATGCCCTATCTCCTTGAGCGTCATGGCCTTGCATGTGTGGAGTGGAGAACTATAAAGGTATATGTTCTAATTCACTCAGCTATCTATCTTTTTAAATATTTGTGAGCTTCAGGGCACCCCTGTTGTTTCATTAGTGGTTATGGCCCCACGTCCTTTCCAACGTCCCATAGAATTTCAAGGCACTATTAAGGTCTGCATGCCTCAGGAAGGCTGCATGCTAGGCTAGAAGCCTTTGTTTTTCTGTTCCCTTCAGTCCTCTGGCATTTCAAAGCTCCATGGGATATCAGAGTACATATGACTAAAGCAGTAAGTCTTCCCTGACTTCTTTGGCTTTCTTAATAACCATAATTACTGTCAGTTATCTTTTATATCATGCTTCAACTGGAAGCGAAAACTTCCTAGGGGTCTAAGATCATGTCTTATTTCTTCTAATCTTCCCCAGGACACACTCACTTGGACACAGAACACTAACAAAACACGTGGGGTTTGATTTAAATGGATTAGAAGAAGTAAAATGCCAACATAAATAAGGCACACATTAAAAATATAGACAGCCAAATCAGAGCAGATCTTTACTACATTTATAAAGCAGATCTTTACTACATTTATAAAGTCTTAATTTTTAGAGTTTCATTGGCAGTGGTTCATTATTAATTTCTAATATATTAAATACAAAAAGGAAAAAAAAATTCAAGTTTTAAATGGTAAGTAGTATATTTTTTCCCTGAACGATTTTCAAAAGTTTCCCTGAAACAAAGGCATTTTTTATATTTTGGCCTTAGATTTTGATTACCTTTTCCCACAGTCAATATGATCACAAGAAAAGTACCAGAAAAATGATGTATTATGTAAAAGTCTCCAAAAGAAGTTTAATTTATCCCACCCCCCCAATCCTGCCTTCCTTGTGCTCCGAAGAATTTTCATCAGGCAATAGATATTTTCTAGAATATCAAATAAGAAAACAAAAATAATTGTATTTATATACAACATCTATTGAAGGTATTGAACACAATAATTTCCTACACTTCTCTAATCTCAGAAAGTACCTTTAATTATTCCTAGAGATATCCAGTCCAGCTGTACACAGACATGGAAAAATTTCTGACATTAGAAAAGAGAGACATTGCAAATAAAGAAGACAGGCTGTCCTTAAAAGTTGGCAAATGTAACGTTTCTTAAGGTTTATATATAGCCAGAGTGTCCAATTTTGTTCTATAAATAATATTAATGCAAGTAAATATATTGACTTTTCTCCAAAGAGAACTCTAATTTCTCCAGGGTTAAATCAGTGCATATTTGTTAAGGGCCCATGTGACGACAACCATTCTCCAGTTTGTACAACAAAATAAATACAAGAGATTAATAAATTTCTCTTTATATTGTCATATTTTAACGGGTTTTTAAAAGTGAAGAAAAGTATATTTTGTTTAGAGTTTGAATTACGACCATTCCCTCAGAAAAATGACCCACAGAAATGGGTAGCCACTTGATTCACTGGAGTTTAATTACATACAAATTAACGTGTTCTGGAGAAATTATTAAATTTTCAGTGATTTCTATTGCTTAATATCAGAGAAGCCACAGTTGTGTTTTAATCTTTGCAATTCTTCCTAATGACCATTGACATAATGATTTGAAAACTAACAGAATCGTCCATGGACCTATACACAGCACAGTCCTGCTCTCCTTTAACCTTCCTTTAGCAATATTTATAGGAAGTGAGGTATACAAAAACATGTCTTTGCAATTACATTTGAAAAAAAAAAAAAAAAATCCTCAAACAGCTGTGGAGATAGCAAAGATTAGAATCTGATAGTGGCTTAGAATAATGAAGAAAGGGATTGTAAGGATTCAGCTACAGAGCTGATGAAAGATAGAAGGAAAACCTGCTCTTCAAAATCCTTAATCTATATTACTTTTATATGTAAATTAAAACACATATATTCTAAAAACTAGAAGTAGTAAACATGATGAGTAATGTTTTTCAACCAATTATTTTTAAACCTTGTGTTTTACTACTAATAAACTGGAAATCTGGACACTATTTACATAAAATATTTTAAAGCCTTATTTAAATTCTTCTAAAAATCTTGTAAAGTAATGGAAACTTGATTAAATCTAGCTAGTTTCTTGTTAGTATTCTTTACTTTTTTAACCTCATATTTGTAGCAATTATAAAAGTTTAGAATCTTTCATGAGGCTTGAATATTCACTTGTCATATTAAAGCGATCATAAAAAATAATCTTTTAAAATAATTTCCTTATTATAAATATTTTCAATTTATATTTAAGGATAGAAAACAATTTTTAGGTTCAAATATCTTTCACAATGAAAATATATGTATATGTAAAATTATAAGAGGATAATAACTCAGAACAGGAATATGAATATTGTAAAGAACCATCTTTTGAAGTTTATAGTATGCTTCAATGAATAAGTACAGAAAAACCCGAATTTAAATTCTACAAAAAGTACTTACTTCTTCACTTTGCAATTTTTATAATAAACTTTGCTACTCTTTTTGAACTTGAAGAATATAGTAGCCTCAGAAATGAGAACCCATTTACTAAGGCAAAGAATTTGTTTATAATAAATTATGCTTTTTTATGTGGCATCACTAGTGTTTTATAATTCAAATGTCTTAATAATCAATATTTAACATTTTTAATAGGATAAATTGTTTTCCATTTGATTGACACTGATTAAATGAAAACTGACAGAAATATAAGTACAATTAATTGTCTACTATGACCATTCAATATTTAACATATTTATTCTACCAAAAAATGTTCTCTTTATAATATGACACAGACTTTTATCAAACTCTTAATACTTTGCAAGAAACTATTTATTCTAAATGGAAATATAATCACATAACAGGAATTTCTATGTTTTTCTTTTTAATTCATGACCAAACCATGCTATAATAGTCTCACCATTTTACATATGTGTTCTGAGAAAATTAACTAACCTTTAACCTTCATAATATGTGAGGGCTTAATTTTATATGCTCTTATCTCCTTCTCAGGTTGCTTTCAGTATACTAACACAGGAAAGGCTTACAAAGAACTTCGGATCCTGCAGACTTTACTGACTAGGCAAATCACATAAATGACCGTGTACCCGGCAATAATCAATTCACTGGTCATCTGGTTTAAAATGTAAAAGCGTCCTTCAAAACTTTTCTAGCTTCTCTATCTTGCACCAAGTTATTAACCTCCGAATTTTAGGAGCCGAATCTGTTAATGTCTAAAATACATATTTACAATAAAATTCTACATAAATATTAGATTTAGGAAACCACCCAATTAACTTCTTAAAGGAAAGGAAATGATGGCCAAGCTAGTTTACTGCTACTTGGGAAAACTATTGTGCAGTAGATTCTGGGATCACAGATTTAGGAGAGAATGTATAACCCTTCATCAAAGAGTGGCAGCTTATCCACAAAGCTGCCTATTCCCAATGGGATATTCTTTTAAAAGTAATAACGAGGACTTAAAAACTATGTAACACTCTTCCACCAAAATTAGCCATTTATACCAATGATTCTTAATCCTAAAAGAACCAGATCCTCACCCAGAAAGCCTTGGTATGCTTTCCTTTGGGGGAAAAATGCATAATGTGTACTAATAATTTACATCTATTCCTAAATTAAATGGTATGTTCCAGACTTAAAATTAAATGATAAATATATCCTAGAAGGTATGATTTTTTTAAGGTAAGAACAAAATAATAAAAGATAAATTAGTCCCCAGAAGGCTTACATTAATAATAATTTCTAAGGCTGAGAATGGCTGATAACTTTGCTTTCTTCAACATTTAAGGTTTTAAAAGTGAATGACAGCCTTTTCAAAGCCCAAGTGGTAATTATACAACACATCCAAATATCTTCTATCACATTTAAATGAAGTACATGATACATTAATGATTCGTCTTAAGTAATTCACATTACCCTTTGCTAATAGAGAAATATGAAATTCACTAAACTTGATATACTAAAATTCCTATCTAAAGTACAACAGTTTTTAAAAGCTACTTTCATCAGATGATATAAGGAGAATTAACTTGATGGGCATCTCATAAAATGAGCACTTGGCCCTCTACTTCAGATCTCTCATTTGTCAAGGGTATCACACACCTGCCTACTAGAGATGGCTATTTTATTGGAAGGTGCGGATTTTATATAAAACTTGAAGAGAAATTAGACTTCTGTCATGGCTATACAGACTAAGGGTTGACCTAACTTGCTAACAACATACTTAAATGAAATGCAAGATTATATGAATTTTATTGAGATTTCTTTAAACCAAAATATCAATAAATGATGTACCTTAAAATAGAACACTTATTTTTCAAATGCATTAATGCTGTGACTTAAACATAATAATATAAATACACCACTCTTCTTTAATTTTTGTAATAAATAACTTTTTGGTTATCTATGTGGGTATTGCATACATACATATTAATGATATTTTCCAGGTGTCAAGATTATACAAGATGGGATATTTGTTAAATTATTTTTATGATTTCTAGATTTATCTAATCATCTTCATTCCTTTTAGGCTTCTTTAAAAACTTATTTGATTGGCATTAGTGTATGTTTTGATTCCTAATATTTTTAAATTACTTAAATATGGACTTAGAGCATATTATCCATACAAAGAAAAATCTACAGTTCTCATTAGTGGAAAGACTTTTATAAAAGATAAAAGCTATTAGTGTAAATAATTTAAATTATTATGGTTTATTTATATGTCACTAGTAAAACAATATTTGAATTTTAAAAAATATAAAATGAGTACTACTTTTCTGTTCAAGACTGCATTTTTAGCTACGACATATTGTACTTCAGATTTTTCCATGAAAAATTTAAGAAATAAATTTAATTTTAAAATTATATCCTTTGCAATAATTTATTTATCTGCAATGATTTATTTTCCTTAAAGTTATCACACTATACATATACTCTACCACTTAATACACACTAAAACAATATAGAAAGTTAGATCGTGCTAAAAACACAGGATAGAAAACATTAAAGAAGTATTTTATCTTTAGTAAAGTATTGATTCAAAGTCTCTGCCACAAATGTAATTTTTTCAATTAGTAACAACTAAAGAAAAATAATCTTATTGGCACATCAAATTAACATGCCAATGTTGTTTATAAATTTTTTTCTGGAATGCCAGAATCTTATCATTCAGAGATTGTATATTCTAGGACAAAAGTAATCACTAAGGAAGAATTTTATTTAATGTTTGAATCACAGGAAACACAGAATAGGGTATTCTATTCGCATTGACAAGAAAAAGCTATATGGAAGCATGAAAATTGAGGATTCAATTCTGGTTTGACAGGTACAATTTACCCACAAGTAATCATTTTAATTTTTGTTTAACTGAAATTTATTTTAAATGCTAAATATGCTAGCACCTTCATGGGAGACAAGCCAAAAATTAACTTAGAGTAGAACTATCAGCTTAGAGATATACTAGATATGGAAAACGTCTGTTCCGTTTTAATTTAAAGAAAAGCAACCTGGCAGAAGTTCTCTTCAGTCTTCACCCATTTCTGAACTCAAATTCATTGATAGCATTTTAAGTCAACACTCTGTTTTTCCTGGAAGGTATGATTATTTTCAAAAGCTTTCTAATTTGGGGGGACTATTTTGTAAAGTATTAGTGAACATGAAGAAGGTTAATATTTCAGTTATTTTGATTGTGTCAAGTTATTCTCCAACTATTATTGATGCTATCATAAAATTCAGCAATATCATTATAAGAACACCCTACTTTGGTGATAATCAAGAGACAGAATATGGTTGTTTATAATACTATAGCTTTTATTCCTTTATGATATTAGTGAATCACTTTTCTATATTTACTTAAATTACTAGATTAGTTATTAATTACAGTATTTTTGCCTGTATTTATTATCATCATTACACAAAATGCGAGTGAAAAAAGTTTACATTTTCAAATACTCAATTCATTTTTGCTTATATATAGAAAAATGTGATAACACTGTTCAAGATGTTTCGTTTTTATTCTTCAGATAAAAAAAAGTCACAGATTTGTTCTTCAAGAAGGATAGGACTGACAGCTTTCTTTAGCTGTAAGTTATTATAAATTCTGAAAGAAATAAAATTTACAGCTGTCTTCTCCTGGTTTTCATAATTATTTTAAATGACAAGCCCTGCACCAGCTTTTCTCTTTTTTTAAGAACTATTTAAAAGAATCGTCCCTTGCCAATTTTTTCCACCTACATGTTGACAAATTTCAAATTCTCTGATAAAAGTATTAGTAAAGATGTTACACTTTAAAAGAGCATTTGGTAGACTAAGAATAAACAATAAGTATACTTTTCGATAGGTTCAGTTTTATAATTACCGAAAGATATCCATTATTAACATATTTGCATGTGCTCCACACAAACCCATTAAAATACTTCATGCATTTCTCGTTGTAAATTAAATTAATTTCAATCCTGTCTTATCACTCTCTGCATAACATACCGTTCAGTGTGCAGTCCAAGAACAGTGGTTCGCCTAAGACACCATTCCAGTACAAAAGCCAACGCTGGACACAATGGGATGCTGGAGTTGCTCTTGAGGAAGAAAGACCTTTCCTTTGGAAATGTCTCTCTTACAAAAAGATGCCTCCCCTTCTCACACTGATAGGAGGTCCACAATTCTAGTCACAAAATATTAGTTGACCTTAACTTAACTCAAGATGAAATAATCCATTCCAGTAAAAAGATAGCTTTTTCTTTTTTCTTTCCTTTTTCCCCCCCTGGGAGAAGCAAGTACCACGAATTCACATCATCCTAGTATTAAGAAGTGCTTCAGAATCTAACTGAAGGAAGACAGTTATTACCAAGTTGTTATTTCTTTCTAAATTACGGCAATCTGAAGAGGAATTATCACAAGAATTCTGGCAAGTATAACTAATAATTAAAGAAATGACAGAATGATTACAATATATTGATTACGAACCTTATTTTCAAAGGTAAGTTACCTTGTAAGTTACTTCCTAAGTGATCTTTTGGAATATTGGCAGTGTTTTCTTAAAAGTCTCTATCTAAAATTTATAATTATAAAATTATAAGTTAGTGTTCAGTCCCATATACAAAGAAAGTATACCTATGAAATATAGCTGTTACTATCTTTTTTCCTCTGTCAATATGAAGAACCATATACAATATTTGGAATTGATTTGATTAATTTTTAAAAAAATGACAATGTTTATGTTCACATGAAGGGATCTAAAATGCATATACTTAAGTGTGAAAAAAATGTAGAAAGTCAATTTTCTTCTGTACTTACCCAGTTAACTTAAATGACCAAAACTGCCCTTTATACACTGATTTTCCTAGCAAATACACTGCTACACATAGAAAATGCTCAAAGGACCATCACTCTTTGCAAAAGATTTATATTCATATTATCTCTTCTTCATCTCCTCCACTTCTTTATCTATCTATCTATATATCCTTTTAGTTTTGAAGCAGAGACCCAGTAGATCCAGTTATAAAATAGCTGATTATTCTGAAATAATAAGATCCCGACCCAAGGCGAACTAAATCACATCATCCCCACTCCTTTCTAACTTCTCTAACAGAAGTAAAAAGTATTTCGTAATATTTGAAAATACTTTATCAATAAACAGCACCCACAGTAACTTTTATATAATTGAACATGAAAATAAAAGTGTGAATATAAATACACTAGTTCTTTTCAAAACACTTAATTTTCAAAAGGAACAATCTCTTTTTTGCATGCCCCAGAGTAAGCCAGAGAACTGTAAATGTGTGTGTGTGTGAGGAGGGGGGGACAGGGGAGAAGATTTTTAAAATAGCCACACCTCCATAAGTGATTATAAACTCTTGTACTTACAAAAAAGAATGTAACCATAGTTTGGTAATATGATATTATCCTCTACATTGCTTCTTAACACATTAGAACCAGTTATTTCTTACTGAAGTCATAGAACTCAGTTAAGACTGCCACCTACCACAAACTTGTTCGAAAAGTCAGTATTACCCCAGTCCTAATTCTTCTAGGATTGCAAGAGTATCAACAAGACAGTAAAGTTTTTATTATATTATACGGTTTCAAACATTTACTCATATTACTTATGAGTATAATCTAAGATACTGACATTAATTTGCACAGTGACTTATTTAAAGTGGAAAGAAACATATTTGAGTACATTATCTTTTACAAGAATTCTATGTAGCTATTCTAAGTACCCAGTTACCTAAATTATTTAATTATTAAATAATTATTTAATCAAAATTATTTTTAAAATTATAAAAATTATTTCAAATGAATGAATCCTATTGTAGTTTTGATGTATGAAACATCTATATATATCTTGGAGCATGTTTATGTTTTGATAGTTTATATTCTAATGGTTGGCTAAAATAATACTTTGAAAAATGGCATTTTCAAGTGCATTGTTTTAGCCTTTAAAACTATTCTAAATGAATGTTTTTAACTGAAAAAACCTAATTCAATGTAAATAATCTGTCATTACAGAGAAGAAAATTAAAATAAAATAAACATATCTTATCAAGTTGTTTTTTTTTTTTGCAAGAAACAATGTCATCGTGTGGACTTTATATGTTCTATAAAGCAGTCACATCTTTATTTAAAAATCCTATATTCTGTGGCTATATTAGAATACTTATCTATATTAATCTCATATTCTATACTTTTAATATTTTATTTTATTGAAACTACAAGCATAAGTCACAGGAATCACTGTGATGTGGACCAAAGCTAAAGGAAATTTTAATGTTCATGGTCTTTCAGAAGGGAATAAAAAGCTGATAAAGCTGAGGCCGACTAGACATTACTAAGAAACACATGCACATATCATAGTAGGGACAATAATATTCACCATCTTTCCAGGTTTCCAAAGAAGATAAAGAATTACCCCCACAGGCATTACTTTTCATTATCAGGATTATACCTATCACTTTGTGAAATAAAGTTATAATGCATGCATAAGATGTATAACTAAAAGTCTAAGGAATTCTTGAAAAACAACTAGAATATTGATATAAACAAAACATGAAGAAAAAAACCTAGATGTATGTTTACCGTTTACGGCTCAAAGACCATAAAAGCCTTTGAAGAGCAAGAAAATACACCTGAGGTAAATAGTATTTAGATAAAAAAGGCTATTTTAGTTGAAACTGTATTAATTAATTACTTCCTCATGCTTTATCTAATTCTTAGTGAAAGTTCAAATTAAGTCTCCAAAAGGATTTTTTAATAATGAGAAGCAATATTTTGAAACTCATACAAGCCATCACACTTGTTTAGAAACAAATGACTTCTCAAGATGTAGAAGTCTTACTATCAATCACCGGCAAGTTAATTCTACATAATAAGGCGGGTTTGGATGCAAACTGATCCATTGTGGAATGCTATATCTAAAATTGATTGCAACAGCACTCAAAATGGATGCAGCCCTCCAAACCACTTCTTTGCTCAGAAACATTAATCTCAATTAGAAAGAGAGCTTCATAATGGTAATGCTTGGTATAAAAAAGTATGAAATAAATCAGTTTTTATAAGACATAACAATTAATCAGTTGTGAAACTAAGAAGCTTTTTTTTTTTTTTTTTTTTTAAGCACAAAATTTCCATCGGGACTTTTCAAATAGCTGATATCACCAAAATCAGGTTTAAAAAATGTCCTAAAAGAAGCATATATGACATGATTTTTAAGACTTAGTCATTGAAACTTTTAAGTAGCATTGCATTACTGTACTAGCTTCTCAGTACACTTCTTTATCCTGAATGCATGTTAAATTCTTCTCCAGAACTATCATTCTACTTTATAAAACAAACATGAACTCTTACTTTAACTGAAAATTCAAAGTGATGTGTAATTGGTTGTGGGTCAAAGTAAAAGTTTGATAGCAAATTACTGTATTCTTTGCTGATGCTCTCAAATCTAAGTAAAGAAAGTATGTTCTGAAAGTCGAAATGGACATTTGACTATCAAATGAAACATTGGGTAGATAAATAACATGCACTTGAACACGCTTAACCGGTTTCTACAGCACATCTTTAAGAAAAGGGCAGACAATTCATTAATGCTACTGAATACATTGATTCACATAAGTACAATACCTTGATAACATTCCTCCGTAAGCCAGAAATCAAATTTTTAAAAGGTGAAATGAAGTTTAGTGGAAAGGAGATAATGTATTTATTAAAAGAATCAATATCAACAAACTAATAAAGTTGTCTTCACTGCATTGTTGTATCAGACGATGATCATTTTCTGGACTTATTTCCCAGTACCATTCTAAGTAGAATAAACTTCAGCACTTCTAAACATACTTTCACAGCTATTGTAAAAACATCATTTTTTGTACATCAACCCCAGAATTGGTCAAGTATTTCTGATAAGTCATTCTACTCACAACGATAGCCATACACTTTTGCCTGGTTCCTTATTGCTTGACTCTTTACAAAGAGAATAATTACTCTTGGCTCACAGAAGCAAAGCTAAGAAAGACTAGCTTGAACTTGATAACTGGATTATTATTGTTAAGCTAGGTTTTCTTTCTGAATAAGTAAAACTTTTCACTCTCTTTAGGTGCTTTCTTCTATTCAGAGATAAGCACACTTATCTTTCTTTGTCTTCACCCTAATAAAGCAGGTTCTCTTTTCTAACCAAAGACACACCTACAAGATCATAGTAAGAAAAGCCTCTTTAATTTACCTAAAACATTTCTTTCTCAAAAATAAACACAGTTATGCAAAATGATTCAATTTGAAAAACTACATAGTCACAATTCTATAAACTTATCTGCTTCATTTTAAATAATCAGGGAGTCCTCAATAAGGTCTATATTCTCTGTCTATGGGTTGCTAACATTAATGCTATTGGCACAAGATACTAATCTATTTTCCAAATTTATAAGCACTGGCAGTTATTAGTATATAAATACATTTTTCATAAAAATTATATAATATATGTAAAAATACATTTGTTTTAATCAAAGGAACTTTTTCTTATAATATATATTCTTTTTAAATTATCTAAACTAAATTTGTTTTCTACTAGGAAAAAATAGTATCTTTAAGTAAGAGAAATATTAAAATTCATGTAAGAAAAAAGGCAAGATTGTTAAGGAAAATGCAACAGGAAGAGAGATACAATCCTGAAACACACAATAGAATAACTAAACTCATTATAAACCCTTATCTTTGAAGAATTTAGAAATAATTTGTGAATGCCATGACATTTTAAAGAGGGATTAGCAAGTCTTATTACTGAACTAACCTCTCACTCTTAGAGCAAGAATTAAATATTTGCTTTGCATTTAGAATCACAAATCGAAAGTTTCAAGGCTCTTATAAGAATTTCATATTTTAAGAAATACAAGCTAAAAGTTCTGGATAATTAAAAATATATCAAGGAATGTACAAAGCAAGATTGTTGGTATATTTGTAAAATCTTTTGTTTCAACTGAAATAATAAAATCCATAATGAATTTTAATTATACAGTTACTCTTAATGCTAAACTCTGTTTCTAATATGCTAGAAAGGCTACAAATACTACTCCAGGTAGGCGTTTGGAGGGCAAGGGTGGAGGTGTGTGCATCATATTTTAAACAAATTCACAAAAGAATCAAATCATCAAGTTCTGTTCAGTTGCAATACCTAACCTTTTGGGGTACTCTTCTAAGCTTTCTAAAGGTGCCACTTCTGTCTTTTTTTTTTCCTCTTATGACAACAGAAGGGAAAGGTAATGCCTGAACATATTTCTATTTCTAAAGACCACCCACTGGATTCTGCCAGAGCCTACAAACGTTTGACAAATACATTGTCAGAAGATAAGAAATAGAGTATTATAAAGAGAGAGTCTCGTTCTCTTGTATCCCAGCTGTCTGGGGCCCTGTAAAAAGTGCTTGGACAGCTCTCACTCTAAGTTCCGTTGCTCTTACCTCAAAGTACCTGGAAAGTTTTCTCTCCCATTAAATTACAGTGACTTCAGAAAACAAAAGTCTTTGCTATTTTACACAGTAGAATTACCTGCTACCTTTTCTCTGCGACAAGAATTAGTAGCAGGTTACCATAAAACTACCTTAAAGGTGAGACAGTAAGAATGGAATCCAAACTGCATAATAAGGTGTTCAGCAGAAATCAGACCTAACCCACTGCAATGTAAAATGTTTGAAGCTCCTCCTAATCGGTTGTAAAACACGATATAGACTTCGACTGAGTTGCAGACTCATAAATCTGTAATTTTTCAAATGCCCAGTTCGGAATATTTGTTTGTTTCCAGCCCATCCAGAGTTTCCAGCTCAAGTTTCAGTCGAGACCCAGCAGTTCACACACCGCCCCAGCCACCCGTTCTCCTTCCTTCACTCCTTCTCAACTTGGCTCCCTGGTAGTTGGAGAAGCCTCGTTTCCACAGCCCCGGCAAAGTAGTGACGTCCCAGGGCTTCCTGCTCGCTGGACTCCCCACAGGATTTTGTCAGACACCTTCTCAGAGGACGCGGTGACCCACCACAAAACTGGGGATCACCCAGATCAGAGCAAGAGAGGCTGAGCTCCCTGCCCCCACTGAGCGCCCAGCCTCTGAGCTGCCTTTCTCGGGGAACCCGAGAGCCCAATGGGAACCGGGGCGCAGTGCCCAGCTCCTCAGATGAGAGACCCCGGCGAAGTTCCCACCTGAGCAGGCAGCCAGAGGTGTCAGACGCGTGGGAGGGGCGAGGACACCGAGGCCACGAACCCGCAGGCCAGACCCGGGGACGTTTCGCGCCGAGGAGATGCTCCTGGGCGACCAGGCTGGCCAACTTGCTGCCGCCTTCCCGAGCAGCTCCGAGAAACGCGCAGCCTTCCGAGCCCGCTGCTGCCCGCCCGCCCG
>NW_006439192.1:17736393-17739185 GCF_000325575.1 Pteropus alecto | reverse complement strand
CGCGCCGCCCGCTCGCTCCCCGGCCGCCGCCACCGCCTCCACCCGAGCAGAGCGCAAATACAGCACTTGGCCAAATTCAAAGGAGCCGGGCGCTCGGGGGAGGGGGCCCCGCGCAGAGAGCGGAGTAGGGGAGATAGGGGGAGGGTGCGAGGAGGGGGAGAGAACAGCAAGTGTTACAACTTCCTTCCCTGCCCACCGCCCGGCCTCGGCGGGCGAGGGACGCGGGAGGGGAGGGCAGCGCGCGCGGAGCGCCAATGAGTTCACTTTCTTTTTCTCCCCCGCGCTCTCCCCCTCTCCCTTCCCGCCGGCCCCTCCAGCCTCCTCCTTGGCTGCCGAGGCCGGACCGGAGTTTTCGGTTCTCGGCCGGGGAGCGGGAGGATGGAGGCAGTGAGGGAGGAGGAAAAGGGCAAGGTGAGGAGGCGAACAGGGCGCAGTGCGAAGGAGCAGCATCCAGGACCTTAATTGTGTGACGGGGGGATGCGCCGGGCCGAGTGTGCCCGAGACCAGGCGCGTACACGTGTCCGTGTGTGTGAGTGTGGGAGAGAAGAGAGGAGAGGAGCCTACCATGAGCTTCCCCCTGTGCGGATCGCGGGAGAGCCCAATCCCAGGGCGAGCTGGACCCGGCTGTGATCATTTATAACCCTTGGCGCCTCCGCTCCGCCACTTGTCAGGATGACAGGTACTTTATTTGTTCTTCTGCTTCTTTATTCAAAATAAGAAATTCCCCGTTTACTGCCTTTTTCTGTCAAATAGGATTTGCCGGACTGAACCACGTTCGCCGCCCCTCCCTCCCTCCCTCCTCCCGGCCGCGTCGGGGACGGGAAAGCACCGAGGCTCCCATGCTGTGACCAATCAGTGCATCTACTACTCTTGCCGTGATTTAGGGGTCATCCATGAATAACACTTCACGCTGATGAATGGCTCTTGCCGGCTTTCGGCTCTGATGAGGGGTCTGCCCGCTGCTGATTGCAAACACTAATGAACTTCCAGCGCCATTTGAAATTCACACGCACCAACAAAGTGCGCGGGTACGTTCGCGGGGGTCTGTCCTTTTCTTCTCTGGGTGGAGGGGAGGAGGAGCTGAGGGAGGGGGCGGGTAATTGCTTTGGACCTAAGTGGAAACACTTGTCTGTGTAATCAAACCTCTAACCCTCTTAGAAAACTACTTTTCTTGATCTTCCATAGGGTGGGCATTTCAGGTCAGCTGAGTCACCCGAGGAGGTGGGAGTGCAGGACACTGCCGGGAAGACGGATTCTGAGGCAGAAGGGTGTAATTAAGGATTTCCACCCCCGGTAGGCGGCCTGTCCTTTACACAGCCTCTAAAAATGACCTGTGCCTACCCTTCCAGAGTCCTCTCCTCCGAGACTGAAAAGCGCAAATGACCTTCGGACGGGGGAGGGGACCCTAAGCGCTCAGACTTCCTTACAAGCCCCACTGGACACTGTCGTAGAACAAGCGTCCGCCCTCTGGTTCAACCACCAGGACCTCCAACAAGCGCGCACTGGCCAGAGGACGGAATGTGGAGTCCTCTAAAGATTCCATCTCCCCTCTCCTCTCCTCTCCTCTCCTCTCTCTCTCCCCTCCTCTCCCACCCCCAACACCTTCCTTCCCTCATATTAACAGTGGAACACCTGCCTTGACTTTGCTTTGGGAGGAAATAAAAGTTTACTGCTTTCCACAAGACGCTGTCATTTTCTGCACACTGAGGTTCCCTCTGAAACTCTTGTCCCCGGCGTGAGAGATGCCCACTCAGGGTAGCTAGAAGTTCTGGCTGCTCCCAAATTTGAAACAGCCAATCCGCAACCTTCACGGAGCTGCCGTCCGGCTCTGCAACCTTCTCGAAACAGCAAATACTTTTCTGTTCCAGGACAGGGCGGCGGCCGGGCTGGGGCGCGCGTGCACTTGGGAGGGACTAGCACACGTGGCTCCTTTTGGGGCGCCCGAGTGTACCCCCGGGAAGTAACAGAGACTCAGTGTCCCTTAAGATCCGGGCTGCCGCAAACCTGTCCTTGGAAGCGTGGCAGAAGGAGTAGTGGGCTCTGAGCCTTCATATTCCAGCTCCCACCGTCAACTTGAGATTCGGGACGGGAGGAAATACACTTGGCATGTATAACTTCGTGCAGAACAGGAAGCAGACTAAGCGCTCAGAAAACCTTTCCGATAGAGTACAACCAACGTTTGGGGTAGAACGGACAAGGAGAATCCCTGAACTTGAATTAGTGTGCCCAGTTTCACAACCTGAATTCCCGGAGTTGCTTAAGTGACCCAGCGCACTGCGAAGCGTTAAGTGTAGGTGATTCGTGAACAACACGACTAGGCTCCAAGACGCCAGCGACGCCAAGCACCACTCGCACATATTTGGGGGAGGAAACTAGAATCGCCCTGGGGTGGATCAGTCTCCTTGCCACGTGTATTTCACATTTGAAAAAAATAAGGCACGGTGTGTAGGGTGGGGGGGGGAGGTGGGGATGAGAATGTAGTCATTCTCATTTTCTTAAGAAAACTTGTCTATTATGAAAGTTTGTCCCAGGTTACTTGACAATTACACAAACTACTTAAAATTAGCATCCCAGACATGATCAAAAGGAGACTTGGAAAGTGTTTCATAAACCACGTTGAGGCCCAGTTCCCACAAAAACATTTAAAGTGTTTAAAACTTTTCTAAGTGTCCAAGAAACACTCTCCTTTGCTCTTTTGTACCTTGCTTTCCAGGAATACTCGAAAAAGAGAAAAGACTGCTCCATCCTAAAACCACACAAGAGAGCTAAATTACTGGTAAAACAGGTGGGAG
>NW_006439192.1:17729271-17736326 GCF_000325575.1 Pteropus alecto | reverse complement strand
GGGGGGTGTTTCTTCATCTGAGCTCTTTTTTTTCCCCAGCACCCTCATTATAGCTAACACTGGTAGTATGCTTAGGAAACAATAGGACTCACAAAATTTAGAAATGGTAATAAATCTTGGAGCCTGTCTGTAGCCCAACTTGTTGTTCCATGATATTGAAAGTTTTTTCAGTATGTGACGCTGAACATTAACACTAATTGGATGCAAAACAGACAAAATACTGCAGAACTCATTAATATGGCTCTGTGCACTCTATGCAAAGCATCGCTATGGACAACGTGTGCAGGTGTCCTCCTCACCGACAGTCTGCTTGTGTAAGGCACAGCCTGTTTGTGTAAGGCACAACCTGCAATCCAGGCAGTTTATGTGTGTTAAGTTTGGGTCTTCGCGGGGTTGTTTTTTTTTTTTTTTTTTCCTCCTTAACAAAGAAGTTTCATCATTTGAGACCATTAGGAAAAGCTGATGTTGTGCAGTGTCAAACTATATAGCACATGCTTTCTCCTCCAAATGCATCCCATCCCTGGAAAGCACAGAGGCAGTTTGTTACGTGACCATCAGGCTTTTTGCTGAGCCGTTGTCATAGGAGGGCGAAGATGGTGGGTAGTTCACACCGTGTCCTTAGCGGGAGAAGAAATGTAAGAAGTCGCTGTGTGTTTCTCAAACCTCTGGTGGCTCACTGCAAACTCTGCTGGGCGCTGCTTGTGCCTCTGCCTGGTTAACACAACCAGTCAGGAACCAGATAATGGGACCAAGTCGGCCGCACCACCCCGCGGTAGCCCCCCTCCCTCCGCACTGATACGCAGTTCTCAAAGGAAAAAAAAAATGTTGCAGAGCTCCCCTCGTAGCCCCTATCCCCATCCCTGGAAATGCATGCGTGGAGCCTTTCTTGCAAGTCTCTAAAAATGTGCTGGGGAGGAAGAAGAGAATGGGCCAAACCACTGTACTCACTTTGGGGTTAACAAGGACCTGACAGTATTCGGGGTGGGGTGGGAGAGGGACAGTTTCTTATCCTGCTGCTGAGGCAGGGCCGACAGCACTTGTTCTGCTTCTCCATTAACATCCCACTTCAGTGTCGTTCCCTTCCCGGAGGTGATTCTTGTCTCTTTTGGTCAGCGTGACATGATGTGTGCCTTCCCTGGATACCATTTTTTTATGGAGGGGGGCGGGGCTGTCAGTTTCCTCCAGTCCTAAAGATCCAGCCTGGAGCTAAAGGGGCTGGGTAGCTGTTCCTGCCTACCTCTGATGGGGAGCAGCCAATTTCCACAGCCACTTCCTCCTTTGACACACCAGGAGTGGGGAAGGGGAGCACTGGGTCAGGCCCTCCAAGGAGGCTAGTGGACACCGCTAGACTTCATAGGTATTTTTTGGACTTACTCAGATTACTCTAGCAAACAGGAAAGAGAGGCCTGACTTCTAGGCCCAAAACAAGGACAGCTACCCCTCCCACACAAGGAGCTCTAGGTGCTGATGAGGAAGGGAGAAATGGCTGGCAGAATCAAAGTTTCCCCACTCAGACCTTCCGGCTCACTCTTTTAAAAAGATGAGGAAAACCAGTAATTTATATATGTCCGAAAAGAGGTTACATCTCAACTGAGAACAAGTGATGGGCTGCTTAAAAGAGGGGCTAAAGGCTGGTAGTCATCCAAGAAAACCCCACTTTTAGCACCTGGAGTCACTTCGCACATAGCAATCAATTAACTGGAACAATTTACAGAACTAGAACTTAACTTGTACACAGAAGTCTCTCAAGTAGCTCTCAAGTTATTGTCCGATATTTGGGGGTAATTTTCCCTTTGTAAAAATAAGTAACTATTTTCCTTGGCTATTAGATTGTTGGAAACTATAAGACAAATATTCTAATTTTATCCCTGACAAAGCCATAAAATCAAATGACTTTCATTACCTTAATTAAAGCAAGATAGCCATCTCTCAATGCACAAGCATTTTGGAACCACCGAGTGAACTGGGTATCAGACAAATCAACCTTTAAATGGGACCATGCTTTCCTGGTACATTAGTTTGTGTTCCACTGCATAAACAAAGACTCCACGTAGCTCTGACCTTTAGTGAAAACACAGTCGTGGAGCACAACCCAACTGCTGACTTGGTTTTGCTTGACAACCTCATAAAAGACCCCTTTCCTGAAAGATTTTAAATTCAGAGACATCTTTTTACATGCTTCACTTTCAATTGTGGTTTAACTCCATATATGTGTTTCAAACCTGCCACGTTCTTCCATACTAAAAAGTGCAACTTTCATAATAGTTATCTTGGAATGTCTTTTAAAATCTCATATTGTCTATAAATGACTTTTTAGCAAGTAGTAAGTATATATACTACCTTTAAAGTATACAGTATCTAACGTATTTAAGGTAGGCACAAGCTGCTGGCAAGGTTTATCATAGATTAGTCAAACAGGATGATTGTGTTAAGAATACAATGTCCTTTAGATATTTCAGGATCCAGTCTACAAGTTAACTTGTAAATAGATTAACAAAATAGTCACTTAGGTGATAATAATTCAGTATCAGACCCATGGAATACGTCCTCATTTTTCAGAAGGGCCTTATTCTCTCCTCTCTTGGCCTACTCATTCATCTGGGATATCCTATACTCTCAGTCTCTGGAACACCTACTTATTAAAGCACTTATTAATGATACTCCTCTCTCTTACAAGTGCTTTCACCATATTTTCTGCACGTAATAAATGACGGCACTGTTTTGGGGTTGTTTTTTGTATGGGCCTTTCCCAACAGCTGAAGGCTCCTGGGGTGCCCTTATTCCTCCTCGAACTCACAGGGTCTAACACAAAGGGCTGCCACATAGAAGATGCTCGATAAATACTTGTTGAATGAATGAATGACAACATAAATAAAATATTTTCATTGAATTCATTCTTACTTCCTATCTTTAAAAAAGATATGTCATAAATAAAATTGACTTTGAAAATATATTTATTAAGTATGCATTTCAAAAATTTTTATTGGCACATAGTTTAAAAATCTTAGCCATGATTTATCAAGCCACATCAATTCCCCTCCAAACTCAATTGACTTTTCTCAGAAACACAGCTTGAAGTAAAGACAAAAATAATGGGAGAAGGCAGAGAGATCACATTTTGTTTTCCTTTTCTTTGGTGAGATGTAACATTTACTGAAATATAGAAAAATTTGTACTAAGCACCTATTAAATGCAGATACTCTAAGTATTTTCTCTTAAATATGACATTATTTATGAAACCCTTATTGTTTTCCAAATTTCCTTTGGATTTTTAATGGTAAGAAGTGTAGAGCCTAAGATGACTGCTTTTCATTTCTTCAAGACAAGCGTTCAGCTGGTATTGGGGAAACAATCTCTGTTTGTTCCTGTCTGCTCAGGAAGACTGTTTCTAATTGATCTGGCATGGAATTTAGTTGGAGATGTGTATGTTGCAACTGAAGCACAGAGCCTGTATGCTTTGTAAAGTGATAACCATATGGGCCTTATTTGAAACATTTGAGGATTTTCGACATTAACCTGGGTTAAATTGAGCTATAAATTCAACTCAAATGTATACGTCCTGACAAATTCATCATCACTTTGGATAGATTCAATCCGTGCTCCTGAGATTAATAAAGATGATGACCACTTATCTCGAATGCAAAGGTTTGTTTTGATAAAGTACCATAATGTTGCACTTTGCACGGTTTAAATGCAAATTGCCTACATTACAGACATTTTCTACTGTTATCACTTTCAGTAGAATGGAAATGTTTAAGAATGATCTTTGGGTAAAGAAAAGGATATATAGTCAACTCTATTTCCTCTTACACTATTTTCAAGTGCACTTCGCTATCGTCATGAAGATTTAATTAAGCAAGCTCAGCTAAGCTAAAAAGCAAAGTGGCTGGAAGTTACTACTTATGGAAATGTCTTCAGGACTTATACAAAATAATTTATTTACTATTTTTCATTTAGGGACCTGAGAAATCACTGAAGGTTAAAGACACAACAGAAATCTAGCGCTCCCTTCTCTTATTTCCGAATATTGAATTTAGAGTTTACACTTTGTTACAGATAATAGTACTAAGTTATGGATGTTGATGGTCCTTCCCTTGCAGCTTTAAATTGCCTTTAAAAAGATACAGTTTCTTTAATTAAAAAAGCTGCACAGAACTAATCCCTCTAGCTGAAAAAAGAAAAGTTTTAAGCAATCTCTTTTTGCTCTGAGAGAGAAAGGCAGACAATACCATAACAGATCAGAAACATAAGCTATAGTGTGCAGCCAGGAGCACAGCAGGGAACTGAATACTGCTCCAACTGTGTCATTTTTTAATCCCCCATCCCAGTTTTCCCCGTCTGACCTCATGCTGAGATGAAGTTATCACAGAAGACAGCTTTACTCTCACCAATGAATCCAACCCTGGGTCTGTATTATCCTTAGCAGATCAAAACACCGCTTTCATCAAATAGCATTATCTGCATAAAAGGCATGCAATTGCCCGATAATTTCACCCAAACTATGCTATTCATTTAAAGGACAAGAAGAGAAATGTAATTCATTCCTTTTGGGGGGTGGGAGAGAAGAATGAGACTTGGGGAGAGGCAGAGGCTGGAGAAACTAATGTACCCCTTTGCTCATGGGAACTTTTCTGTTTTTAACACAAAATCCCAAGAAGGGGTCCATTTAAAAGTCTCCCTATGCCTGTGCTTTAAGATTAATTGTTGGAGCAATTTGGTGCAGTTTGAGTGACAAAAGTGTAAGTTGTGTAGAAAACTGGCAGAGAGAAATTACAAAGCTTGCTGATGTCATTAGCCATGCTTCCCTGAACCCCAATAAAAACATCATATCCAGTAAAATTGGAGAAGCATAAGAATTAGCTGAAGAATTGGATGAAGTTTAATACAATGCTGTATGGGAGGTGGGGTGTTGTTCTTACTGGAAGTTCTTTCTATGCATTTTGAAAAGTTTGAATCCTTAGATTGGGAAGACAGACAAACTATTCCATAATTTTGGGTTGATACTTTCAAGAATATTTCAGAAATCTTAGCAGTGAAGACTAGCTTTAGCCTCCTTCAGATAGTTTTCCATTTTATGTTTAAACAGTGTTCTCATTTGCATTGTAGATTGTATGAAATGTTATAATGGGCTTCTCTTTAATGGATCTAAGTCCTTATTGAATGACATCAGTTGTGTTGCTCAAGGTATCATGATAGGTTAGAACAATCAGACAAAACCATTTGAGTCAAGTAAATGGAATTACTAAGAAGTACTAATACTCCCGTGTGGGTGTGGGTGACCTATTAGGTGTATGTTAATATCCTCATAATATGTATTACCATCATTTTAATGATCGAGCTTAAAAATGTAAATCATCTGTTCAGTTCTTTCAGAATTTACTCTGTACACTGACCCTGTATGAAATCCAGCTTAATCTCTACCCTTCCATCACCTAGACAACATCTGTACACAAAAATGTGTAGGACAATCAGAACTGTTTGAAAAAAGGACAACATTAAAATGCTTCAAATTGGTGGCCAGAAATACTCCTGGGAATTCATGAAACAGGTGAAGCGACAGAAATTTTTTCCCCTGAAAGGTGCTGGTTCTACAAGAAATGAATCACAGCACTATTCTTTGTCATCATTGGCATTTTAATTACGTATATGTATTTTCCAAAGCATTTAAGTGTAATTAATAAATAGGTAGTTTTTCCATACTGACTTCCTGAAACTGCAACTCAATACTAAAGTGCTTTGAGGCTAAAAGTCTACATAGATATATGGTCTGCTCGGTAGTAAAGTTCAAATTCATGCTTCCAAAATATAGCTTCATGACATACAAATTATCTTAAATTTAATGTGATTAGGCATTAAACTATGGTATTTCCTTGAATTTAATGACTACTATTTTCATGTCAAATTTGATTACAAGAATCAGCTTTCAAAGTGAACTTTTTAAAATCCCAAAGCATTAACAGATCATTTAGGGTTCAGCCTCACAAAACTTCTTGTCTGTGAAATATCAACTAAAGGCATGTAAGTAGAGAGGTGAGTTTCTCATTTTGTTATGTGCGTGCGTGTGTGTGTGTGTGTGTGTGTGTGTGTGTGTGTGTGTGTGTGGCTGATTTTAGAAGTCACCTTTCTGTCTGGAAGTGCCAGGAGAGAAATGCTATTTCCACCATCAATACAACTGCTACTCTCACCACACACACTCATGACGCAATTCATACACATGCACTCTTTTCTCAAAAGAGTAAAGCATATCATGGACCATTGTAATTATTTGAAATGGAGACAGTAAGACAAACAACTTTCTTAAGATTTTAGAAAATTGAAATTCAACACAGGGTTTTCACATTTTATTTCTTCTTTACTTCCACTCCAAACCTGTGTTTGACTCAGGACTGATTTCTCTAAGAGACTGAACCTGGATTATTCATGAATCCAGATTTCAAAAGTAAATTAGATCACAGTCACATGAGTTTGTTTCTGGAAGTCTAAGTATTCATCTTCATAGGACATGGAATTGTTTGTGTTAAAAAGGGCGCTAGACACAGCCCTACTTTCAGAGTAAAACTTCCGAAACGGGGCAGGAAAAGGTATTTCTAAAATTTTAGGCATTCTCTTGACTGAAACTTTGGTGCACTTTGCTTATACTACATTAAGACAGCAAAGCATAGTTCGTTCTGTAGTATGATAAATTCCTGAGAGGAGCATTGCAGATGAAGGCCATGAAATGATTAAAGGACTCAGATTGGAATAAGGCAGTTCCGACAGGCTGTATGATCATGATTTTTTGTCTCTCTGATGAACAGTTAGCTCTGGATTGTTGGTGTAGGGGAAGAAGCGAGGCATCCTCAAGCAGACTGGGAGCAAGCAGAGTCTGGGCTGGGCAGAGTTAGCATTCCAATTTCTCTTTTTGTTTACTTAACCTTTCTTTTCTAGCCCAAATCCAGCACTTTTAATCCACAAAATCTATGAAAGACCAGGATGCACCTTCCCCTCTTTTATCCTTGGATAAGATATCTAGCGGGCAGGGGGGCGGGGGGGAAGTAGGCCATGAGAAGATTATG
>NW_006439192.1:17716893-17729220 GCF_000325575.1 Pteropus alecto | reverse complement strand
GGAAAGAGAAGGGAGAACAAGCTTAAACTGAAGATAAACTGCGAGGATGCTGGAGGAAGAGAGTGCATGTGAGATTCCTAGGTTAGAATCCTGGTTTAATGCTCCAGGCTTAATGGAGTTCTGCATCCAACTCTAGTCTCTCTATTTACACTGATGAGTACTGGAATCTGCCTCATGAGTCTAAAGTGTTACTTAGGAACTAAAATCGGGCCATCATACAAGTAATATTAACTTTCAAACTTATTAGACGTCAACCTTTATTATATTTTGAAAAAAATTGTTAATAAAAAGGTTCTATGTTAAAATTTGAAGATTATCTTAATAAACAGGCTGATAAAATCTGTGATAGTCCTAGACTAATGTTTTTTTCTAATTGTGACCTTTAGACCACCTACATCAGATTCACCTGGGGATTCTTAGTAAAATATATACTCCTGGGCCTGCCTCAGCTGTATGGAATCAGACTCTCCAAGGATAGAACCGATAAATTAACATATTTAACAAGCTTTCCAGAGCATTCCTAGGCACAGGAAAGTTTGAGAAATTTTGCCCTGGGCTAAATATTTTGCATAAAGAAATTAGATATTTTAGTATTTATCATTAGCCTATTAAAAATAAGTTGTTTTAAATAAATCTAGTTGAATTATTTTCAAAAGTCACGCATTCCATTTAAGAAACTATAATTCACAAAATGAAGAGGGTGAGGATATTTGAAGAAATTTTAGCTGAAAATTCAGTGACACTCAAAACTGAATTTTGAATCATCCTTCCTAAGAGTAGTAAAATCAATAAGTTATAAATTGAGATAGCATATTCTATGTATCATAATAGTTGGATTGCTGGGTAGAAATTTTTGCTGACGATGTTGTTCAATATTACACGTATGATTCTAAAATTATATAGATTTTAAATGAACTGTCAAATATGTATTAGTTCTGTTTATTATCAGAAATTACAGAATTCTTTGTGTGAGACAGAATAGGAAGTAACTCAATACATTATAGCTTTTGACAGAAATCAAGAATAAATATATTCCCAAAATTAAGCACTTTATTTAGAAGCTAGGCATTGACAGGTCAGCATCCCAAGCTATTTCTAGGACAGTTTTCAGAAGTATTGCTCTTGTTGAAAGCCCTTACCTTTTTAACATAAAGCATTACCTCTACCCCGTCATCATCACTTCCTTCTTTTGCAATTACTTGTCTCTTATTATATGTAACGATGTCGTTCAGTTTTCTCTAATTACATTACACAATTGAAGTTCTTATGAATAGTGGGAAAAACATTTAAATAAGTCTTTCTTTTTATATCATCTCCACTACCACAATTACCACTAGTACACCTGGTCCTCGTTCTCCTCTCCCTCCTCCTCCTGACTCACTTTGCCTGACTTGCTGTTGCTTGCAGACAATGTGCTCAGCATATAGCATTCATTATCTTGTGTAATCTCGTAACAACGTCAAAAATAGTTACTATTATTTCCTGCATTGTAAAGATGAGTAAATTGGAAAATAAGTAATTTGTCCAATGCACCGGGACTAATAACTCTTAAATTTAGATCCCACTTAACAATGACACACATTTCCTCCTTATCGGAAAGAGAAATAGAACCAGCTCTGATCATAAGTTAGTTTATATTTTATACGTATATACAAAGTCATAGTACACACAGATATATAAATTCGATCTTGATGAAAGAGAAATGCCTCTTAACACACACACACACACACACAAGAATTCCATAAAGAAAAAAACCTTTTTGTTGCTTGAGTCTGTTTTTGAGTAAAGTTATTTTACAATGTGAAAAAAATTGAACATGACAAAACTGTAGTTCTTGTTCTATAGGAACATTACTCATCTTTATTTTATGGGTTGTAGAGATTTACAATAAAATTATCCCAAATATAACATATTTTATAATTCCTTTAACTATTTTTTTAAACGCGATTACTGCAACCATCAACACATATTTTGAAGTGTTGAATTAAGGCTAAACTTGAAGATTTCTTCAGAATGATGGTTCTCTCTTCAATGATTAATAAATGCAGGGTAGAATTAAATCACTGTGAACTTGATATAGTTTTGAGATGATAAACCTTTTTGACTCTGAAAAAAAAAAAAAAAAAAAAAAAAATTCCAGGAAGGCTAACTGCTCCAATGGCCTCTGGCTTGTAGAAATTGGTAATACTCTTTAAAGGACCAAGAAAATTAAATAGAGTGAATTGTAAGCTTGCTGCTACTTGAAATTACAAATCATTGAAAAACTGTCCATGAGAACACCTTAGGGAGTAAACGTGGATAATAATGGTTTACATGTGGTTGCAAAACAATAATGAACCTTTCCAATCAATTGTTCTCAATAGCAATAGATCACAGTAGAAGGAAAAATACACATCCTCATTGACCCTTTGCACATTCTGTTGCTTTTCAGTCTTGTGACTTTTGAATGGTTTCCTTTTATATTTAATCATGCAGTGGCAGATTAACCCTGAATTATTACCCTTAACTATTTCTAAAACCAGAATTTAATATAAATAACTGAAACTGGAGTAGAAAATAAACCCATTATCTTTGCTTCCTTATAGATATATGTTATGATGGAGGAGTTTTTCTAGAAAGAACAGTGAAAAAACAGACTCATTCGTAAATCATAAGAGAAGTGAACTATGTCCTAATCTCACTTTATTAATTTTGATTATCTTTTAATAGATGTGTGTTAGTACAGTTAAACATTTTTTGTCATGATCTGTGAAGACTGATAAACTATATGATTGATTGAACCAGCATATTAATTTTACATGTATGGACATGCCACATGTTCAAGGTTAAACTGCAGAAAACAATTCTTTTGTCTGCTCTGCTCTTCACTCCTTTAACCCCCACCGACTTCAGATTTTATATTTACGTCAATGCAGTTTATGTAATAGAGAGCTATGGAAAGGTTTAGATTCATTTAAGAAGACAAGGATGGCCAAAAATCCACTTGTTACACCAAGAATCACTACCATCACAAACAAACTGAACTGTTTGTCAAACAACAATTGCATTTCATCTCAGGGTTAAATTTATTATAAGACATAATAGAAAGTCCTCTCTATATCTGCATATGTCATAAGATGTCATGAGAATTAAATGAGATATCATTTTTAGATTTTAAAGGGTTACAGATAATTTGTTATTAATATCTTACATTTATCTAACCAGTTATTGTTCTTTCAGTTCTACAATTCATGTAGTAAAAAACAAAATAAATTTAAAGGATTTTAGTCATACACTTACTGTAATCATTTGTGTGAAGTGATGCTGCATTCTTTCAATTTTGTCTTATATTTAAACATTTATTTAATACTATCTGTACAGATCTAAAGATGCAAAACAAAGCATATGTTTGATCAACTTGTTCTCTCTTTTTGTGGTGATATATTATGTTGAGCTACCCATGCTCATTCAACAATTACTTTTAATTAGTGATGAAAATATGCAAGCTGACTGAGTCCATGTCTTGGACTAGGGACACAGACTCCTCAAAAAGTGGCCTACATGACATTTGGTATGAAGCCTTAATTTATTATATTATTAACGCAAACATGTGGTACATTTGGGTTACTATTAACACTGTATGATTAAGTATTAAACAATTATAAAAAGAAATGTGATTTTTAAGTGTGCAAGTTTGATCTATTTAATCTTACTAGTGTTGCTCTGCTATAGATTATCATTTTTGATATCAAATTTTGGTGAGAATACCACTAATGGAATTTTTTCATGTTTAGTTAGAAAAACTGCTTTGTGGTTTAGTGTTTTAATTCAGGTAAACCCTTATCTGGAAGTGCCAACATTTCTTTAATTTGATCACAAAGTTGTCTCCAAATCTAAAATTCTAGATTTCAATTAAATCATACATTATTTTTATAATTATGATTTCTCAGACCTCTTGCTCACTCTCTCAAATATATTTAAGAAACAAGTTTATTTTGCCTGAATTTAGAAAAATAACACAACCTAATGTAAAGATCTGAGCTATTCTAATTATGGTTTTATTTCTTTGCAATGTTATCATTAGATTAGAAATTTACAATAGAAATAATACTAGCCCATTCAACATAGATTTGTACGTGTGGAGATACCCACAAATATATATCCATGTGTGTGTATTTATCTGTGTATATGGATGGATGGCTAGATAGACAGACAGACGTGTCTATATTTATATCTATATTTCCTAGTATAATTTCTTTTGTTTTAGAATAAACTAAGTTAACACAGTCTCTTCGATGCTTTAAAAATACTACAATTAAGAATCCACCTTCTTTGTCTTAATTTACTATTTTCCTAATACATGTTTATAGCTATAAAAGAATCATCGCAATGCAGAAGAATTTCAGTCTGAGTTCTTTATATATCTCAGTTGTCAAAAGGCTTATTTGAGTAATATAATGTGTAATACTAACCTTTATGTGGGATTCACTCTTCGATTACCCTTTTTTCAGTTATCTATCTTTTTATACCTAGAGCTTCTGATTTCTAGGTTTTTCCTGATTGGTGATATATTGTTCTCTTTCAAACAAGGTATTTTTCCTGATGTGTTTGATAATTTCAGTTAAATTTTTGGTTCCTCTTCATTTAGGAAGCAAGAATTCTGAAGAGTGAATTCTGGTTAATATTTGACAGTACAGGCTTGTGTTACTCTAAAAATACTTATACCTAAATTTTCCTTTTTTTGTATTACAAATATTAGTAAATTTCCACATCTGTAACATAACTATTCTAAGGTAAACATACTTAGGTATTAGTTCACATTACTTTTGTTTAACCTAATTTATCCACTGCTTACTGCTTTTTTGACTATATGGCTTAGCAACATTTTTTCCACATGGTATTTATTATGTAAATTCAAAATGACTTGAGAGTTATATACTCTGTGTAATGCTAGCTGTCTGTCACCTGGGAATGTAACCCTTATTCTCATTTTTTCCACATGCTTTGTTGCCATAGATCTTTCTGGGCAACCTTAAATTAAAGCATTTTCCTCCCTCATGACCTGTAGTAATTTTTTTGTAATGTGAATAATTGTGATGACAGAATTAATTTGAGTATGAAAATATAAGGGGAAAAGTCATTATATTTAACTCAAATTAATTATTAATTTTGTGAAACTGGATATTGAGAGCAAACCAAATTTTATAATGTCAAATAAAAGCTAATTTCTTGAGTTGATTTTTTAAGTTTTTCAAGAGTTTAATAGAATGCAAGGGGTGAATTGAAAAGTCACAATTATTATTTGATAGTTTAAATGAATAAAATATTCAAGATATGTGTGTGTGTGTGTGTGTGTGTGTGTGTGTGTGTACTTTAAATAAGGATTTCCAAAATTTTCGTATTTACTAAGTAGATTCTTACTGTTATACAACAGGGCGATGGCTCAGTTTGGAAACACGAAAAGAAAAATAAATTAATATTGAGTTGTTCTTTATAAAGAAAACCTGAATCTCAGTAGAGAAAAAGAAACAATTAAAGAAATATTTTAAATTGTTAAAAAAGAAAAATATACCAGAACTCAAATTTTATTAAGAACTCTTCAGCTAACAGCATAACTACAGACAATATTAAAATTGCCTACATAGAAAAAAAAGGATACAAAGGTACATCCATTATTATAAGAAAATGAATTATCAGAAAAAAAATAGGGCTTTTGAAAGATTTTTTTTTTTACAGGTTTTACTCAATGGCTCTTTTGACCAAAATGAAAAAATAAGTAAAACATTATTAGTAATACTATTTGGTAATGTGGACTGATAAACTATATTATAAAACTTTACTAAAATACTAAACAAACCTATAATTCTTCATATTACATATCATTGGTTTCAAGTCACCATAATATCTATAAATTAAGCTTATGCTTAAAGCTACTTAAACTTTCTAAAAACGAATTAATTTTTTCACCTAAAGCAAATATTTTTTGAATAATTCATAGTTCATTTATATATTATACATATCCTGCCTCATTTATATTCAATTTCCTTAATATTCAAGATTGGTCATAGTAAAATATACTTTAGCAAAAGAAAATTGAGAAAGAAAAATGGGAATATTGCAAATTTTTTCCATCCCAAGTTAATATCCATTTCTGGATATCCTAATTTGCATGCTGTACAGACTATATAATATTTAAAACAAAATTTCAAAAGCATTGCTTACTTGATGACTTTGTTTTTGAAAAAGAGTATTTCAGTAAACTTTGTCCTGCTTCAAGAGAACAGAGCTTCTTTTAATGCAGCAAATAGTTTCGGCATGATCTTTTCCTCTATGTTTTATTTAAAATGTTAATGGAGTAAATCCACAATTCACATAATTTATTTTGAAACACTTTTGTTCAGAATAATGTACTGTAAGAACAGTGATATCCAGGCAAGTTTCCTTAAAGAACATGCATCAATTCAGTTCCCTTTTGAAGCATATTGCAAATGCCCTCTAACAGGGCACTGCAACATTACATAAATCATCTTATATGAAAAATTAACATGACATCAAATATTTATAAATATTAATGTGTATGTTAATATAACCAAAGCTGTAACAAACAATCATAACCTTGCCAAGTTTCCTAGGACAGGCACCGCTGATAATGATATCCATTATCTCTGGAGGAACGCACGATTATGAAAGTTATACACAGGATGTTATGTTCTTAGCTGCTTTTAAATTTATCCATTAAATGCGTACCTTATATATAATATTAACCCTTTACACACTCATTCTTAAGAAACAGGCAGTTCATGTGGGTATATATTTTAAAAAACATTTTTATTTAATCACTCATATGGAAAATCCCTGATTTTTCAAACAACTTTATGCATAATTGGAGTATATGGTATGCTACAAATAAATTCACTTGGATTGATCACATTAACATGTGTTAAATACCACATATACATTTAAACATGAATATGCTGCACCTTTTTCAAGAAAACCACCCTTTGCAAAGATGGATTGGTAGTTTGGGCCTCTAAAATGTAATACGCTATGCTAGCTCTATTCTGTCCAGGAAAACTCTCTTTCAAAGTGTCTGTGTTGAGAATGGGGTAGGAGCAGGTAGTTCTTGAGCTTGCCTGCACTCAGGGGTATCAGTCCATAGATAGAGCTTTTGATTAGACCCTATGGTACCTACAAGTCATGGGCATGGTCAGCCACACTACATTTTGTTTGGGGTACTTTTTCAGATTCAGCATTGTTGGCAGGGATAGTTAATTTAGTCAATAAATATTTAAAAATATGATTTCAGATGAGAGAGTAAAAGGGCCATCATTTTAAAGACATACATATAGTATAGATTGAGTCAAATCTAGTTCAGAATCCAACAGGTTTTCATGGGCAAAACAAGAAGATAACTTTATTTGAGGACAAACATACTTTTGGATTAAAGATGTTTTGCTTTCCTGAAAGTAAAAGGCTTCCAGTATTCACCCGTCCAAATCTGCTCCCAAGCTGGTACGTTCTTCATTTTAAAGTTCTTCAATTTCCAGTCTGATTTTTCAGTGTTACAAATAGACTCTGCTTTTGTGGTATTAGGCTCTGGAGAGAATCTGCTCTAGGTCACTTGTGGTGAGGATGGTTTAGCTGTGGGTGTTGTGGTCAAGTGTGAACCATGTTTCTACTTTGAAAGGTTCGGCTTTCTCCTGGATCTAGGGTTGAATTGGGGACATTTTGACTCTGGATAACGTTGATAATTCAACTTATTTTGCTCTTGAAAAACTAAATATGGAATAAGTAATGTCTAAAGTGGTCAACAAATGCCACCCCAGAATATTTTCCAATTACAAATTTATTTTATTGCGAATCTTTAAAAATATAGTTGACTTTAGATGGGATGTTAAGCTGAATACACACTTTAGTGCTAGTTATTTTAATTAGATGAGATCAATATTTAACTAGTACCATTCTTAAGTAGGTCAAAATTTTGAATGAGATGCCGAGAAAAAGGGTGAATTTGCATACTAGACATTACTTTGTAATAGACAAATACTTTGACATGTATTATAGACATAGTCTTTCAACCTCTCCTCACCCACCAAAAATATCATATTTTGGTGTCAGCAATTTTACACTCTCATCCATATTATCACGTCGTGTATTTTTGGTCATTCTCCCAAACATGTTGTTATTTCTTTCATCTTTTTTTAAAAAAACCTTATCTTGATTTCCTCGCTAGCTGCAGCCTCTTTTAAATTTTATTTATTTATTTATTTATTTATTTATTTATTTATTTATTCTCTCTCTATAAGAAAAACCCTTAAAGGATTGCCTACACTTGATGTCTCCAAGTGGTCTACTCCCATCTTTTTAAAATTTAATCAAACTTTCATCCCTGTCTTTCCACAGAAACCATTGCCCTCAGGGTAGCGAAAGATCTCACCAAAACACTGAGATCTAAAGATAGGATGATAGAATGCTTACCCAGCACATCATGCTCACCTTTCAACAAAAAAAAATTACAATGCATACTAAAAGGTAAAAATGGAGGTATTGATAAGCATCAGAACTATAGAGTCAGAAAAGCAAGAATGTTGGAAGTATTAGACTAGGAATTTAAATAACTATGATTAGTATGCTAAGATCTTTAATGGAGAAAAATACAACATGCAGGAACAAATAGGTAATATAAACAGAGAGATGGAAATTCTAAAAAAGAACAATAAAAGAAATGCGGGAGATCAAAAATACTGTAACATAAATAAAGAATGCTTTTGATGATCTAAGTAATAGACTGGATATGGATGAGGAAAGAATCTCTGAGACTGAGATTATGACAATAGGAACTTCTAAATCTACAAAGAAAAATAAAAGACTGGGAGAAAACAAAGCAAAATAGAATACCCAAGAACTGTGAGATGACTTTGAAAGGTATAATTCATGTGTAATTAGGAATACCAGAAGAAGAAGAAAGGCACAGAAGCAATATCTGAAATAATGACTGAGAATTTCCTGAAAATAATCTCAGACACCACATCACAGATCCAGGAAGCTCAGAGAACATGAAAACAAATTAACAAACAAAACAAACAAACAAAAGCTATACTTAGGTACATATCATATTCAAACTTCAAAAAAGCAGAGATAAAGGAAAAATCTTGAAAGAAGCCAGCGGAAAAAAACACCATATGTATAGTGGAGCAAAAATAAGAATTACATCCAACTTCTTCTCATGGAGGAGAAACCATCGAACCAAAGTGAAATATTTAGTGTTGAGAGAAAAAAACCCACCAAGCTAGAATTCTATACCCTGTGAAATTATCCCACAAGTGAAGAAGAAATACAAAGTAATTTTTCTCAGGCAAACAAAAACTAAAGGAATTTGTTGCCAGTGTATCTGCCATTTAGAAATGTTAAAAAAAGTTTTTCAAGGAAAAGGAAAATATAAGTTAGATAGAAAGTCAGATCAACATAAAGAAGAACATTAGAGAAGTAATAAATGAAGGTAAAATAAAAATTTTTACTTTTCTTATTCTTAATTGATATAATAGCTTGTTTAAAATAATAGTAATAATATATTCAAGTATGTATGCATATAATATACTTATATGACTGTGATATATGTATATGTTATTAATGTATATATTAAATATTATACATTATTTATAACATATTTATAGATGCATACATATAAGTGAAATGAATGACAGGAATGATATAAGAGATAGGAAAGAAGGGAAAAATTAGGAATATTTTGTTATTGTAATATATTTGCACTACTAGTAAAATGCTATACTGTTATTTGAAAGTATACTTGAATTAGGTATAAATGTATACTGCGAACTCTAAGACAACCACTAAAAAAGTAAAAAAAAAAAAAAGACGTATGAGTGATACGCTAAAAATGGAGAAAATGATAGCATATAGGATGCTCAATTAAAACCACAAAAGGTAGAAAAAGTATAGAGTAGAAAAAAAAAACAAGGGCAACATGTAGAAAACAGTAACAAATATGTTATATATTAATCCAACAGTGCCAATCTATTAGCCATCAATTAATGGTCTAAATAAATAAGTCAATTAAAAGAAAGAGATCATCACAATAGATCAAAAAACAGAACTCAACTATATGTTGCCTACAAGAAATTCAGTTTAAGTATAAAGACACATATAGATTAGAAGTAGATGAATGTGGAAAAATATACCATGTTAACACTAATCAAAAGAAAGCAGAAATAGCTATATTAATTTTAGAGCAAATCTCAGAGCAAGGAAAGTTTTCAGGAATAAAGAGGGGCATTACATAATGATAAATGTGTCAATGCTTCCCCAACAGGTTCACATGGGTTCACTAGTAAATTCTACCGATCATTTAAAGCAAAAATTATACCAATACTCTTTCGTCTCTTCCAGAAGAGAACCCATAGAAGAAATAACTGTTAAGCTAGCTTCATTAAAATGAAAATCTTCTGCTCTATTAAAGGCAATGTCAAAAGAATGAGAAGTCAAGCCACAAAATTGGAGAAAATATTTGCAAAAGACAAATCTGATAAAAAGCTGTTATCTAAAATAAACAAAAACCACTTAAAATCAACAATAAGAGAATGAATAACCAGAGTAAAAAATGGGCACAAACCTGAATGGACTCCTCACCAAAAAAAATACACAGATAGCAAGTAAGCATATAAAAAGATGTTCCACATCACATGTTATTAAGAAATTGCAAATTAAAATAATGAGATACACACCTGTTGGAATGGCCAAAATCCAGAACAACGACAACATCAAATGCTGGTAAGGATGTCAAGCAACAAGAACTCTAATTTATTGCTGGTGGGAATGCCAAATGGTCTAGGCACTTTGGAAGACAGTTTGGTGATTTCTTGCAAAACTAAACATACTCTTACTGTAACAATCCAGCATATCTACTGTAATTCTATTGAGTTATCAGTCTATCAAGTGTGTTCTTAGCCTAGAACTCTCTTACTTTCTCATTCCCCTACTTAGTAAAGCCTACTTCTCACTGAGTCCAAGATGAAGATACTGTATAGCCTTTAGCTAATATCTTAGCTATTATACTTGTCATACTGAACCTGGTACTGAAAGGACACCCAAAGAATGATTATTGAATGAATGACTGAACTGTAATTATTTCATGTATTTAACTTTCTATTAGTAGGTTGTTAATTTTTCAAGTGCAGGTACCCAAAGTCTTTAAATTTTTCTATTTCCAGCACCCAAGACACCATTTAAAATAACAAGCATCCGATGATTGCTTCTCGAATGATCAGAATATAAATATAGAGCAAACTGGTAACCATGATTGTCTTTGAGAGGCTTGTGAATTTTGTTCATGTATTACTTATTTAAAAGTAAAATGTGTATACATATATACACTAAGCATAATTTCATTTGTATCCATTGCATATATTTTATGTAGCTATTATTTATAAACATAATTTATTTTTTACAAACCTAGTTGTTATCTGTAAAATGAGGATTTAGCCCAATAAGTGCCTATCCAGCTTCAAATCTACTAAACACATGCTCATATAGATTTCACATAATACAAAATGTATATTATTTATACATTAATTATATACTATGTTTACATGCATATACAGGAATATATTCCTTTTCAAGGAAAACATATGCGTACATTATATAAGCAATCTTTAGTGCCAATTCATTATACTTTTCTCTTCCTCAATTATATACCTTCATATATGGAATTCAACAGTATGGCAATTTTCACTGTGATCAAGAAAAAAAGAAAAAGATAAAAAGGAGGTAGAGAAAGAGGAGGAGGAAGGGGAATTATATTGAGTGTTTTAAATAGATGTACAAAAATTCTCAGGCTAAATTCTACACATTTCGCTCATAGGAACTTCTAAAATTCTTTCTCAGCAACTGCTTTGTATATAATTCTAAGAACCTTGGTTATATGGCTTTGAAATGTGTGGTGGTTTAGATACAGAAAATCAGAGAGTCTACCTATTGGCATTGAAAAGAACACTAATCTAATTAAAAAATAAATAAACAAAAAACAGAAACAATTTCAAAGTACACAGAGGTATTTAGATAAGCTGGGTTGTGTGACTTCAGTTAATATAAAGGGGAAATATCTGGACTTTCTTCAGTATCTTCCAAGAAAGTCATTGTGCAATATTTATAATTATGGCCTTGCATCATTAGAAAAAGGTTTAATTATGTATATATCTCAGAGTATTTTGGTTTAGAAATTTGGAAACAGTTCATTTAGATAAAGCCCCATCAAAATGGTTAAAAGTAGCAAGAGTGAATCACTTCATGATGTTTCCAGAGTACAAATATTTAATTTTCATTCATTCACTT
>NW_006439192.1:17699403-17716856 GCF_000325575.1 Pteropus alecto | reverse complement strand
CACACACACACACACACACACACACACACACACACACACACACACACACACATTTCATTTTATTTATAATACTTATTTGGTGTTTGACTTGTTTCAGTTGAACTTTGCTAACATGGTAGGCTTATATTTTAAGAAAATACAGATATAATAAGATATTAGCTCTTGAAAGTAATCTAACATTTCATTTATATATTAAAGGATTCATTGGTGTCTATTCATTTATTCATTTAAGTCCACTCAACTCTCAATTATCTCTGGTAATAGAGAGTGAGGACAGAATGAAGAGATGAAATCTATTCCTAGTCCCAAAACACAACTTTCAATCTCCTCTCTGAGTTCTTTACAAGACAGCAATACTTTCTTTCCCCTTCTTTGTAGATTCATTTTAATTGTAGAATGACCTTAAGAAAAACAACCCAAGAGAGAGAAAGAACCAAAGCACGGGATAATATTAAATCCTCCCCTTAAATTAAGATAACAAATTAAATCTTTAATGACATCAAAGAAAACAAACTGGAATGATTTTTCAAATATTGTCTCTGGAACCATGTGCCACTTCCAGAGAAAACAGTTGATTGTCCTTTATTAAACTACACCAAATATTTTGCAATCCATTTAATCATTTTAAAAGTTAGCTTCTTAAAATAAGCATAAATGTGCCTTAACCTTCAGAATAGTTAGAACTTAAAACGTAAATATCATTATACATTTTATAACCTGCAAATGAGGAGGACAAGTATTTACTAACACTGTTACATACAGAATTAACAAAATCTTACAGACATGTCACCTGGACTGTCAGCATTGGAATGAGCTTCCTTAAGTAGCAATAATATTGACCTTTTTTACTAAGTGTGAACAGCATTTATCCAACAAGGAATCAATATTGAGCTGAAGCTCCAGGGTCTTATCAGTTAATCCTAAAGAACATCACTCAGTGGAAATTCTGGGATGGTAATTAGCATAAATGTAAAAATGAAAAGATCATGTAAACAAATGTACTCAAGTTTGTATACAGTTTTTATAGCTGATATTCATTGAACACTGAGGAAGAGGAGAACGAGAACTTGAAGACTGTTTGTCCCCCCTAGAAAATCTGCATTAAATAAAGTGTAAAATAAAATCCGTTCAGATATATAGAAGAGTTCACTATAATTTAACATCTATCGTGATGTGGGAAGTCAATAGCCATTGATTACTTTCTTTGTGAAGACCCAATGAAATCCTATAAACTAGAGTTAAATTTGATGGTACGAAGGATCAGAATATTTTAAAACAGAATATATTACCAATGCTGCTTTTTTTCTTTTATTCATCTGAAGATATTAGTTAGATGAGTATTGTGTACAAAAATCTATGTTCCTCACAAGAAGATGGGGGGAAGAGGGGCCGGTCTGTGAATGTGGCTCTGAAAAACTGCCTCTAAAAACAGGACCAGACAGTTCATCTGGGGAGGAGATTCAAACTCTATCTGTGATTGTCTCAATAGGAAATTAAATATTTGGAAGAAAGGAGAAAAATCTAGAAATTTCATGGATGTAAAAACAGAAGAAAGAAAAAAGAGATATGGTATTGTATAGCATGGATATAACTTTTCTAGCTGTATAGACAGAACTTTTAGAACTGAGAAATGTGTTATTTGCGGAACAGTCAGAGGTCTATGTGCTCTGGGAAATAAGCTGAATTAAATGTTAATTCTGTTTAAAACAGATTGTTAGCTAGTCCTTTCCTTATTACTCCACTATCTCGAGGCTGTCTGTTACAACAAAGAGAACTTGGATCTTCCAGTCTATCATAAGTTATACCAAGACATCTTCTATTGAGATCACTTCCAAACTCGTTTTATAAGTCCAGAATTATCTTTATACCAAAGCCAAATAAAGGCAATACAAGAAAAGAAAACTACAGGCCAATATCCCTGATGAATATAGATGCAAAAATCCTCAACAAAACACTAGCAAACCAAATTCAACAGCACATTAAAAAGATCATACACCTGAGATGCAAAGATGGTTCAATATACACAAATCAATTAATGTGAAATATCACATCAATATAATGAAAGATTAAAATTATATGATCATCTTGAAGAAAAAGCATTGGAGAAAATTCAACACTCATTCATGATAAAATTATACTCTCCGCAAATTGGGTATAGCAGGTTTTTTTTTAACATATATGACAAGTCCACAGCTGGCATCATTCTTAATGGTGAAAGGCTGAAAGCTTTTCCTCTAAAAATGGCAAAAAACCAAGGGTACCCACTCTCACCACTTCTGATCAACCTAGTATAGGAAGTTATAGCCAGAGAAATCAGCCAATAAAAAGAAATATAAAGCATCCATATTGGAAAGGAAGAAATAAAGCTATTTCTATTTGCAGATGTTATAATATTATATATAGAAAACTCTAAAGACTACACCAAAACAACAACAACAACAACACTAAAACTAATAAACTAATTTAATTTAGTTGAAGGGTACAAAATCAACATACAAAAATCAATTGTGTTTCTATATACTAAAAATGAACTATATGAAAGAGAAATAAGGAAAGAATCCCTGTCCCAAGAGTATCAAAAACAATAAAATACTTAGGAATAAATTTAACAAGGAGGTGAAATTCTGTGTACTGAAAACTATGACATTGATGAAAGAAATTGAAGAAGATACAAACAAATAGAAAGACATTCCATGTTCATAGAATGAAAGAATATTGTTAAAACATACTATCTAAAAGCATCTATGGATTAAATGCAGGCCAAAATTCCAATGGTATTTTATAGAAATAAAAAAAAGTCCTAAAATTTGTAGAGGATTGAATAGCTAAAGCAATCTTGAGAAAGAAGAACAAAGCTAGAGGCATCGTACTTCCTGATTTCAAACTATACTACAGAGGTATAGTAATCAAAACAGGATGATACTAGCATAGAACAGACACAAAGGCCAATGGAACAGGATCAAGATCCCAGAAATAAATATATATAGTTTACTAATATTTAACAAAGGAGCCAAGAACACTCAACGAGGAAAAGATAGTCTCTTCAATAAATGGTGTTGTGGAGTTGGAAATCCACATGCAAAATAATGAAACTGGACCCCTATCTTACATCAGTCATAAAAATTAACTCAAAATGGATTAAATATTTAAATGTAAGAACTAAAACTAAAACTCCTAGAAGATAAAAGCTCCTTGACATTGGTATTGGCAATAGTATTTTAGATATGACACTAAAACTACAAGCAACAAAAGCAAAAATAAATAAGTGGAACTATATCAAAGTAAAAAGCTGCTTCACAACTAAAGAAGCAGTCAACAAAATGAAAAAAAGTAACCTACAAATGAGAGAAGATATTTGCAAATCATACATATGATAAGAGATTAATATCCAAAATACATAAGGAACTCATACAACTTAATAGCTAAGAAACAAATTATTTGATTATAAAGTCAGCAAAGGATTTGAATACCTATTAGTCCAAAGAAGATATACAAATGGCCAACATGAAAAGGTGCTCAACATCACTAATCATTTAGGAATGGAAATCAAAATCGCAATGAGATGTTTACCTCATATCTGTTAGAATGGCTATTATCAAAAAAAAGAAAAAAGAAAAAAAGAAATAGCAAGCTGATAAGGATGTGGAGAAAAGGGAATCCTTGTGCATTGTTGGTAGGATTGTGGAACAGCCACTATGCAAAACAGAATGGAGTTTTCTCAAAAAATTAACAATAGAACTACCAAATATTCAGCAATTCCACTTCTGGGTACTTATCTGAAGGAAACTAAAACACTAACTCAAAAACATATCTGCACCCTCATGTTCTTGCATTATTTACAATAACCAGGATATGGAAACCACCAAAGTGTCTGTCAATGATGAATGAGCAAAGAAAATGTCACACACACACACACACACACACACACACACACACACCCCACAATGGAATATTTTTTAGCCATAAAAAAAGAAGAAAATCCTGCCATTTGCAAAAACATGCATGGACTCTGAGGGCATTATGCTAAGTGAAATATGTCAGACAGAGATAGATAAATACTGTATTATCTCACTTATATGTGGAATCTAAGAAAAAAACTGAACTCAGAAACAGAGAGTAGATTGGTGGTAGCCAGGGGTGGGGTGGGAGGAATGTGTGAAGGTGATCTAAGGATACAAACTTCTAATTATAAGGTGAATAAGTTCTGGGGATGTAATGTATAGCATGGTGATTATAGTTAATAATATTGTATATTGTCCACTTGAAAGTTGCTAAGAGAGTTGATCTTAAAAGTTCTCACCATACATACACAAAAAGGATAACTGTGAGGTGATGGATGTGTAAATATCCTTATTGTGGTAATTATCTTGCAATATACACATATAACACATCATCATGCTGTACACCAGAAAATTACACAATGTTATGTGTCAATTATATCTCAATAAAGATAAAAATGACATCTTCCGTCAAAAGAAGAAAATAAATTCCTTACAACTGCCTCCTTGAAATGGGGAAACAGGAGATGGTAGCAGAATCCCAAAAGTATGTTAGGAAAAGTGCCTTTGTCATCTACCCATGGATGCATAGCTATTTGGGGGTCAACGTTTGTCTCAAAGTGTGTTATCATTTTATAAACACTTTCTCTCTGTTCCTGAATGTGAACATCCTAATTCAATTGAGTAGATCCCTTTTAAAAAGATGTTCTGTATTTGGCTTTTAAGAATCTGGCCATTCTAGACAAAAAGGCACCGGAGAAGTTCTTATGATTTATCATGTCTATGATCCATGAATTAAAAAGCCTCAGTGAATGAGGCCATTATGGTTTATTGCTTCTGGGAGCCAAGTACCACAGTGTGTGAAGAGAAGCTGGCATAAATGCCTAAATAATAAAAGTCTCTAAATACTGATTTACCTGTCAGACTAAACTGGCTCAGAAAGAATGCTAATTAAAAAAGAAGAAACATGTAAATACAGATTTAAAGTTCTTTTTTTCCAAAAATTGTAATGGAAAGCTATATAATTTTCATGTGAACTATGAGCAAAGTTGTACATAACCATTTGTACTCTATTATTGGTTGACAGGTTTTAGTTTATAGTACAAAAAAGTGAGAACACCGACAAAAAAATTACACGAAAGCTTTCGATATGCTAACAGTGTCACTTTTGCTTCTTAGCTGGTTACAGGACCCTGAAATTGTACATGTTTACAAAATCACAGGCTAAAAGTTACTATAAATAACGTATAATGAGCTTACAATTGCTCTGGTTTGGAGCACCTATTTGTTTCTCAGATTCAACCACATTTCTTCGGGCAAACTTATGTCTAAGTGATACCAAATTACTGGGTGTCTTTTCAATATTTTCACATCTTTAGAGAACCCCACTCTTTTTGTTTAAAAGCACATCAAGTGCATACTAACATCGCATATGGGAAGATTTTTGTTATTACCATCAATCCCTCTGCCAAAATTGAAAACCCCAATCCTTAATTCTGGATTAGATTTTTAAGATTCTAAAAAAAAGCTGCTCAAATACCTGTATTCTTGAATAGGGATCAGCAAACTTTTTCTCTAAAGAGACAGATAGTAAATATTTTTGGCTTTGTGGGCCATAAGATCTCTATAGTAACTATTTAACTCAGCCATAGTAGTATGAACGCTGTTATAGGCAATATAAATGAGTGAACATAGCTGTGTTCCAACAAAATTTTATTTGTGGAAAATGAAATTTGAATTTCATGTAATTTTTACACGTCCCAAAGATATTCTTCTCCCCCCCCCACACACCATTTAAAAATGTAAAATACATTCTTATCTTATGGGCTGTACAAAAAACAGGTGGCAGGCTGGATTTGGCACAGGTTATAGTTTCCCAAACCCTGTTCTTGAAAATGCAATGACAATGATTTCTAAGCCTCGTCCACCCTTGTTATTTTAGGGAAAACGGTTAATCATTTTAATTTACTTTCTTTTGTCAATCAACAAGACATTTCATGGGGCACTTTCTGTAACAAGGTCTGGAAGAAAAGGGGGAAAGTGAAAATCAGACCTCAATGTGTGTCTCAACTTCAGTCACGTAACTAAGGCGGCTGAGCAGAGCAGATGTGGGCCTGTCCTGGGATGCGTTCCTGTGGACACACCTGGGAAGCATAGTGTATCCTTCTTCACCTTGTCTTTTTGTTGAAATGCATTGATTTTCTTATTGGTTCTTTTTTCCAATTAATATGGTTGCTTTCACAGTGTGTGAGGTTAAGTGTAATATTTTATTTCTGTCCTGATAAGAATCAGTATCTGAACTATTTTCTACATTGTTCAAATTTCACAGATTCTATATAAATTATAGCATAATCACAGTATCTACATCAATCTGATATGAAATACTTCATTATCAAGTTGGTGTAATAATCCAAAATTTCATTGTTTAAATAGATATTTTATAGAATTGGGACATACTATGTTATCTATGCAAATTAACTTCAGATTCTAACTCTAGTAATTGTCATGGTGATGATTTAGAAATATTAGTAGACAGTATTTTAACATGATTATTAAAATCCTTTTTTTGGATGATAAAGTTCTAGTTTGTCAGGCCAATATAAAAATAAAGTAAGAATATTCCTTAGTTAAAACAATTAATAAAGAAAGTTTCTAAGTTGTTTAATAAAGGAAACTTAAATGGGAAGACCTTACAGATCAACTTTTAGGTCTTACGAGTAGTTACAACTGTGTGCTTCCTTTGTTTTTAACCTATTTTGTACAGAAATTGTCCAGTATATCTGAAATCATTTGCTTCCACGATCCACCCAACCCTCCCCATATTAGCCTACAAGTTCTTGTAGGGGAGGAATATGTCTTATTCATTTCATACTCCTAGGACAGAGAAAAACACCTAGAGTGGTGTAAACACTTAATACAGTTTTGTAGAATGAGTGAATTATATTATCTTGTGAATCAATTTGTTTGGATTAATTAGAGGAACTAGTGATCCTGATCCAGTTGCCTTGGCCTAAAAGCTTCCACAAAACAAAGAAAAAGTCCCGAATACTAGAACAAACTTCTCTTATTGAAGCCTTATCATAGAAACTTTATAATATAGATGTTTTATAGATCTAGATGTGAATTGGCTCAACGTTAGCTATTTTAGCAGCAGATAAAAAGTTTTCTGTAACTTCTTATGAGCCTGTGGATAAGAGCAAAATGTGGATGTCTGAGGGCTTGGGGTAGTGGCAAGGGAACAATGCAGGTTGGGTACTTGCTGATGATGCAAACTAGGCGATAAGCTGGCAAGTCTAAATGGAGATTCAAGCCATTTCAGGGGTTAACATAGGGCATAAAAAGTTATTTGTTTTCCTGGTACTATATATGAGGTGCTTCTCTGATTGTGATAAAGTACAGAAAATGTCAAGACAAATTTAAAGTGACTTTAAGAACCTTGATTTATGCTCCTTGAAAATGCTAAGCATTTTATTGCATTGCACTTACCTATCAAAAAAATGGGCAAAGTAACGACTTCAATATTCTAAGGGCTGTGAAACTGTTTAGAAATAAGTCCTTTAGTTAAGTAGTGGCTCTGACTGAACCTGTCTCTTGAAGTTAAGCATCATAAGGGAAAACTCTAAGCCTACTCAGTAAATCAAGAAACTTCCTATCAGATTTTCTTCAACTCACTCAGAACATGTCATTAACAGAAAAAAAAAAAAAAAAAAGAAAAAAGAAAATCTTTTAAAGTGCCTGTCCTTCTTTAAAAGGCTTTGAATTTGCTGATTTTATGGCTGGATTTATCTTTCATTGGAACAACAAGCTGTGTTACCCTAAAGGGACAATGTCACTATTTTTAGTTAAATAAGAAAAGGTCCATACAGTAGAATATATTTTAGACAACTACAAACTAGACGAAATGAGATGAGAATTTGAGGTGAGCTAAGAAGGGTAGTCAAAATCCCCGCTCTATGCGAGCAAATCTCAGCTTAATCCTTGCTGCTGTATTGTGGGAGGGTCCTCCAGTTGTACCTCTTCTTCCCTGCTCCCAGCTTTTCTCCCTTGGTGTCCCCTCTGTTGGATTATGGTTCTGGTTTATTTTAGTACATAGTAGGCTAAGTCTGGGAGTTTCCCACAGTTAATATTCATACTAATAAATACTAATACTAATACTAATACTAATAATAACACTAACACTAATACTAACACTAGTGAACTTTTATGTAGCACTTATTATGTGTCAAATTTCAATGGTGACCAAATTTGGATCTGATAATTTGATACACTTTTTTAAAGAATCCTGAGAACTCTAAAAGACCTATATTAGGGCTTGACTCATGGATTGGCACCACAGTGAAGAAACAAAATCTGAGCAAACCTCTCACCCACCTTAATCAGAAGGCTCAGCTATTGGAAATTTGTTTTAGATGGCCAAGGTGGCTTTTCCAAAGGCAAAAATCTAACACCCATAATGTCAATTACAGGAAGGGTGGAAGTTACACTTTGAGAGTGTTTTGTAAATGGTGGGAATATAGTAAACAGTGTAACCTTGCCCTAGAAGAGGTTTGACCTTTGTCCTGGAAGTAATCTTTGTTTGCATGGGGCTTTGGGCTAGCCAGATAAAGACAATGTGATTTAGGGTGAGAGCTTTGGGCCTAGAGACCCAGACACTGAGACCAACCATATGGGCAATTAATCATACCTACGCAATGAGCTCCAATGAAAACTTTGAACACCTAGGCTCAGGTCACCTCCCTGGTTGGCCATACCCCATGCATACCGTCTCATATCAATACTGGGAAACTAATGCGTCCTGATTCCACAGATTGCAAAAGCTCCGAGCTGGATATCTCCCCAGCCTCTGCCCTATGCACTTCTTCCTTTGTCTGATTTTAATCTGTATTCTTTCCCTGTAATAAACCATAACTGTGAGTATAACAGTTTTCAGTGAGCTCTGTGAGTCCTACGAATTATCAAAACTGATGGTGGTTTTCAGAACCTCACTGAATGTGCAACTGGGGTCAGAAGTGAGGGTGGTCTTGTGTGGAATTTTTCCCTCTCAACGTTGTAATTGGCCAAAACTTTTTGCAGTGGGCACAGATTCAAACTCCAGCATCAGAATTTCCTGGGTGATTTTTTTAAAATGTAGCTTCCCGGTGCCACTCAAACCTACTGAATCAGAAGCTGGAGGGGGTTGGGATGCTGCATTTTTGACAAGTTTCCCAGGTGACTCTTATGCTCTCTGAAGGTAAGTACCAGTGTCCTAGAGAATGAAGACCCAATCTTAGTAGAAGAAGTAATCTCACCACCTTTACCTGTTCAGTTTTCTGGGTAATGCGAGCTCTTGGAAAATAATCCGAAGCGTAAAAAAAAAAAAGCTGAAAGTGATGTCTCCAGATGATCCGTTAGGAAGGCTCTTATGAAGGTTTTGCTTTCTCAGTTCTCTGGCTTTTCACGGAAAAGGGTGATAGTTACTTTCCAGGTGCCAGGAAAGCAGGGACATACGAGGTGTGGTGGTGGGATTTAGCAAAGAAAAGCAGAAGCAGCTTAACCCTGTTTAAAGGGGTCATGTGGAATAATAAGCCCTTGGTCTCACTTGGCTTTCTGGTTGTCCAGCCTGAAGTCATGTTCCCACTGGAACACACTGGTTCAGGAAAGAATTTGTGTTCAAACCAGTGCTGTGCTGGTGCTGGGTCACAACATACTTGAGAGCTGATTGTGTGTATTTCTTCCCAATCTCACGTTTAGTGACATCACATGATAGGTCGACATTGATCATGGTGGGAGTATTTTTACCATAGAAATCAGCAAGCTGTACAAATCAGGCTCCAACCTCACTGGCTGTTAAATATTTACCAGCACTTCATTGGTGCAAGTGGAGGCTGATGCCAAAGGGAGGTACTGACATTTTCTCATCCTTTTACCTGCATTGAATAAGAGAGCTGTGATTTACATTCAAACACCTGGATCTGACCCTGGAAGATCTGAAAACAAAAAGGACAGCTGATATAATAAAGGTCATTTGCTTATCTATGTCAATTCGTGAAAGACAGGGTTCATCTTAATTTTATGAATGACATTACAGAAAACTTGAAAGGGGCCATTTGGATATCAAGTATTATTTGTCACTCAGTATTCTTATAACCATTATTATAATGGTACAGACATAATGGTTTAAAAAGAGCCTTAACAGGCTTTGATTTGACTTTGCTGTCAGCAGAAAAAAAGGACAGCTGTAAGAATGTGATGAGTGATGAGTAGCTTTGGATGGTAGGTGTTTTGAGAGTTGGGCTTTGTCTACTAGTGAACACGTAAATGAACCATGAGTTGTATGTTCACTGGTATTCAATTCTACTTTATTTTTCACTGTAATTAAAAATGTTAGTTAAGAAATTTTATTATCAAGGGCAATTGATTGAATTCAAAGCTGATACTGTCAGGTATATGTAAAAAATTTTTTTTTGGACTTAATTATTAAGATCCTATAGGTGAAATAAAAGAAAAAAAAGATTTCTGCCTTTATTCTTACTAGATTTTATTAATTTAAATATTTATCCAATACATTGGGCACTATTAAAAGTGTATCTTAGTTATGTTTACATTTTACTTCTCTAGAATGAACCCACTAGGCATATTTGTATGTCCAGGAACTTCTTAGATGGTGAGGACTGTACACAAACTATACAGATTAATCTATATAGATTAATATATATTTTTATGGAGATGTAAAATATCAGCTGAGTACAATTATATCCTTACCTCTCCTTAAACATTTTTTTTTAAAAGAGAGTCAACTTTTAGACTTGTAAAAAAATTTATTTTGAAAATTCTTTATTTTTAACTGAAAGAACAAAAATGGTCACAATATCTCATAAAGTTAATTCACTTTAATACTGTCTCCTTAAGTTGCCACTCCTAATAGAGTTTTCTGGTATAAAAGATAATGCAGCTAAGAGGAAAGGGAACATTTATTGAGCACTTACTGAGTGCCAGATGCTCTCTTATGTACTTGATGTTCTTTATCTCATTTAATCCTCCCACTAAATTTAGGAGATAAGCACAATCCTGATCCCAGTTTACAGATAAGGAGACTTCAGCTTAAAAAGGCTGAGAAACTGGCTAAGGTCAAGCAGATTCTGAGAGGCAGAGGCAGGGCCAACCTAGATAGTCTGACACCCAAGGCTGTGCTCTTAATTCTCTTCCTATTTGGTCTGAGACAGACAGTACACCGTGAAGGAAGGAGGGAATATCCCAAAGTTTATTCATATGCATGTGATTCTGAAAGTTTTAGCATAATGTGAGTTCATAGAAAAGAGATCTTCTGTATCATTTGATAAAATGAGATTAAATTCCTAAAAAGAGCATTTTGGGTCTTGGCCATTATTTTAGACAGGACCTCCCAAATCCTCAAACACCAAGCTTTGTCTCCAAATCATTGCTAGTAACCGACTGACTGACTGATGGATCAATTAAACAAATCTAGCAGATCGATTGCACCATTTTCATGGAGTTTCCAATCTTGTGAGGACATATGGAAGGATAACTCCTGGTACAGGTTAGACTGATCACCAGGATCATGACCAGTTTTGCCTCTCTAGACACCATTGGCTATGGCTCTTTTACTTCTTAAATAAACTGCTGAAGCCTCCCATGCATGCTCTCACTACCTGGAGGTTCAAAGTCTCCTTCTGTGGCCCATTCCTTAGTGTTATCTTAAAGGTCTGGGCACTTGTACAGGCCTCAGTTATCTCCCACTGAGTTGCAATCACCTTAGTTCATATTCCCCCTTTCAGCGTCAGATATTATTCTTGGGTGTATGGCATGATACTAGGGGGGGCTGGACCCCAAGGAACTTTCACCCTCAGCCCCAGGCTCTGTGAGAGCTAGTTCTCTCCCAGTAATACTTAGGCCCCAGAGTTGAGCCCTAGATACCAGCCAAGATGCTTTTACTTTTGAGTTTCCCATTTAGCTGCAGTTTATAAGGCTATGTGAACTGAACCCCAACTTCTGGACTCCAATCCTGACAGTCTTAGCTATTTTCACATCTGGTTCCACCAAAAAAGGGTCTAGAGGGCTGGGCTCAGGGCAGGTGGTGGAAGGGTGAGATGCTATGGAAAAGGGGTTGGAGTCTGGGCTTCATGCTCTAAGCAGCGGGTGTAGACACTGAAGATTCTTGAATAAGGGAGATACATTAAGAAATGAATGTTTGATAATTTAAGTTGAAATGAACAGATCTCATCTCAGGTAGGAGCATTGGAATGGAAAGAAAGAGATGGCTTATTATCCTTACATTTTAGAGAATTCGTAAGCATTTCACTTAGCTCTGCAATCATGAACTCAAATCAGATGTAATTGCTGGTGGTCATAGCAGATTCGGGGAAATTGGAGTCCAAGAAGAGAGTGAAAGCCAAATTGTGTATTAGAGTTTTCCAGGTTACCAGAAATAGTTGGTTTAACTCATTTCCCACTGACTTAGAGTTTATCACATGGAAACATAAAGAAATAAGGCAGAACACTAACAGTCTGCCACAGTTAACTACTGTAGAACTGTCGAACAAGTCTCATGGGACAACTGTTAGAGGTGTTGTATGCTCCTCTAAGATTCTGGTAACTTGGCTCCTCCCACTTTCTTTTCTACTGCCTCCGCTGCTCACGCACAGCCTTGCCTCCGCTCTTGCAACTCACAGCTTCTGTTTGGTCAAGGATTCCACTGCCTTAAGCCTTCTGATTACTGCCTTTTCTTCCTTTCTCTCTTTAAATTCCCCATCTACTCTCTCTAGTCCAGCACTCACTCAACTTTTTCTTTTAAGGACAGATAGCATCTATTTTAAGCTTTGCAGTCTATAAGTCTCTGCTGCAACTATTCAACTCTGCCATTGTAGTACAAAAGACAACGTATACACAGACGGGAGTGGCTGTGTTCTGAAAAAACTTAATTTATGAACACCCAGATTTGAATTTCATGTAAGTTTAACACATCACGAAATATTACCCTTCTTAGATATCTTTTATTTAAAAATGTAAAAATTATTCTTAGCTTGCAGGCCATATAAAATTAGATGGTGTGGCTGGATATGGCCTGAGGGCTATAGTTTGTCTATCCTTGGTCTAGATTCTTCTCTTATGTTTATATTTTCCAACAGAGGGGATATTTATTGGTTTCACCACTGATCATGTTTAGAGTCTTGGGCTTGGAAGCTGGATTGCTTGAGTTTAGATTCCACATTCTAGCATTTATTAGCTGAATAAACTAAAGCAAGTTGTTCAAATTTTCTGGGCTTCATTTGTTTTTCTTATGTAAAATGAAGATAGTGTTAATACTCAGTTATGTGGGTTCATGCCAGAATCAAACAAGATATAGTGGTGTTAAAGTGCCTAGCTCAGTACTTGGCACATCGTAAACACTCAGTCAATGTTAGTTGGGAAAATGGTGATGATCTATCTATCTTCAGAGCTCTTGACGAAGGCCAACCTATATAAAGCAGACCCAGGAGAGAAGGGCCTTAGTCTATTTTGTCCAATGTTGTAATACATGGTATTAAGAACTTATATGTTGAATGAATCGATAGATCTTTAGTTCTATTGACTGCGGCAAGAATAACAGAGACCCATGCAACAAAGCATAATGACCTAGATATAAAGAATTCCAGCTTATTGTTCTCTCAGAAGGGGTCTATACTCAAGCCACCATGTTCTGGTCTATAATCATGACCAATATTTATTCATCATTCAATATAATAAAGAAGAAAGAAGAAACACTTCAGAGGATGGAAACTACAGAGATATAGAAGAGGTAGTGTTGTTAATAGTGAGATAAAGTTGTTTTAGGTAGAGGAGAATTAACAATAAAACAGAAAGCTGCTCTAAGGGCTTTTTAGTTTTAAAATCTTTTCATTGTAAAGTAAAACCAAGACACAGGAAAGGCACAAATCAAATGCATGGCTCCGTAAATTATTATAAGGTGAACATCATCCAGGTCAAAAAATAGAACACTGTCAGCCACCTAGAAGCCTCTTCCATGTGGCCTGTCTCAGTCAAAACTCCCTTCCTCCTGTTATAAGTAACTGTTATCCTGATTTTTATAGTAATCTCTTCTTTGAGTTTTTCTTTTTATAGTTTTATTAGCTTAATGTGTATTTCTAGACATTGTAGCTTAGTCTTGCCCATCAAAAAAAAAATGATATATCTTTTAAGTCTCTTTTAATCTATAGGTTTCTCCTAGATCCTTTTCATTTTCTTACATTTTTATTAAATAACTGGGGCTGTTTAACCTGTCGAGTTTCCCATAGTCTGCGTTTTGCCGATTTGATACCCTTGGTGCAGTTCAACATGTTCCTCTGTTTTTTATGAATTTCCTGCAAATTGGCAGCTGGATCTGAGACTGGATCAGACCCAGGTTTGATCCCTCTGGCAAGACTAAAGGTGCCTTTATATACTTTAGTGTTCCTTCTAGTTTAGTCATCATTTCCATAATGGTTTTTGGCAAGACTATATGAGGCACAACAATGTCTGGTTCTCTCATTTTTTGTGATCTTAGCAGCCATTGATACTAAATGCCCATATATACTCATTCATAAAGGCTGCAAAAATAGTCACATTCTAGTTCTATCATTTCCTTTTCACATACTAGTTGGAATATTTATATAAATAGGCACTTCCTTTCACCTACTATTTGGCTCTCAGTGGATTCTTTCCTTTAACCATTTTTCAAGTTAATGAATTGATTCCCTATCTTCTGAGGATAACCGATGCTTACTTTAAAAAACATCATTATGCCATTTAAAGGAATTCATGAGTTTAAACAAGCTATAAGAGCTTAAATTTATTGCAATGATATCATTATTGAAGTTCGATTTGTCTAGTCTTTGGCAGATGGAGCCTTTTTGCTGACCCTTGAATTCTTCTGACATGATCTTACTAGTCTTTGATAGCTTCTTTGCTACATGCTATTATAGCATAAGGTATTCCAGGTTCATCTTGTAAATATTTTGCGCCAGACTTGGAATTAGCCTTTTCTCCCCCAAATCCTAGTTTACTGTAGTGAGAAACAATATTCAAGTCCACAAGCTACTAGGTCGATCATTGTTTCTAGTCTTTTTATGTGTGCAGAGCTAGAAATTGTATATATATATATATCTCATGTATATTATGTGTATTATATATATCTCATATGTATTATGTGTATTATATATATCTCATATGTATTATGTGTATTATATATATCTCATATGTATTATGTGTATTATATATATCTCATATGTATTATGTGTATTATATATATCTCATATGTATTATGTGTATTATATATATCTCATATGTATTATGTGTATTATATATATCTCATATGTATCTCATATGTATTATATATATTTAATGATAAAATGATTTATAAATCCTTATTTATATTTTAATTCAAACTTTACATTTTAATTCAAACTTCAAACTTTAACTTCTCCATTACATCAATATCTCTTCTTTTCTTTCATAGCTACTTTTCTATTATACTGCTTTCTTTTTTATAATAGCTTAAATTTCAATTCTTAAGGATATAGGAAATAATGGAATTAGAAAACCCCATAATTACACATCTGTTTTTATTCAAATCACGTGCATAACAGTCTCAAAATAGCAATATGGATATCACCACCAGTATGATTACTGACAATTTAAAGTTTTTGATATGTTCCCCCCATTCTCTCTCCATTTCTTAATAGCCATATTATATCTACATCAGAGCATATAACATTACATATTCTACTGTCTGCCTTTCAGCCCTCATTTCCTCTTACTTTTACAGGTAAATATATATTTAATGCTCATCATCAGCCCTTAAGTTAATGTCTCTCAGGGCATAAGCTCATTCTCTCCACTAGATTCTTCAGGAAGGGCTCTTGGGAACAATGTTCCTTGAGTTCTTGTGTGTTGATAACAGTCAAACTATGTCCATTATACCTGAAAGTAAGTTTTGCTAGATATTAACTCATTGGCTCACACTTTCTTTACTTGAATATTTTAAATATGTTGCTCTATTTTCTTTTGGAATAAAGCCTTGCTATTGAAAAATATGATGATAATTTAATTTTCTTTTTCTTATAAGTCATGAGTTTGTTTGTTCGTTTGTTTGGGTTTTATTCTAAGATGCTGAAAGAATTTTTTCTTTATATTTACAGTCCAGTCATTTTACTAACCTATGTCTTGATGTTGGTTTTTCTAGATTCTCAAGAATGCAGCATCCACTTCAATATGTGGTTTTAAATCACTATTTCAGGGAGGTTTTCTTGATTTATCATTTTTAGTATTTATTCTGTTTTCTAGTTTTGATTTTTTTCTTCAGAAACTCATATTAATTATTTGTTTGACCTCCTTTTCTTTCCTTCAATTTTGATCATTTTCTCTTGAACCTCTTTTGTATATTTCTTCATTTATTTTTGATGCTTAAAAATTCCTCTTTTTCACTTTCTATTTCTCTTGAGACATTATCTAATGTGTATGTACGCTCTGGTGTTCCTTCTGGTTTAGTCTTCATTTCTAAAATGATATTTACCTCGATTTACAGTTCTTTCCTGAAGTCTGTCACTTCATTTATGAGATTTCCTAATTCTGATTCGTGCTGCACTTCCATGTATTAAATCATCTTCTTAATGCCTTTAAACTTGTTTTGAAATAATAGGTTACAGTTTTGATCTTTTTTGACGATACATCTTTCTAGTATGCCTTCATTGTCTGTTGGGTTGTTACTCTGCTACCTGTTCTGTTCTTTTTCTCATTGTATGGGATTTGACCTCGATATTTTTCTATTGTTCATTTCTATATGAAATGAGTTTTCTTGAACTTTTAAGAATGAGGCTGGATTCAGGGTAGCTTTTCTAATTTCCCAGAGCTCCCTCTTCTGTTGCTTTTCTGTAGTGTTCAAAAGTATGGTGGCTTGCTTTCTGAGATTTTCTGGCTCTCTTCCTCTCTTACCTTTGGCCTGGACGTTCTCTTTTCTTCACCTCTATTGTCTATGTCCTGCTCACTGTTGATTCCACTCCCAGCTCTTTCTATTCTGTAGGGGGCACAGGGCTGCATTAGGACTTCTATGGGTTCTAAAACTTTGGGTGTCACATTCTCCATTAAACATGTAAAAAATTATATTTTACAACTCTGTTGATGTTAAGATGAATATATTTAAACATTTTTTTGACCTAAAAGTGCATTTTTTTCTTCTGATTTTAAAAGAAAATTAAATATGCATGAGTCCCTAAAAGGATAGTGGGCCCAGGCACTATGACAACTGTAATCGATGGATAACTTGGCCCTGGGGAGCCCCATCCTGGAAGTTGGTGTGGGTCATATTTTTGAACATTGTTACTGGCTAGACTGCCCAACCCCTTCCAGCCGTTGTGAGTCCCTTGCACTCACTTGGTACCAGACTGTGCAAAACTCTCCCTGTTTCAGCTGCTCTTAAAGTGGTCCACCATGCTTTCTAGAGAA
>NW_006439192.1:17691515-17699295 GCF_000325575.1 Pteropus alecto | reverse complement strand
TTTACAACTCTGTTGATGTTAAGATGAATATATTTAAACATTTTTTGACCTAAAAGTGCATTTTTTTCTTCTGATTTTAAAAGAAAATTAAATATGCATGAGTCCCTAAAAGGATAGTGGGCCCAGGCACTATGACAACTGTAATCGATGGATAACTTGGCCCTGGGGAGCCCCATCCTGGAAGTTGGCTTGTGGGTCATTTTTGAACATTGTTACTGGCTAGACTGCCCAACCCCTTCCAGCCGTTGTGAGTCCCTTGCACTCACTTGGTACCAGACTGTGCAAAACTCTCCCTGTTTCAGCTGCTCTTAAAGTGGTCCACCATGCTTTCTAGAGAATACAAGTTGGCTTGTGTTCTCAGGTTCCTCAGATGCCACCCTGTCACTTCACTCTGCATCCTCCTACACAGACATTGCTATCGTGTACCTGCTCGTGTGTAGGTGTGTGTGGGAAAACTTATCATCCAGCTTTGTTGTAAATGTTGTCTGGGGATTTTTGGTTTTGCTTATCTAGTTGTTCTGTCTGCTTTTATGAGTGGGTTAAGAGAGACTGAAAATTGCACTACCCCTGCTGCCATCTTCCTTTCTCAGAGATTTTAATGAACTTCCAATTTCAAGAATTCAGGACAACCTCCTCCTCTCTTGCCCAACAAATCCAAAGTAAGGTCCTATTGCTCTCCTTTCTAAAATTCTAACAATAAAAAATTGATTTGGAGGTAACCAGCATTCTTTAAGGTTCAGTATCTTTGAAATGATTATGGGAGAGTAAGCTGTTATTCATACACTGGAGTGAATTGTTTTCAGAGAACTCGACTTTCCTGATCCATTGAGTAGCATTAAGAGATGAGAGTGAGATGGAGATGAGAAACAATTTTGAAGTTGGGCTATTTTGGCAAAGATTCAGCTTCTGGATACACAGTGGACAAGTAGTAGAGATTCTTAGGTAGGCATGGAGAAACCAGAAACACTTTAAACACTTTGAAATTTGCCTATCATCAGCCAAACCTCAGAGTGCCCTACACACCTGAGAATCTGTATGTAAATCAATAGGTTTCTACTTTAACTTTCAGTTGTAGTGAATTATATTAGCAAATATCTTGTATTGACTGAAGTTTGAATTTCCACCCCTGGAGGGTTAAAATAGTGATTGGTTAAAACACCCAGAAGGCAGAAAACGTCTCACAATGAGCAGATGCCAGCTTATTGCTTATATTCTTGTGCCTCCCCAAATATGCAGTAACCAACTGCCAGGCCAAATGATTGATGAGGAATAGTAAACCTGCTACTACCTGTCTTTTAAAGAACAAATCGAACCTGGGCAAGTTATTTCAGGCACAAATATGTATTAGTATTTACTACTTATTGTCTCTAGGCCTCAAGTCCATTCTTCTATGCTCTGCTTTGTGATGCTATGTCTATGAGTCTGCAAACTACATTTTCCATACTTGTAAGGGAAACTACATTTCCCTTACTTGGCTTCTTGTAAGGTTCTGCAAATAGTAGATTATTGGAAGGCAGGAGGAAGGAAAAAAAACCTTTCTGTTCCCAGATCGTATTAGCACCACCCCAGTAAAAGAAGAAATCAAAGGCAAGACTATCCACCAGCAAAACCTTTCTGTTCCCAGATCGTATTAGCACCACCCTAGTAAAAGAAGAAAGCTAAGGCTCCAGCCTTCAGCTTCTTTTGGCACTGTTAGCACAAGCTATGCCTTGCCTGTTGGAGGGTCCATTACCAGCCATCCTGCTCTTTGGTGGTCAAACCACCACCACACTAGTTTACCTCAGAGGTAACTTTCAGTTCCTAGATTGTAGAAATCTCAGCTCTTTCTTTTAGGACCCTTGGCTTAGAGTTGCAAGCTACTTACTGCAGTTTCTGCTACCTGGGCACCCTCAGCCCTCAGGACTTGCAGTTTTTTTCTAGTGATGACTTAACCTCAGTATGCCTTTCTTACTCTTTCACCCTTCCAACTAACTCCTAGAATGACATTTCTTCAATTCTAAATGCAGGCATACCTTGTCTTATTGTGCTTCGCTTTATTGTGCTTCATAGATGCTGTGTTTTTTTAGAAATCAAAGGCAAGACTATCCACCAGCAAAAAAGATTTACGATTCACTTTATTGTGATACTCGCTTTATTGTGGTGGTCTGGAACCGAACCTGCAATATCTTTGAGGTATGCCCTTACCTACTATAGTTTTTATTTTCCTGACTGATAATTTTAACTTGTTTTGCAAGATCTACTGGCATTTCAGCTGCTTTTCTTAAATTGGTTAGCTAAGCTTTCTAGTGAATACGTGTTGGGATGTTGGCTGCAAAGGCGAGCTCATGATATTTTTTTAAAATATTTTTTTACTGTTTTATGTTTTTCAGAAATTTGGTCAACTGATATATGCTTAATGGGAGCTTTAAATACATATATCTGAATACAAAATTTGTTATTGCAAGGGGGAATTATAATTTTCTAACTCAATATTGTTAACGCATCTAAGATACTCAAACTATTATGTCAAGAAAATTAGATTTAGGATAAAATGTTATTTTAGAAGTAGGACAAAAAGATTAGAAGCTAAAACCTAAGAAGAAAGATTAAGTAAACTTATTATTTTCCTAGAGAAGACAGAAAGGATGTTTAACATTAAAATTATGAATGATTTTATGGAAGATCATAAATAGCTATTCTAGATATCCATCTTGAGATGGCACATAGCTCCATTTCCACCACTGAATGTGGAATAGAGATTATAACAATGGATTCTTTGTAGTGAAGAGTGTTAGTAAAATCAGCTAATAAGAAATAGTGGGGAATTTCATTCTCCGAATACATACGTATACGGTAAATATATAGATATAGATAAATATATACATATAGATATATATGTATATATACTAAATATGTACGGTGAATATACAGAAAAATATATATATATATATACTGAAAAAAATATATAATATACACGTATTTCTTGCCTGCCTGGGATGAGTTACTGGAGTCCTGCCAAAAGCATGGTATGACCTGCTAACCTCTGCATGGCTTTCTCAGGTTTTAAGACTGTACTTCCAAGAATTTATGATCTCTTTAGCTTTGTTCACTCCTAGCTCTTGTTTTGTTGGTGAAAAGCATACCCAGGGATCTTTATTCAGTTGGAGAGGCTGCTAATTGATTTAAAAAAATACATTTTGTCCCTGGTCACTAATTGACTGATGGAACAGCTGTTGGTCTGACAAAAACCAGGCTGAAAAGCAGTTCCCACTATGGGGTGGTCTGTTGCTAAACATTATTGCTTTTGCTGTCCATTGCAAAAGTACATCCTTACATATTCCCAGAGACTGGGTTAGTGTGTTATTTAAAACTATTTCTTCACTGTCTTTAAAATAATGTCACCTTGAGTAGTCATTAGGTAAGGGTATATTAACCTTAGATATTATTAAAGAATTTAACATTAATTATCATTGAACAGTTCTAAGTGTTTAAAATTATGAACCTGGCCATCAAATAAATAATTCTTCAGATACTGAAAATCTTAAAGTCTAATGAGGTTTCACTTGGTTAATAATAAAACTGATTTTTTTTTAGAATGGAATTAAATGAACTGAGTCAATATTGCCATTACAAATATGATAGAATATTAAAAGTATTAATTTTATTATGAAGCAATAAACTTTGTCTTTTCCTTAAAATACTTATACCTAATACTATATAGTATTGCTTTATATTTGGAAGCATTGCGAAAACCTCTTAATAATTAGTGTGACACTAGATAAATAGAAACTCAATACTGATTTATGAAAATAAAACTCATATAGAGTAATATCAAATTGAAAGGTACGATTACAAATTAAGCAAATGTTATCTGTATTTTGAACATGATGGAATGAACTACAACCAGGATCTTAGCATCCTGAAGTAACAGTGATTATGTCTATATTTTCAGTAGCCATAGAGATAAGCAGAAACATTTTGTCTTCTGCAATATAAGAGAGTCTGATAGTTTTTAAAAAGTCAATAAAGATTCAGTAAGCATTAGCCTCTTGCAAATTATTGTGAATAGCAGGGAGTATAGGTTAATGTTAGTGTCTTAGCTGATTGTTAGTTGACTTTCAGTTCCTTTTGAGTTCCTGTGGTTGTAGCTGTAGAGATTCATGTTGGGGTAACCCAGACTAATCTAGGAACGTCTATTCTCTTACCTTTTTTCAGCTATCTGAGTAAGGTATGACTGAACTGGGAGTCAGGAGACTTGATTTTTGGTTGTAGCTCATGTACTGTAGCACTATGTGATATAACTTTAACAAAGTTATCTAATGTCTCTGTGTCTAAACTTATCCGTTTGCAAAAGTGTTTCTCTCTCTCTCTCTCTCTCTTTCTCTCTCTGTCTCTCTGTCTCTCTGTCTCTCTCTGTCTCTTCCTATATTAAAGATTGGTGGCTTTAATTATTTTTAAAGCAGTGAATACTATTATTCAAATGCATTCATACAGAGAAGCTTGATCTATAATTATATCAAACACATTGCAATGGACTTTCTCTATTGAAGGGTTGGGGGAGCCTGAGTGCTCTAAACACTTCCTGTGTCCCTTTATCTGCCATCTTGCTCCTTGGTAGCCCTTGGGGTACTTGAAAAAAACTCCTTTGAAGAAATAAAGTTAGATGATCTATATGCTGCCTTCCAACTATGAGACACAATTTTAACCTAATATTTTTATGATCTGTAAAACCCTATGTTTATTTTCATACACATAACAAAAGTCATTTATAAATATAAAATTTAGAGTACTGAATATCAACTCATTGTAAAAAAATTCACTATCTGTTTTGTCTGTAAAATTATTTTTAGAGATGTGTATATGCACATATATCTTCAGGTATGTGTCTATAACCACAGGGAGATAGGAAAGTGATAATATCATATGATATATTTGAGAATCTGGCAATGCTATTCAATTCAGTTCCATTCAATGAGCATTTATGGAGCCCCTACTGAGCTGAAGCCACTGTACAAAACTCATAAGGTTCCCAAGGTTGCTAAGATGAATGACAGACTCTTTTCCCAATTTATTTTTGAAGCATCCCCTGTCAGAGATTTTTAACTTTTTAATGCATTTTAAGTATAAAAAGTGTAAGGTACCTAGAGAAAAGTTGCCTGAAGCACATAGAATAAATAAATCAAAAATAAATGTCATCAAATAGGTCAAACATCTTGTGGCCACATATGAGCAATGTGTACCAAGGGTCAAGTATAGCTGTCCCTGAATAGAGAGCTATTTTGTCCTTCTTGTTTATTAATGTCGATCCATCTATACTAATGGATTTAGCATGAAAGGAAGTAAGGTGGGGGTCGAGAAGTGAGAGTCACTAAATCTCAGACTTCCATCCTTCATTAATATTAATGCTTCAACCACTGCATGTTGGCACAACATGGGCTCAAAGCTTAATACAAAAAAAAAAATAGTTCTGATGTTTCCTTATCATTTGACATCAAGCACCAAATGACCTCATATTACATCATGTGCCTTCATTTTTATCCAATTAAAAGGAATTTCCCTTCAGTATGAGACAGTCACGGTCATGATTTTACGTGTTCCCTCGAAGGTGTAGTAATTTAATTTTTAAACAATTTTACTATTTATTGACCCACAATAACTCTGAATGAAAACAGATTTAGCTTGTAGGGATAAACTTATTTTGTAAATAAGCATAAAGTAAACATTTCTTTTAATTAGTACATTTTCATTTTGACTCTTTAAATTTAATCATGGGAGCCATAATCCTGTAGCCCATGAGCACTGGATAGCCTGTGGACGTGAGGAAGCTTAGAATGTGTCTGACTGATCAACTGAGAGGGTTTGTGATGATATTTATGATGGATTGGCAATTCTGTTCTGAATTTCTTTGTGAAACACATGCTAAAGAAAAAAATGGGTTATTTTTCTTTCTTGGAACAAATATACTTTGGTAGAACTCAAAATGTTCACTTACAGTGTTAGAATAATCTTAGAAGTAAAGAATCAAGGTCCACAGAGGTCATATGACTTGTTCAAAAATACTCAGTGAGTAATTGGCAAAGTTGCTACCTTTCAAGACCTCTGCTTCGAACGTAGTACTCTTTATATTCAGAAGATTTTAAAAAATTCTCCAAAACTATAATATGTGATTTAGAGACCCATTTTATCTTTAAGAGTGCTAAAACCAGCAAGAAAACAAGAGAGTAAGAAGGTTTTGCAACTATAACCCAATTCTGCTGCAGTTTATTACTGTGTTTTACTTTTAGTCTTCCTTATGCAAAAGCAAACTCAAACATAGTCGATGCCAGAATAAAGTAAAATAAATAAAAAATAAAAGAAAACATCTTTCTATAAAAAGCCCATAAAATGAATTTGAAAGAAAACTAATAAATATATTTCAGATCTCTCTCCACTTCTCTTTCTCAGCCATAGCTTGCTTTCTCATTTTCTCATGCAATATTAAAGGCCCTATGCTGATGGCAGGAAGACATATGAATCAAGAAGAAGAGACACGGAAGGTGGCAAATTTTTCTCTTATTTTTTTCTATTCTTTTTAATTTTAAGAGATTTTTAGAACATGTAAATGTTCATTCTTGGGTAATCATGTCCTTACTGGCTTCCTTCAGGGTTGGGGCTGAGAGGGTAGTGTGTTAATTTGTGCAAGTGTCTGGGAGATGCCCTGTCTGGGTCTGTCACAGTCTGGATGTGACTCTAGAGTAAGCTACTCTGGGAGGCCTGAGCCAGGGTCAGGCCAGTAGCTGGGAGGCAAAACACAATTCTTACTCTAAGTTCCATTTTAATAATCTAATATTTACATCTAACTGTTTCCTGAAAAATAAACAAAACTCTCTAGCTTTTAATGCCAACCTGCTTCAAAGAAAGAGCAACTACTTATGTTCTATCATTGCTATTAAAATTTGCAAGCTATTATTTAGATTACACATTTCAACTTAGAGTAATTTCTCAAAGTTAAAGAGAAAAGTTTGCTAAATATGACAGAGGTTAGAAAGGGTTGGTGGATAATTTTCGACATTCATATTTCTTTTTACTTTTAGGAGATAAAAGCAAGCAAAGTGTAAAAAGAGAAATGGTTTTTAATACTGAGTAGAAAAAGGCAATATACATGCACAAAATAGATGCTTTATTTGAATTAGTATTTACATGTTTTGTAAGCTCAAATAATATATGTTTTTCATTATTTTAGTAAAATTAAAGAATGGGCATTCAGCTATCTTTAAAATTTCATATTGCTCATGCTCGTTTAGGCACGCCAGATCATTTTGGTATAATAAATTCTCACAAGAGTGTTGCACAGATACTAACAGACAGTGTGATATTTTTCTTTTAAATGTGAATTGAAGAAAAATATTAGTACATAGTTACATTTTTATGTTAGCCATTATTAGAATTTACTAATGAAAAATCTGACATGCTATTTCCTATTGCTTTAATATGTTATATATTATAAAGTGTTTTTCTATATTATAGGCGCTAATTGCACAATGTGCAAAAAAATTCTTTGCAATTTCGTGTGATTTATGGGCCTGCCACTGGTGACTAGGTGTGGGAGAACTTTGGCTTTTGTGGACTTGTGGGGGGAAAGGATGTGTGAAAAGTCGAGGAAGCCCAATTAGAGAAAGGCACTGAGAAAAATTTAAAAAAATTCTGTCCTGCTGAGAGGCAGGCATTTTTTCTGGATGACAAATGTCTGGAGTGCTCAGTTTTACAAAAAAAAAAAAAAAAAAAAAAAGAGGGCACCCCCCCGGCCTCTTCTCCTTTTGTC
>NW_006439192.1:17603424-17691422 GCF_000325575.1 Pteropus alecto | reverse complement strand
AAAAAAAAAAAAAAGAGTGCTCACCCCTGGCCTCTTCTCCTTTTGTCATGTAGGTAACTTAAGCTGTGGAAAAAGAGACCATCTGGAAAGAAAGCTGTAGTTTCACAGAGCCAACATTATTCTCACCCCTCCTCTTCCTCTCTCTTTATGGATGGCAAACAGTGTTCAGATGACAGATTTTGGAAAATTGTCTTAGGAGGTAAATCGTCAAGCAGTTACAATGTATTGATATTTTGGACGTTTCTGTTCATTTTGTCATACGGTTAAGGAGGCTGATAGGCTTTTTGTGAACTGCTGAGCTTCGAGAAGGCTTTTATCTTCCACTCAGTTTTAATTGAGGAATTTGTGGGATTTTGCCACCTTGTAAGGTAAGTTAAACGTAAATGCCTTGTGATTTATATGTGAACGATTTTTCATTATGTAGTGACATAAATCTTATTAGTACACTACACTTTTCAGATATCATGGTCAAGAGAAGAAATTCTTTACCAGTTTTCCTTGTAAGTGAGAAATTAAGTACACCATTTATGTTATTAATGGTACGATATACTTGTACTTTATCATGATATTGCTTCACTAGAGTTGTCACCTTAAGTGGCACTAATTGAATTTCAGGCAAAAACAACAACAACAACAAAGTTTAATAAGGAGAAATATAGAAATTTTGCAGCTTTCATTAGCCTAAAAGATTCATAATATTTTAGCCTCTGGGAGTGGAAATATCATCTTGAGAAATAACTTTATGAGTGAATGCTACTGATTTCGACAGGCATTGTCTTGACAAGAGCCAAATGAACACTATCTTTAAAATCTAATCTGAAGGCAAAACAGGTTTGTTAGTGTGATTATTAAAACAATTGCCACCTTCTGGTGTAAAGTGATGTCAACAGTGAACAATCAAGTAATGCCCTTTGCTTTGGTACAGTCAAGCACTCAAAGCTACCGTGAAATAGGATTGGACAGGACCTTTCATTTCATATGAGAATTAATTCTCTAAATGCAGTGGAGAGGAGGCAGCTTATTTTTTTTTCCCCCAGCAAGCAGCTAGAAACAAATCTGCGGGAGGCCATATTTTTTCTTATTCATGTCTTAGTGTGTGCATGTATGTGTTAGCAAGTATTAAGGCCATTAATTTATTCTTTACATGCAGTTTCATCAGAAAAGAAAAAAAAAGGCAGAAATTTCCCCAAAGCTTTACAAGTTAAAAAATTATAGTTCTACATCTAAATTGTTTATGAAGGATTGAATTAAAGGTCACATTTCTTCAATTGCACACAAGCTTCCCAGATGCTCTGGCATTCTCTGTGAAGGCGCAGAGCTCCACTCTGGGCTTACTGAGTGTATCCCCAGGCAGAGCCATACTCATGTAATTTGTGGCAAACCTCAGTTACGAAGACATTCTGCTCTTCTCAACAAAGTTAAGTTAGTAGCCGTAGAAGAGAAAAATGCCACATATACTCAATTATCGAATACCCTGCACTGTACATTAGAAATATTTTGCAAGTAACAATTCTACAGCATAGTACCTTGGATTTAAGAATGTACTGACCTTAAATGAATTCAAGGTAGAGAAACAAATATTAATCATGTAATTTTATATGTAAATTTATATCTCACAAAATTATCCTTTGTAAATTTATATCGCACAAAATTATCCTTTGTGTCTGTTAATAATGCCTTTAATTTTTAAAATTCCATGCATTTACCACTTCTTGAGCTTCTATAGTTGACAACACAAATACAAGACTAAAAAAATAATCAAAGATTAGGTGATCAATAACATATTTCTTCTCCGTAAGAGTATTTCTTCCATGTACAAAATTCCTGTTTGATTTTTCAATTATTCAAAATGTCAGAATGATAGATATAAGAGAGTAACCAACTAACTAGGGAAATCTCTGCCTAATAATATTCAATATAAAGATTCAGAACGATGCTTCATGATGGATTAAACTTTCTCCTGTTCTGCCTCATTAGGATTCTCCCAATTTGATCCAATCCAAACCTATTACTTAATATATATCTAACAGTAAAATTGCATAAATGTTCACTAGTACAATAGAAGCTAAATGAGCAGTTTCAGATAATTTAATTAAGTTGTAGGTCTTCTAATATAATTCCATAAGTATGTGAACTTTTAACTTGTGTTAACTCAATTTCCTTATGCTTTCATTTACCATTTGTTGGGGACATTACAGTGATTAGCCAAAGTCCTTCCAGCTCCTAATGTTCTCCATAAATTTTGATTTAAATTGACTGTCACTTTCTCACTATAATAAAGTAGATATTTGACATCTCCAAAAAGAGAACTGGTCTAGTATATTACGTTGTCAAGAAGTGGAACCTTTTTCCTCTATTACACAAAATCCACATAAAATTCACCATAGTAAAGACCATTAAAATAAGTCAGAATGAAGAGTTGGGTACTACATATTCACAAATATATTTATAATTTAGAATTTGTTTTTGAAAAAATAGTCTCCAATGTACCCTTGGTATTAAAAACACACAGGATATCATTTTCTCATCTAATTGTGTATTTGGTGGCCCTCGATGTCTGGTAGTTGAATTTGTCAGCATTCAGGAACCCCGAGTAGGAAGATAGGAAACTAACTGCTATTATACTTCAGTTGAAGTCAATGACAAGAATTGGCTGAATGGATTAAGTTCAGATGCATTTCCAACACTTTCTCAAATAACTAAAAGTGAATATATTTATTTAGAACACAGCCCTTATTCTCACAAATATATATTTACCTCAAACTCGCTTTAGTTCTAACAAAATGACTCAGTCAATAAGGTTTTGTTATCGTCAATTACTGTCCTTGAAGTTATCTGGACATTCCAAAAATAGAGGCCTCAGTTCAGTATCCAGAGTGACCTAAAAAGTTCAGGAATGGTAAGAGAGATGTTTTCCAGGTTTAGGGCTGGACTTTCTGCACTGGATGGATTAAGCAGCCAGACCTGCTTAAAATTATCAGGAAGGCTGTGAGACAACAGTTTGCAAGAGGCAAGGATTGGGAGTCCTTGTGGCTAACGGTTGCACATAAACAATTGCTTTTACAATGTTTTTGGCATCAGTCATCACTAGAGGCTGCCATTTACGGCTTTGTTTTTTTAAAGCACTTTTTGCCCACCAAATGTAACACGCGACTGTAGAACCTTTCTGGCACCTATTACTGTAGATGAATATTATCTTAAGTAATAGTAAGATTAAATAAAGTTTATTGGGCACTTACTATACACTAAGCAATTTATAAGCCTGTTTATATGAGGACTCCACTGTTAGCAACTGTTGGGATCCCTGTTTTATAAATGGGATACCCGAGGCACAGTGAAATTAATTAAATCACCAAAGGTGGCTACCCAGGCAGCCTGATTTTGGAGTCAGTGTTCTTAGCCAGTGCACTACATTTAGTCAGTACACTAAATTGTCCTTGTTACAGCCATGTTTCACCTACTAGATGGCATTATAGTGAGGCTACCATGCATATTTATGAATATCGAATGAATATTCATTTTATGAATATTAAATGCTAGATCCTAAGATACATGTTTTCTTGTAACATAAGTAGTGCACAACTGTAAAAAATTTAGAGGATGTTGATAATCCAAAAGAAGAAAATAAAAATTGTTACTAATTTCATTACCTAGAGACGACAACTTTTCGGATTTTACTTTACATTCTTCAAGTCCTTTTCTACACCTCTTTTAAATATAAGAATTTAATTACACTGAGCATAGTTTTTATAATCTAATATTTGATTTAATAATTTATCATGAACATCTTCCAACGTCTTGAAATATATTTCTATAACATCTTTTAAAATATATTCTTGAATATTTCAATTTTGAGAGAAGTCAAGGTACGCTATTTTATAGCACTAAATCTCAACCTGAATTTCACATGTGGCCTCAGCTGAAACTATTGCCACATCTTTATTTCTAGGGAGTTTAAAGTGAGGTCACGGAGAGGTGAGCAGTGGTCAGGATATTGCAAGCACACGTGCAACACGTGCCGATATGGGGAGACTCACTATTCCGCTATATATATTTTTCTTCTTCAATATCTCTGCATGGTAGAGATGAGCAAATATGTTATATATAACTGTTTTGTAAATGAGTACTCTTAGGTAAAAGGGTAAAATGGTTGGCTAACAGCGAAGTAGTGTAAAGCCTTGGGGACAGGGCTGACCTTTAGTCGAGAGTCTTGGTCACTCAAGTTTCTGTTGCTTTCCTCCATGACTGTGCCTGAGGGTAAAGGGTGGAAGTGACATCTTTACGGAAGCCTCCCTGGTCAAATGCAATCAGATTGACTGAAAGCTCTCAGAGAACTAGACATGATTCTCTTACCTGGTCAGCACACGCTGGTCAGAGAAATGACCGATGAAAAGTCACTCTGTACTGTTACCGGACAACCATTTCAACATTTCATTTAAAACTGCAGTAAGTTAAGGTGGCTTTTTGAATTATGTATTAAACTCAGCTTCCAAATATAGCTTTGGTTGATATTTCAGCTAAATATCTCAGAAACATCAATGTGCACAAACCACAGCTCTCATTCTCGTATTTGTTGGTCTGGTTGTCATTTCCTATTACGGTTCACTCTTGACTCTGGCATTCTAGCACCTAATATTGAACCTTTAGTATTAAACCACCCCTCCACCTCCTTGCTCTCCATTCTTTGTCTTGAGCCATGAAAGCTGCCAAGATATCCAGTTTTCTTCAAAGTACATGAACTCTGTCTGCAATTCTGATGAAAGCACAAATTGATACTCATTGTCCAGTGGGGAATACTTAGTTCTATCAACCTTTCTTCGATATCAAAGCCTCAGTTGTACGCTCACTAATAATCACTAATGGAAGCTGTGGTGCTCACTGCAATCTTCAGATTCATCAAAATACTCCCTGGGGACTTAGCCGCTGGTGCCAATAGGTCTTGGCACCTGAATCACTTCTTAAACTTTATCCCCCCTCCAGCACAACCTTTCCATTCCTCCCTATCTCCACTCTTTCTTTCATTCATTTTTACAACAAATAATAAATATCAAACAGGTCCTGTTAAAGTCGCTTCCTAAATACCTACAAAATCTCTTTCTTTCTCTCCATTTCCACTGCTACTCACCACCTAGCTTAGGCCATACTCATCTATTATGTGGATACTTGCAATAGAATAGCAACTTTTCTCCTCACATTGACACGGTTCCTCTGTAAATCAGTTATTCACAGTGATCAGAGTGATCTTTTTAAAAAATGTACATGTGGTCATGTTAAAATCTTTATGTGAACTATGAGCAGGATATCCATACATTTCTGTTTGCTGGAATTGTACCAGTATTTGCTTGTTACAATGATTAATAATGTCTCTTTCACTCTTGAGAGTATTCTACTTTAGAGAATAAATTACATGGTCATATTACCTATGAGGCCTTACCACACTGACTTCTGTCTACCTCTGTAGCTAGATCTTTCTGTTTTACAGCTACATTGCCCTTGCAGGTCCTGGGGTGTGCCGTATTTCCTTCCAACCAGGACTTTTGTTCATGCTTTTCCCACTTTCTGGAATGTTTTTCAAATCTTCTTTCTCTTCTAATTTCTACTCATTCTTCAGATCTTGCTAGAAAGCAAACTCTACGAAGACAGGAGTTTCTGTCTGTTTAGATCATGACTGTATTTCAAGTGCTTAGAATAGTACCTGACAGATAATAGGCACTGAAAAAATACTGGCTGAATAAGGAAAACTTTCCTGCCCTTCCTCTTCCCTTCTCCCCCAGAATTTGTTTGGTTTCTTTATGAAATGTCATAAAACCATGTACTTTCTTTCAGAGCACTTATCTCAGTTTATGATCATATAATTTTTTTTTCACTAGACTTTGACTTTGATGGGAGCAAGAATTCTATTCATTTTGCTTATTTTTCTCTGTGTATCACATACCATATGTACTAATCTAAAGATGTATTGTCTGAATAAATGAATGAACATTATGACAATAGTACCATATTAAGTATGTTAGCAATTCTAAAATATTAGATATGGTCTCATTGTCTGGAAGCTTATAATAGAGCCTAGGAAGAGAAAAAGCAAAAATACACAAGTAGGTGGCAGTACAAGATGCTGGACTGACTCAGAATTTTAGAACAAAGGACTCTAGAAATTATACCAATCAACCCTAACTCATCATAGCAGCAATAAGTGACTATCACACAGTGATCATGACAGTCACATGAGGTGTCTGGATAACAACTACTTGTCGAGGTAAAAATACCTCGGGTGAAAAATACTGCTGTGTCCTTGAGTGTCAAGGAAAGATTTTACGGAAGAAGTAAACTTGAATTGAGTTTTGAAAGATTCACTCTCAAACATTTATTAAGTATTATATAACAACAAGAATAAGACACAGTCCTTGTCCATGTAGATTAGAGGTTGACAAACTATGGCCTTTAGGCCAAAGCTGGCTACCAGTTTTTGTAAGTAAAGCTTTTTGGGAAGGTAGTCACACCTATTTATTTACATCTTGTTTGTGGCTATTTTCACACAATAACAGATCTGAGTATTCACAATGAAGATAATGCTATCTGGCTCTTTATAGAAAAGGTTTGCTTACTGCTAAGTTGAACTCTCAGAGTGAGTGGGAGAAACAGCCATAGAACAGCCAAAATTGTATGGGATATGGGCTGAAAGGAGACATGTCAGAAGCTCTGTGGAGTAGTTGAAGAGGAAGTACTTGATTAGTTAGGAATGGGAGCCAAGAAGTGTGAGTGATGCCTTGAAGGATCAGAGGATGGGTAGGATTTGATTATAAAGAAATAAGAAGGAAAAAAAAGATACTCTAAGAATAAGGTGATAAGGCAAGAATGACTGAAATCTTCTTTGGAGGGAAATACATAGAACTTCCAGTTGGGACTACAAATTCCCATTGAGATGTACACGGTGAAAACGTCATTAAGTGAAGTTCGAGGAAATAGACAGAGAGCCTTGACTATAAGGCAGAAACATTCAACATTTACCAGAAAGCCTAGGAAGAGACTTTGAAGGTTCTTGTCCAGGGCAATGATATGAAAAAAGGGACTAGATTTGTAGACTCTAAGTCTGATGACATAGAATGGGAGAGAGTCAGAGAGACCAAGGATGAACCCTATTGAGGGGGATAGAAGAAATTGGATATCTGAGAGCAAATTTAGCTCACAGAGAGGTCTTTCTCTGTTCATATGATGTTTGAACAGTAAAAAAAAAAAAAAAAAATTAGCTGTTCATATTTATGAAAGGATATTTTACATAAAAATCTCTACAATTTCTACAATTTCTTAGAAAATCAGACTATCTGGCAATGCTGGGCCTGCATTCTTAAATGGCAACAATGGATTGGAGCTGAGCAGTGTTGTGTGGCGTTGGCCAGAGCAGGCTCCATTTAATTACGTAACATAGCACCTGTGGGTATTGAAATCTGTGGCCTAGTATATCATAGTCTGAACATGAAGTTTGGAAAAGTCTTCAATTAGAATGGAGCCAACACATTCACCTTTCTTTTCCTGTCCTGAACTCCTATCTCCTGACTGTTCTTTTGAAGTTTTCTGAAGATTCACCTCCTTCAATTTTAAACACTGAGTGTGTGTGTGTGTGTGTGTGTGTGTGTGCGTGTTAGACTTTTCATTGGATTGTGATAGATCTTGTAGGTGAACATCTATCCTGAGGTTGACTTTGGATTAAATGCCACTGTAGAATATCTTTCTTTTCTTCCTCACCAATTTTTCACAGACCACATCTTAATTGCAAACCAAATATTTTGACCTCCTCTGCTGTTTCCTAATACTGTAGTTTCCATCTATTTCTTCTTACTTAATGGACTACAACAGCTTTTGTTTATGTTTTTCAGTCGAGTTTTATTTTTAATTCTTCCTCAAACAAAAATTGTTTCTCCCCCCCCAAAAAAAATTTTTTTAAGAGAGTAGTTTGTGTTACATTCCCAAAAGGATTATTTAAATTCCTTCATACAATATTTTTCTTTTTTCTCCCTTTGCCTGGTGGTTAAAAATAGGCTAAAATGCATTTCAATATAACTCTTGATGATATGTGATTCCAAGGGAAGGAAATGTTGTAAATGGCAGTTAATCTGTTTGCACTCCTGCTGAGCTGAGGTGCTTCCCCATTACCCCTCCCTGGGACACTGGACTTACTGTCGATATACTGCTATATAAGTAGAGAGCAGACTTCACAATGGATTCTGCTGAGTAAGCGTTATAGACACACATCCGCGTGTAAAGCCTGGTTGTGATCTGGTTACATGTGTTTTATGTTTTGAGAAAAATGATTTGGCTATTGAAAAAGCAGTTTAGGTCAGAATTCTGTGTCAAAAACAGGCTGTAACAGAGTGGGAACCCTGCTAGAAGACTTGATAACTAATTTTTAGTGTTTTATAAAAAAATACATGTTATAGCTTTTCTGCTCTATAAGTATATAAGTACCAAAAACTTAGAGTAACATCTTATCCTAGTTGGAAAAGGCCAGCCATAAACCTTTTTTTGGTAGCTTTAACTTTCTTCTGCCTGTTGGCAAAGGGAGGAGTTAAAATAGATGATCCTAAGGTGCTTTTGTGCCAACTCTGTGAGTTAAGAGATGGATGGTGGCCTGCATCTATCCATAGGAAGTCTCGGTTTTCATGATGCCTGAGCCAAATTGCATGGACCAAGAAGCTGCTGAAAGTCCCATTTTCTCCCTGGGGTAAGAATTGATATGGGGCAAGACTGAGTGGTTACAACGCAAAGCCTGCGTGATGAAGTGAAAAAAGTGTGGGCTTTGATTTCAGACAGACTAAGGTCCATATTCAAATTTGACCTCATCGTTGTTTACTCAATACCTCTTCCTTTGGTTTTCTCTTCTGCAAGAAACTAATACCTATTATATTAGTCAGCTTGGGCGGCCAAAACAAAATACCACAGATGACGGTGGCTTGAACAACAGAAATTGACTTCCTACCAGTTCTGGAGGCTAGAAGTCCAATGCCAAGGGGCTATCAAGGCCGGTTTCTGGTGAGGCCTCCCTTCTTGGCTCGCAGATGGTCACTTTCTCATTGTGTCCTCATGTGGTCTTTCCTCTGTGCACTCTCAGAGAAAGATCTCTGGTGTGTCTTCAGTCTTCTTATAAGAACACCACTAGTTCTATGAGATGAGAGCACCACCCTTATGGCCTCATTTAATCTTAATAACCTCCCTAAAGACTCTATCTCTAAAATACAGTCATGTTGGCACTTGGGCCTCCATATATAGATTTTAGAGGGGACATAACTCTGTCTATAACACCTCTCTTAGAAGGTTTTTGTGAAGATGAGACAGTAAAATGAGATGACATATGCAAAATACCTGACATAGTTCCTGTTTCTATCTGAAAGCACATGTATGATTCAAGAATGTACTCAAAAGATTTCTGACCTCATTATATACTCACGATAAGGAAACAAGTAGCAGTTGATAAATTTGACGTTTACTCTGTAAAATACTGTGTGTACAGTAGGGTGTCTATTTCTTAAAATATTATTTCAATAATTTATTGATTATCAATAATTAAGAATTTATTTGGCTCCCAGACTTAGTTCATTTTCCTAGATCAAGCAAAATTGATTGGGTAGAGGCATGCTGCCTACCCCTTTGCAACAGGCTTCACTTACTTCTACAGCTAATACTCTACAAGCAGCCCTGACCAGCTGCTCTCCACACCATTGGAAAGTGTGGCCAGATCATCAGCTCATCTGAGGCCTGCTACCTGACTTTATGAACAATGTCTGTGCTATTGTTTCCTGGGAGAAATAATGGCAAGCCAGTGTGTATGTGTGTGTGTGTGTGTGTGTGTGTGTGTGTCTGTGATATCAACATATGTCTATCTCTATATAAATAGATACAGACAGAGACAGAGATACAGAGATAGAGATAGAGAAAAACAGAGGAAGAGAGATCCTATATAGACTTGATAGTTGTTGAAAAGTACCCCAAAGATAATTAAGTGGTAAAAAATATCTTCATAGAAAGAAGAGCATCAAGACAAAGACAACTGGGTAGCCAGAAATGTCTTCAAGCTGTGTATGGATAATCAGACATTGATAGCATTATGTATTATTTTTACCAAAATGATCTCATGAATAAGGAAATGTTTTGGCAGTGTGTTGACGCTGGCTTAACCATTAGTATTCTTTTGGAGTCTAAATAATTTAAAAAAATTTGTATACGAGTTTAGGTTTCTGTAGCCATAAAACTACATTTAAAAATCCCTGAAGTATAATATTTGGGCAAAAAAGAGAAATAATTGAGAAGAAATATCAAAGGTGTTTACTATCTAAGTTGAGAATGTGGGAATGGACAGAGAGAAGATCCAGGAACCCTTTGCCTCTGCAATTAATATGCATAATTAGGCAGGATCCAGGAGGTAGATGAGCAGGTATTGGAATAATTACAAGTGTTTACATTTGGAGATGCCTTAGTCTCTCCTGACATAACTCAGAAACTCCAGTCTTCAGTGTAGATTTATTAGTACCAAGCAATGTTTCAGGCACTGGGTAAAATGAGAACATGTTTTGAAAGGAAAACAGCCATCTATGTGAATATGTCAATATTCTTTGAATAGTATGCTCTTCATGAATTTATATTTGTACAGTATTTTTTTTTTTTCACTTTGTCCGATTGAAGTTTCAGTGGCTGGCTTCAAAAGTGGATCCTGAGGTTTCTGGGTTCACTGTCCAGGGGAAAGCTAGATCAATTGCTGGAATGAAAGTGAAAGGAGATCTGGGGTTCGAGTCCTTAAAAGAAACAGAGAGCAAACTGTTTTAACAAAAGCAAAGGATGTGGAATGGTCTCGAAGAAAGCAAGAATGGATTCAGAGGGTAATGGACAAAAATAGTGGAAAGGTATCCCCTGGTCATAGAATGGGAGTATATTGTGAGATATCCGTACTCAATTCTGTAACCAGAATCATTCTTTGGATGGTACATTCCACAATTATTGGAATTAAGAGAGATAAGCATCATTTCTCAGAAGGTGAATACCAATTACATTTTATTAACCTGGATTCTTCTTCGTCTTTAGATCTTAGATTTTTGTATGACTGACTCATATTTCACTGCTTTAAAATATTTTTCCCATTCGATATTTTTATTCTGTATGTACACGTATTCTTAATCTTCAGTTCAATATCTTCTGTTTGTGAGGTGTTATCTGAGACTGTAGAGCTATGCAAAAACAAATAAGATGCTTTGTCTACGTATAAATCATGTATAGTTAAGGGGGGCAATGGATATGAACATAACAAAAAACAGTATATTGTCCCCACCTTTTACTCCTGCCTTTATTTGGTAATTTAGTCATACAGAATTCTTTGCAGTTTCATAATATATTATGTATCGTGATATATATCATAATATATGCTATGCCTCTGTGTCTCCATGCAGCCTGATGTCTCCCCCTAGAAATTTTCTTAGCTTCCCTCTTGTCTCAACAACTCTTATATAAGGCTCACCTTAAGTATGACCTCTGGGAAGCCGTCTCTGACATCCCAGTTTTGATGTCGATGATCCTAAATCTCATACTGTATTGTTATAATGCCTCGAATTTCTTTAGTCTGAGTAACTGTCCTCACCACAAAAAAGAAGGGGCAGAAACTCCTCCTTTATCTGTAGTTCTCGTATCTGGTATGTAGGGAGTTAGGACGCCTTTCAAGATTCCTGAGCTGAGGGAGGGTGGTCATGACCTGATTATCTGATCTCTTATGTGTGCAGTGTGTGTGTGTTGTATATATGCATTCATGTATGCATTTTCCTTAGGATGTTCCAGGTTTTGGAAAAAGGAAGAAATAACTAACATTTACCTGGTATATAACATACCTGGAAAACCTTGAATATAAAGGGTTTGTATACTAGACTAAGTCTGGTAAAGGGACGACTAAACAAATACAGGGTACATATTCAAGTTTTGAGGCCAAAAAAGAAGCATCAATGATATATGGCAGAATGGGGCTGGGAGGAATTCCTGGAAATTTGGTTCTAATCACTTTTCTGCCGGTCTCCAATTATAGTGAGCAAGATAAAGGCCTCAGACAGGTGTACTAAAAATGATTAAATTCATTTTATGATGTTATGATACAAACAATGTAATATAACATCAAAAGACTGTACAATAGAATGCTGACATTTTAATGCAATAAATGAAATTGGAATATTCAGCTTCCTATGAAACAGATTGTAGTTTTGCTGCCTCATTTATTATTCTCTTTTTACAGAGTTACTTCTGCAAAGTCTTCAAGGGTCTTTTGCACTTTGCTATTACTGGATCTATTACTGACATAGAACTAGTTACTTTGCTTCATCACCTTTAACCCCACTCATAAAGCATTTTTTCTTCCTCTTACATGAAATTACACAATGAAAAAATTTTCTGATTTTGTATTTTATTTCATTTTGTGGTGCTTTTTTCTCTACCATATTCTTCTTAGTTTTAAATCTATTTTCTATGTGGAAGTTTGCATAAAACCTAACATCTATTAATTTGTATCTATCTACAACTTTTATTCAGTATACTATAAAATGTTCATTTTTATTATTGTAATCATAGATAATGCATAGATAACATTTTAATCTAAATATTCATGCATTTTTTTCATCTTCAACTACCAAAGTTCTTCATGTTTATAGATTATTACTCAAATATTTTATAAAATTTGCTAAAATGCATCACCAGAAATGTGTTTTTATGTACATCTTTGTGTATATGTGTGGGTAAAAAATATCTATTACCAAAATATTGTAGAAAACAGAATTAAAAGGGAGGTGAGGTTCATATTCTTATTCAAAAGTTAATTAAATATTCTTTTGAGAATATAACACTGGAAGCTGGTTTCATCAAGTAGAGAAAAATAATACATTTCTTGATTTATTTTTTATTTATCAGTTGCATTTAGACAGTTTAATTTTTATAAAGAAAACTTTCTTTAATTCTCAGCATTGGGACCAAAAGACATTTATTGCTTATAGAAGCAATCTAAGTTTTTTTTTTTTTTAATGTGATTCATAAAGAAACTTCACATGGAGGTAGTATTTGTTTTTAACTTTAAAAGACAGAGATTCTCTACTTTCATCATTCTCAAGAATAAGAAGCTTTAACAACATCCCACTACCAAACCCTGGGGCCTCAGGCGAAAACAAATATGGCTGTCTTTGCCCAGCTCACACTCTCAGTTCTAAATCCTTTAGAAAGGTGTTTTTAATCTACTGACAGAAAGTTTGGTGGAACGAGCACAGACTTTGGGTTAGAAACAGGCACACTCAAATCACCACTCTACCCACTGACTACAGAACTACAGGAACTCTATGAACCTGAACTTCTGTGTAAAGTAGAAATAATGTCACCGTCAATCTCAAGGAATTGTCTCAAGAATGATATACTTAGCATGATGCTTGACCCAAAAGGTGCTCCAGAAATTGCTAGTCCCTTTACTGTCAGAGGGAGCAGTCCACTAATGCAATATACATAACGATAGCTAAAATGGCAATCTAACTGAACAGAAAAAAAATGACCCCAAAAAGCAGTCCTCGATAGAGAAATCAGACTGTCAGTTAATGGAAGCACAAACTTTTAAAACATAATTAAAGCATGTTTAAATGTAAGTAGATTAAAATTCTATACTGCAGAGACCAGGAATGGTTAGTCCCTAAGCAGAGTGGGGAAGTCTCACCACATCCGAAGGGCCTTGGAGAAATCACCAATACTCCAGCCACAGAGAGTCGGCTCCATCTCAGGAGGCAGAACTAGGTTTCTCCAGGTAACTTAGAGCTCTTAAAAGAAACTCACTAGGGGTTGCCTCTATCTTTTGCAACTCCTGGGATTTAACATAGACAGTAAGATTCTTTTTTAATTATTGCTTTGGGTCGTATCTTCCAAAGCTTTGGTCCAGCACATTATAAGTGGATGATAATTCTATACTGGCTTTTTATTTTGGCCTCAAACTCACAGTAAATACATGCAAAAATGCCCTTGTAGCCTTCGCTGAGATGCGTGGAATGGGGGTTGGGGAAGAACTTGTTTACGGCCACGAATAAGCTGCTGAAGTCTGATGCAGCCCAGCCTCATCAGGCCCTTTTAATGAACACACCATTCGTGTAAGATGGGTCCCTGCACCAGATGTCATATCTAGCTTCTGCAGTTGTATTTCAGCATCACTCAGCAACGAACAGATAAGGTAATATCTCTGAAAGTTCCCAGATGGAATGCTGCCAGACTTTCATCACTGACCTCCTACTCTCCCTTTTTTCAGGTCTGGAGGGCTGCAGATGTAAAGAGAGGATGGAGGACAGAGGAAGAAAGACAGAAAGGACACTTGGATGGATTGCAGATAAGGAGGTTCCTGGAGCAGAGAAAGGCACAGAAGATCCCAGCAGAGCTTTGGTCAGTGAAAGGAGATGTCAGAATGCCACTGAAAAATGTGGCTGGCTCTTTTAATGTGTCCTTTGTAGTCAAGCTTATGTTTTTACTACCGTCCTTATTTTAACATGTGTGAAAAATAAACAAATAAAATTTAAAAGAGCCCTAGACAGAGAGTCGGGACTTTCTCAGTCTCTATTCTTAAATTTATTTCCTAATGGACTTGGCTAAAGATACAAATTTAGCTGTAGTGGAACCCAGACTAGAATCTAAATCTCATTATTATTACTGTTGTTGTTACTATAATTGATCTTATTATTGCTCATTACTATTTATAGATTGCTTCTTTTTTTTTTTTTGCAGTATGCTAAGAATTTCATATATATAAAAACATTTGAGTTGACTTGAATGGGCATTTTTCCAAAGAAGATATACAAACGACCAACAAGCACATGAAAAGATGCTCAACATCATTAGTTATTAGGGAAATGAAAATGAAAAGTACAATGAGAAATCATTTTACATTCACTAAGATGTTTATAATACAAAAAAATGAGGAAAGGAAAAAAATTGTTGGCCTGAATGTGGAGAAACTGAAATCCTTGTGCACTACTGGTGGGAATATAAAATGGTTAAGCCATTGTGGGAAACTGGCTACTCCTCAAAAAGTTAAACATAGAATTACCATATGACCCAGCAATTCCACTCCTAATTATACAACTCCAAAATTGAAAATAGATACTTGAACAAATACTTATACACAAATATTCATAGCAGAATTAATTACAATACCTAAAAGATAGAAATAACCTGAATGTTCATTAACAGATGAATGAGTAAACAAAATGTGGCTTATACATTCAATGGAATATTATTTAGTAATAAAAAGGAATGAAATACTGATACGGGCTACAATGTGGAGCTTCAAAATCATTATGCTCAGTAAAAGAAACCAGACACAAAGCTCACATAATGTTGATTCTGTTTATATAAAATACCCAGAATAGCTAAATCCATAAAGACAGAAACAGATAAGTGGTTGCCAGGGACTGGGGGGAAGAGGAATGGGGAATGACTGCTTAATGGGTATCAAATTTTCTTTTGGGGTGATGGAAATGTTTTGGAGTTAGATAGAAGCGGTGGCTGCACAACAATGTAAATGTCCTAAATGGTTAATTTTATGTTGATGTGAATTTTGTCTCAATTAAAAAACATTTGAAATCATTTCATTCTTATGATATAGCTGTGATATATGAGCACTATTTCTCTCATTTTCCAGATGATTCAAGTATTCTCTCCGAGGAGATACATATTATTTTTTATCAGAGGAAATGTGGCATTATATTCAGGATGGGACTTTATAAATTATGAGAAATATAGATGTATACCTTTTGAGGAAGGCATAAAATGACCAATACATGCTAGTTTCCTTGATGCTTGCTGCCCTGTCCCATTTGCCATTAGCATGTGGATCGGACTGAGTCCCAGCCAACAGAGTTGAAGACTACTATCCTTCTCGGTCTGTAGTGAATTAGCTAGTAAAAAAAATGGTTTGTAGCAGAGAGGGAAAAAGGGCTAAGATGTGTTCCGCCTCGTCCTCCTCTGAGCTATAGAATCTTTGTGTCAGTATTTATTTTCAGAGGGATGTTGGATATGTGTGATGAAGGAAAAAACCCAGGGAACGAAGTGGCAGGGATATTTCTGAACAAACAGGTGTGAGAGGCTCTGTTCCAGTTTAGCTTTTTTCACCTCACCTCATTTGCAAACACGTACCTCAAAAAAAAAAACTCACCATGGAGGTTCTGTTTCTGCTTTTCTGTAGTGACTCTTACATAAATAATACGTAGAGGAAGCCTTTCGTGAATAGAATGGTTTTGTAGGGAGTTAGCTCGAAGCAAATCAACAAAGCACTATTTTCTTTTCCAAACACTGCTGTTTTATCCCCAGGTTTGTGCCCTATGGCAGACCCACTTCGCTTTACGTCTTGTCAGAGATAATACCTCTATTTCCCAATCTCTCCCTGAGGCAAGCAATGCCACCCTGCCACAGTCACCAGGTCTTCTAAGCACTGCTTTCATGACATGTCCTCTCTCTTCATGATTACTCAATGAAATCAAGTTTCTTAGTCTAGCTTTTAGGGTTGTCCATTACTTTTTTAGATTCGTTTCCCAAGACTGAAGCAAAATTCGACCTTTTCTACTTTTTCTTTTTTAAAATTATACTGTTAGCTAATAGCTAAAATGGATTGAAGGCTTTTTATATGACAGGTGCAATGCTAAACACTTTACCCACGTTACTTCATTTAAATTTTACAGTGCCTAACGAACCAGGTATAGTCCAAATAAAGAAATAGGCTAGCGAGAGTAAATAAGCATAAGTGGTGAAGGTCAGAGCCAGGATTCGAACCCAGTCTGTCTGGTGCTGGTCTCGATTTTGCCTTTTACTTTGCTATTTTAATAACTCTTGCATCTTATTCCTAATGCCGAGTCCAAGAATAATTTCCTTCACTTCTTCTGCTTTTCTTCAACTAATATCCTTGACTCTCGGGGCTAAAAGCGTCTTTTCTTCATTTGAACTTACGTAGGAGAGCAAATGTTTTCTGTCTGTTGCTGACATTTATCCTTTTATAGTTCTAATTATCACACTACTCATTTGATGAGTGCAGGGACCATGTCTAATACTTGTATCTCTAACTTTATCTGGAACAATATCTTGTTCACAGTAGGTGTTCAATAAGCATTTGTTCAAAAATTCTTATAAACTGTCAGGAAATATTTTTTTAATATACAGTTTTTATCAAAAGTTTTTTCATAAAAATGAGTTTTATCTTTTCAATCTTTTACTAAATGTGTTTTAAAGAATGTCTTGGGAGTATTAAATAAATAGGGTAAACATTAGTAAAATATTCCTAATTTTAACGTACAACTAAAGTGCTTACAATATTAAGTGCTAAAACATTATTATCCGAGTGCTTACTTGAACCAATGCTGAGACTAAAGGGAAAAGAAATTACTCTTTATAAATCTGTTACTTTAAACCTCTTATTCTCATGAGTTTCATGATAGGTCCATATAGAGAAATTAATTTATAGAAGTAGTCAGCATAACTGCTAAAAACTGCAAGCATAAACTATTATGCACTTTTCCTTTTATGTGACTTCTGCATATTTCAATATTCAGTTCATCACGTTTAAGGTGTTCAAATTCACCAGGTGTAAGAATACCTACTGTATTATAGTGCAGCACTAAAAATAAACTGATGTTATTGAAAATAAATGAATCAGCACATTCTTAGCTGAATTGTTTTCTCATGTGACTCATACTACTTAACAAACTTTTTCTTTGTGATTGTTCATTTATCATATCAAAAGTTTCTTTGGACATCTGCTTCTTTAAGTACGAAAGCACAGGTTTGTTGAAAATGTTCAGTAGAAACATAAAATAACTCTCTTGTCTGACATTAATGGGCTAGTTACTATGGGTTTAGCTAAAGATCACTTTTTTAAGATATAAAGAAAGCCATATAATTTACAATGTCAGTGCAGTCTGTTCACCAATAAAGTTTCATTTACATAGAGCTCATAATACTAAACTCCAAAAAGCCCTTCTGCTTAGTTTGGACTAGAAGATATTCTTGATAGAGCTCATGGCAAAATCACTCGGAGTCCAAAGTGTCTATGCAAAACCATTAATCTCAGAATGTGTCTAAACACCAACCTTGAGACAGGCTGCAATTTACCGTTCTCCGTGACAGACAAATAGCCAGGGGAGCGCTGTCATTTAACCCCAGTGCTTTCTTTGGTAGTCATGGAAAGAAAGGTTATTTTATATTGCCTTGTCATAAAAAGACTACAAAATCCATCAACACGGTATAACTTTACATATAAACGTAATACTATGCATGGATATTTCAGTCATCATGTGAAAAATAAATAAGACAGTCTTTAAATCAATGTCATTCCCAAGGAATCAGCATGGACATGCATTGACTGATTTTATAGCTAAAATAGAAAATATATGTAAATATGACTGCTCTGTTTTGACATGGATGCTTTGGGCTATATCTTTAACCCGTATATACAAATATCAAATTGTGAAGGAGTCTCATTTACAAAAGCTTCGTGTGTTCTCTCTATAGGTGCTCAGATATCCTTATGTTAGAATAAGCGCCTGATTATGTGATGCGTATTTTACAAAATGCAAGTTAGCCTGAAAGTCTGGTGTATATTAGCACATGCAATCAAATACATACCATAGTCCCAGTGAATTGGAATGAAAAGATAACCCCAGAAATGTGTACCCAGGAATATGTATAGTTTTTAGAAATTAGCTGAAAAAGGAAAAGCTCCAAAAATGTAAATATTTATTTTTTAAATTTCCTTTTATTATGGTAAGAACACTTAACATGAGATCTACCTTTTTAAAAAAATTTTAAGTGTAGAATACAGTATTGTTGATTATAGGTACAATTGAATATTTAAGTTTTAATTTTATTTTTTACTTTAGTAAGAGGTGAGACAGTTGTCACTGATTTTGTGTAACCCTATGCCAATTACTAAATACATACAAATATGGGTACTTATGGGAGCAAGTATTTGGAGGAAGGTAGAATCACATTAGCCTCTCATCACATATTTCAATAGGACCTAATTGTATAGCACTGAGGGTAATCAAAACTAATGTGTGAAATTCACACAAGGACTAAAGTGACATTCTGGGAAAAAAAGAAGTCTTTTAAATAACTTTTTAATTTTTAGAAAAGAATAATTGAAGGCAGAAGTGCACCAAGATGGAAACGTACGCAGCTAGATGAAGTGCGTGCCACCTGACCTGAGACTGTATCTGTGCCCGCTAAAGTCCTGACACGTGAGCTGAAATGACTGCCTTCCATCCTAGGTCACTGTTTCTCATCCGGAGCCCACTTCCTCAACTGTAACAATTTGAAAGCTGTACAGGAACTAGAGGTGGGCAAGGTAAGTCAAAGAACGAAAATCAGCTCCAACACCACCTCCAACTGCTTCCCTCCTTTTGCCTGGAAGGAGTTCTGGTCAGCAACTCAGCAATCTGAATGTAGGCATTTCATAGAAAATGACGATTTTATTGAATCATATAAGTGAAATCTGATTTGGTGAGTTTCACCTGACAGACAAAAATTTGAACTACATCCTAAACTTTCAGAGACAGATGACGTATTGCGATATATAACACATTTATATGACCCTCAAATAGTGAGCTGGCAAATATATTTTGATGCCATATATTTTAAGTGCCACACATCTGAGGTAATGCTCATACCTGTCTAGGCAACATATGCTTCTTAATTTCTAGGTACATGTGACCTCTAACAACATTTCAGGTTATTGTTTGGAGATTTTAATTCCTTAGCAAGTGAGCAGAAACATTCATCTGGCTAACAAAAGCAATTACACAATCATCACTCTCAGTTTTATGATATCTTAAAATTCATCTTCAGTTTGCACATGCTTGTTTTTGTGTGTGAATGTGTGTGTGTGTAGCAAGTTGAACTTTTAAAACTTGGGATTTGTTACAGAAAATGTGTTTAGGTGATGGTTCTAGGTAACTCATAGACTATTCCTAAGGAAATATCATAGTACTTGTATTGGGAATATTTTCCTCAAAATTAATGGGTGCATTTGTATGCAGTACCTTATACTTTTAGTGGAGCTTCCTGCCCAACAGAGTACCACAATATTTTGTTCCTACTTTATGTAAAATTACCCTACTCTTTGTTTTAGAAATGCTACTGAAATCCACAAGCAACAACAGCAAAAAGAATTTGTGATTCCTGTTGTGCGTTTTCAGTAAAACTGGTAAAGAATTTTGACGTTGATTTCCTTTATGTGGTAGAGTTCTTTTCAAATACCGTAACCGTCAAATCTTTTTGATAAGAGCAAGGCAAAGCTTAAAGAAATCAATATGGTAATAAGTGTCTTAATGTATATTGTTCTTGAAAATCAACGGTATCTTAAATTGAAGAAAGCTGGGTTAAAATTATATCTGTAGCATACAGATTGCATATAGTTGCTTATAAAATGGACCACATTTTCGGTTTTTATCTGTTGCCGCTGTTGCTGATGCTACATACACATCTTGGCATCACTGCCTATCTTTTTTACCCGCTTTTTGCCTTAATCCTGCTTCAGACACTTAGTGTCTGATTCTGGATATTATTTCTGATCCCTTTTCACTTGGCCAACTTAGTTTCCCAGGGGGAAAAAGAAAGCACAGAGGAGCTATGATTTCTTCCTCAAAATTTTTGTTTTAGCTCCTTCAAAAATTAAAAATTAAAAAAAAAAAACCTATTTCAAATTTCTGTCATCTACATTTCTTATACTCCAGAGTATAAGCGGATGGTTCTAGGTAACTCATAGACTATTTATTCCTAAGGAAATACCATAGTACTTGTATTGGGAATAATTTCCTTAATCATCATTTTACATCTTCAAAGATTAAAATGTTGTCCTTCATAAGTGGAAAGGGAATTTTTAATAATCTCAGTTTAGGAGCTTTAAATAGTTTCTTAAGGGATGAAAACATTTGGTAAAAGATTGATTTACTTCAGGTTTACATATAATTGAAGAGTTGAATCACAGTTATAAAGAAATTAGAAGTAGAATATATTTCCTATTTTTACTACAGTTCTCTATTTAAAAAAATAGGCAAGAACATACTTGCTAGTGACCAATTTACCTTGAGAGTCAAGGTAAAGGATGTTTTTTCTATATCTGGGTCCAGTTTTACAATACACTTGGCAAGAATCTAAAAACCCAAATTGAATGTTATTGACTATATTTAATAAGTTGCTAAATTGAGTAAAATAAAGTAGACTCAATATAGAACCTAAAATCTTATTAGCTTTTGACCCTTTTCTATCTTTTGCATTTCAAAAAATGTACTTATGGCACCAAAGACAGTAGATAGCTCCGGGATGAAAACAAACCATATCTCTAGATTTTCACATGCAATTAAGTGGTAGCCATATAACTATTTAGAACCCTAGAGTTTGCCCTATTTTGGAGATAAAATCAAGTGTATTCCAGCAGAATTGTGTTCTTACTTAGGAACAAAACAAAAAGCAAACAAAAACCCTCATCCTATTTTGCGATTAAAGAGATCCATGGAGGTTACTTTTGAGAGGTATTATTTTCCTACTAAATTAAGAATTAGCAAAGCCTGAAGGCCTTATAACCTGTTCTATGACTTTATTATGCATGCAAGCCAATCCTGAGCTTTAGTTAAGACAGCTCTTTTAAATATTTTACATAGCCAGTGACATACGTATCTTTAAAAATGAATTTCTAAAAACAATTAATCTGTACTATCCCTTAAAACTTCAGGCCTTTATCTGGGATACAAAGGTGCTAAATTTCTTGGCAGAAATCCTCCAGAGGGATTTCTGACTTGTCTTGGATTCCTTTGAGATAAAGAGTCCTTCTCATTATGTCGCACTTCATTCCAAACTGTCTGATTGCCTAATGAGGTCAGACGGTGTGCAGGTAGGGAGAGAACCACATGACCACCCAGAGGTTAAATGAGAGATTTGGGTCCAGGTGGACAGAACCTTTTTATTATTATTTTTTCTGTACTCTGCTCAATCTACCCCTATCCTCTTCCCCGTGGGATTTCTCTACTCTAACCTTAAAATATTTGATTCCTCCAGTGTCCAGTCACAGCTTCTGAGGTTCATGCTTTATTCTCCTTCAGGATCCATTCCTCCTCTAAACACTTACCATCCAATGTATTGTGTAAAGAGAATTCCCAGCAGTCGATTTTAAAATGAAAGATAAAGTGTTGAGCATCTGAGGGTTTCCAGGTGCTCCTGTTGACAGTGGCGGCTATCAGTGGGGGCATTGGAGATCTCTCTTTTCTGAGTTGTCTTCAGAAATCAGCCATATCTGATTGTTCTTTCAGATCAAACAAAGTAGGAAGACAAAGTAAGCTGAGCATATTCTTTCACTCTGCACTTTGTTGTTAAAAGGGGGAGGAATCCCACTAGGACCCCTAACTCACTTTTAGATATTACCGAACTTTTGTAAGAATTCCTATTTTTCCTCCCCAGCTCTTCCCATCACTGTCAGTTCCCTGATTGGGTTGAATAAATGTTTCTTTGCTTCTCTAAGGTCTATTCTGTGCTGCTAAGAATTAACTGTGGCTAACACCAAGGCAGACCACAGATAATCGAAACTAAAGGACATTTACTGTGACATGTAGCTACCTATGGGTAGCTCACAAAAGGATCATTTTTCTTTCTTAAAAAGAATACTTGCTAACTTTCCAGTATCATTCCTGGAGCTCATGTTGTGGAGTCTCTTAAGAGTTGCTTATATATAGTGCAAACTGTGAAATAGTTCAGTTTGCTGTTGGAGGTGAGCAGGTGAGAAGGACCGCAGCCTAAGCCAGCCTGTTTTACCAGGAGCTCACTCTGTTGTTTACAAATGATCTGAAGGAAGAAAGTATGTTAAAGCATCTGCCATTGAAAACAGCAAGGAAAATAACAGCGTAGTTGGTATGCTTTTAAAAATGTATTTCTTGTTGGACACTGGAAGTCATTTTCCATCAAATTGGAATGTGACATAATGTAATGTGTCACAGATATTGTTAAAAAAAAAACAGATTGGAATTTAGCTGCATACAGTTAGTCTTAGATCTCTCAGTTAGTTTCACACATTAAGACGGTCAAACACGCAGAGCTTATAAATTCTCCTGTTGGAAAGGTTTTGGAGAATTTCACAAAACTCAGTGTGATCTTCGTGGGGATACTGACATTTACCACTGAGTTCTTTAACGACAGCTAAACAAGAGAACACCGCTCCTAATTTACTCAAGTAGAATTCAATATCATAACAAGGCAATTGCAGAACACTGTTCTTTTATGAAACCAATTTTCATGCTATGATTTTTAACTCTTTTATTTACCAGTGACTTCGGTTTTCTTCCCATAGTCTACATTTGTATCCTGTGCATGAACTTTCTTGTATAATTATTCTATTTTTTTCTTTTAACATTTTCTGCTATCATTAATCATATCATAAATGCATTGTATATACATTTGTATAATATATATAGATATTTAACAAAATGTACCAATTCAGCATTCCAACTTAAGTCATATGGCTTTAAGCTCCTGCCCAAGCAGCCCTAGAACTATGTTCTTGTGATTACCAGAGTGTCAAACAGCTTATCACTTTTCAGTCCTATAAGACATCCCAGTGTCATGCCATTTTTCTAGTCAGCAAAGATAGTTGAATAAAGTATCAAGCAGTTAGCACTGTTGACTGTGGGAGGAATGGAGCACAAAACGTGCTACCTGTCCATCCCGTTAGGAAAATCCCCTGTCTCTGCTGGATGTTGAGAGTTCACTCTTCTAGACCACACTTTAGAAAGCTGATGAGTGTGGAAAAGTAGAGAGAAAGAGAAGAGCATTGTCACTACTCTACTATGAGGGACTTACAATGTGGATTTGACATGCATGCTGCACTCAAGGGAGACGAGATAAATGACCTTAGACCGAGGCAGAAAATGAGACATATCACAAGAGTGGAATAGACAGGCTACATGAGAATTCAAGGAAGGAAGTCCTGTTTTCACCTGGAAGTCAGAGTGAGTAGGTTGGTGGAGAGAAAAAGCATCATAGAAACAGACTTTGAAACTGGGAGTTTCCCTGCCTCAGCCACGTTTGCTCTGGAAGGCTCTTTCTCCAAGACTCACATAGTTTTAGTTCTCAGCTTGAGGGGCATCTTCCCAAAGAGTTGCCTATGACTTCTCCTTCTGAGATTCTCCTGTTACTATCTGTCATAGGATCCTATTAACATCCCTCCTAACAACACACCATACTTTGTAAGTACTTATTTAAATTATTTGTTTTGTATTAGCTATTGCTGAAGAATTTAAACTTCATAGGTGACCTTGACTCTCTTGGTCACCTCTATTCCCAGCACTCAGCATATTGCCTGACATGTAGTAGACATATAATAAATAGTTGTTGAACAAGAGAGTGAATTAATCAGATGAACTGAGTTATGTAGAGATGGGCGGAGGTGGGGCAGGAGGAGAGGGGGAGAGGCCATTCCTGGCAGAGCAAATAGTAAATTTCTTACAAAAATTTAAGAAAACGGTTCAGCTTAGCTGAAGCACTTGGAAGATAAAAAGGAGTAATAAGAAAAAATTTTGAAAAGGTAAATTAGAATCAGAGTGCTGGGCTATAGGCTTTGTACTTTACTCTTTAGGTAACTGATAGTTTTTTGAGCAGTAGAGTGATATTAGTGCCCCTAGATCATCTTATATCTTCAACCTACAGACTTTGAAGGAAGAACATATCTGCTTTAACTGCCTCTTGTGTCAAACCTATGATCTTTTGACCAGACCCATGGACCTTAGAGAGAGTTGGTTGGAACTGTCAGGGGCCTTGGATTTAAACTGAAATGAGTTCTAATGACCTGCTGAGTCCTACAGTGTGAAGGTTCACATCAGGCCAAGCCCAGCATCTAAGATCAATTCAAGCCAACAGATTAAATGCCTCTAGGGTGTGCTGAGCCCTGTGGTGAAATACAAAATAAATCAAAGGCAGGGTTCCCTTGCCTTAAAGAACAGGAGAGAGCTATCTCTGATGGAATTGCTCTAAGTGACCTCCCTACTTGTAGGTGTGAAAAGGAATCAGGCAAAGCTCAGGTACACAGGCCCTCTTCCTAAAGAGTGCTCTCTATGAAATAACTCGATCACTCTGGGATCCAGGAAATAGTTTTGTCCCACTGCAGACCCCTACGGCTGTGTGTCTGTCCTGGTTCAGACAGACCCAGAGAGGCAGCACGAAAGAGTCCTGGATGAGGAGTCTACTGCCCAGGACTCTAGATCTGTCACTAAGAAATCATGTTTCATTGTGCAAGTCAATTCAATAATCAGAATGTTTTATCATTAAAAAGTTGGGTGGTTGTCAAATTACCAACTATTCATTACTCATTGACTAAATCCCAAGCACTGTGCTGAAGGAGCCCCAACTTTCCTGAGCTCATGTGAGAAGCAAATGAGATGATGGACAGGAAATGTGTTCCCCAGCCTTAAATCCCTATACAGGATGTTAGGTTGGCAGGGGAGCCTACAAAGTTGCCCGAAGCAACCTGGGAGTGTTATTTATCATGTCAGAGAAAATACCGCTAAATGCCATCTTTAAATCACATCGTTGAGACCTAAAATATAATGAAATATATAAACAAAAATGTTCATTAGATTTTTAGAACACTTTATAAAAATCTATTTATAGTATCATATTCTAATGGAACCAGAGTCTGATCACCATGTCTTGGGAAAATGAATTCATATTCCCAGCCTAGGTTTCCAGAAGGACATTATCTCCAGTGCAGCCCCAGCAATGAGAGCAGGCCTCTCTGTTCCCACTTCCCACCTGCTGTGACCATGTGGTAAGTCAGTGCCCCAGAGTAGAGAACCATCAGGGGGAAGGCTGAGCAGGGTAGAGAAGCACAGTGCCATGGGGTCATGTGGGGAGGGGGAAGAGGGAAGGGGAGGACCACAGAGCAGGAGCTCTGAGGTAAAGATACGAATGAAAGCACTGAAGGGCAAAGAAGCACGTTACCTGCTATAAAAACATGAAGAAAAAGGCAATCCTTGCTGCCAATAAACAGGTAGCAATGGGTGCTGAGCCATCAATGGCACAGCTGGCCCTTGAGAAATAATACCTCTTACATTAGCTTTAATGCTGGCCTCTATTGTCTGAAAGTTTATTTTCAGCCTATTGCCTGGAACCTTAGCTGTCCCACTTCTTCAGCCCCAAAGAGTCTATGTTTTGTGTTGAGCAACTCCTTCTCTCTTCTCCTTCTTTGACAATTTGCTCTTGCTTCTGATGACATGATAGAAATATAGCTGGGTTCTCTGACTGTCTAGCTGAGGTGCCTGTTCAAGGAGTGTGTGAATACCAGGCTTCTCTGTGTAGACCCTCATTGTCTCTGGGGCTCCCAACAAGTGATTTAAGGAAGAATACAAACCTAAGCCAGGGTTGCTTACCCTCGATAGCATTGACATTTTAGGTTGAAGAATTCTTTGTTATGGGACGTTGTCTTGCACTGTAGGATGTTTAATAGCATTTTTGGCCTCTATCTACCTTTGGATGCCAGCAGCGCACCTCCCCAAGTTGTAAAAAGCAACAGTGTCTCCTGATATCGCGAAACGTCCCCTGAAGGGCAAAATTGCGCCCACTTGAGAACAGTGACCTCATCAAATAAATGAGAATAATATTTTAGGTTAACTCTTAGTGAGTTATCTCTGACATGACTTTCTGATGAGGTAACCAAATTATTCCAATGATCTTTAGTACTCAAAGTATTTAAACTGTAAAATCCCAAACTCACTAATTGTGTCATACAATTGTGTTGTGACCTTTGTTATTACTATAAATTATTTATCCAGAAAATACTACATTTGTTTCACAAAAGTAAACACTGAGGAAATATTTGTTAAGTGAATAAATAAGGCTATTCAAGAACAGGAAAAATGCTTCATTTGCTTTCAACTTTGGTCCAGTGAGTCTTCAAAAATACCTCTTTCTACTATGTTAATTGATATACCAAGAGCAAACATGAACAAAGGACACAACAGAAAGGGGTCATACGACATCCCTCTACCAGCCACTGAATCTCTCTACTGGTTGAAGGTGGTCTCCGGAGGCCATTGAACATCCCTGTGACAAATGCTTTAAACAACAGAATTTTCTTGAAGAAATATTGCACTAAAATCTCCTTCCTCTTTTCAATTCCCATGACATGTCACGTGGATCTCTGCTGTATCACTAATCACTTTAAGTGATGCATTTTGCTTATGACTTATTGCTGTTAACAGACTGAGAGCTCTTTGCTGGTCGGATGCATGTTTGATTCATTTTTTTTGTATCCCTCCTATGGCCTAACGCAATGCCACACAAAAATAAATAAATGCATTTTTAACGGTATGCCCTTGTCTTTAAGGATTAAATTTTTTCTCTAAGCCAGATTTTCAATACAGGCCACATAAAACCTGCACTTTCCAATGTCTGTGTTTTAATATTTTTAGTCTGAAACAACAGCAAATACTTCATTGTTTCCTGATCTACACACAATACTCCCCAAGAGATATTTATGTATAATCACAGACCTCATACACATATTAGAGATAAACACATTTAAACTAAGATGTGGTGATCTATTACTGACACTCAAATCCTTCTTAGATTTTCTTTTTTCTTCTTAAGTAGTAATCAGATCTCTCTTTGAGTGCCACTTTGCCTTGATTTTGAAATCTGGCATTTAGTATAATTGTGATCTTAAAAAGTCCGTCAAGAGCCGGAACATGGCTTACATAAGCGAAAGACATATGATAAGGCTTTGCACGCCGAACTTCCCAGCTGAATCTAATGGGTGGTGCTTGAAGAGGAGTGGAGGACACTGGAGGTGATTCCAAGAGACACCAGGTTGCTGACCACTCTAAAGAGAAGAATAGCTGAAGTGCTTTCTCCACCCACCTCCCACCATCCCTTCCAGGATAGAGGAAAAGAACTCTTCAAACTGTCTGCAAACTGAACTAAGGTAGGTCTTAGGTCAAAATCTGATACAGAAGAGGGAGTACTGATCCAGGATTTTCTTTGCACACCTCATTCTTTGGATAAAGGCCTATTGCACTTTGTATAAATCTACTCTAAGATCACGCTCAGACCAAAGACCTTTTGTTCACGAAGTGTGTGAATGGTAAGTAATTGAACAGAGCGAAAGGATGATAGGTAGATCTGTAGCCAGACATATAAATAGGCACACAAATTGCCAGTCCCAACTGTAGAAACTCTCCTTGAGCAACTCTGAGAAATACCAGTTGATGGCTGACTCCCCCATGCTATGTAGGTCAGAAGGATATGAGAACCCAAATATAAAAAAATCACAGCAAAATGTGTCCTCAGTTGGTCCTAAGGTGTTTTATAAAGCTCCCCTAATTGGTCACATCAGAGAACGGTTTGAACTTCGTGCATGAAAACAACTTACTATTCCTGGTGATAACACCATTTACAATAAGGTTTTACTCTAAGTGTTCGAGAATAATAGAAACAGTATTTTTAAATAAATGTGTTGCAACATGCAGGCAGCATTTTCAAAAGCATCACCTGCTCCCCATTTAGAAAGGTAGGTTGCTGCTCTGCTGGAAAAGTGAGATTGGCTCTCGTGAAATTTTTTTCAATAACAGTATCTGAGAGGGATTTTTTTTGCACTTGAATGATATATGTGTAAAAAGAAAAAAGTTTCCTTTATAGAGGTACAAAAAATATCTTTTACCCTGAACATGCTATTCAGTTGAAATCATCGTTGTTAATCAACTGAGTTTTATTATGTTTGCAAGTTGAATTTTTTTTGACATCGAGATCTTCTAAAATTTGCTGTAGTAAAATAATTTATTACTATTAGTCTCATCTGGATGCTACAAATCAACAAGGAGGTGCTAGTTAGTGATATCTATGTATCTGAATAAAGGAAACACCACAAAACCTATGAACCAAGGAAATACCTTCTCAGAGAAATGAGCAAAGAGAAAAAAGGAACAGAAGTAGGTAGATATCTATAAAATAGATATTTTACTTTGATATTCATTTATATTTGTAATACTCACTAATTAAAAATGCTTATGCTTAGGTAACAATCCCTTTCTGGACAATCACATTTTATCATATTTTGGTATCCATCATCATTTAAACTCTGGACTATCTCAATCTGTACAATAAAGAACTTTGCTAAAATTGGGCAGAAATCGTTCATTTTTCTACAAAGTTTAATTGCAAAATATTGAGAAATGGAGAATGTATTCAGTATCACAGCAGTCTTTTCCTTTCAATAAATATGGCTTTACGGGACACAGGCAGGTCCCAACTTTTTGTTATTAATTTTTGCCCTGGAGATATGTTTGCCTCTGTCTGAAACTCTACTGTGATTTACCCACAGAAACTATCCAGAATTCATTAAAAACAATAACTGATACTATGAATTCAACAACGGGAAAAAAATTAGGGCAGAAGATCCATGAAAAATTACTTTCAGCTTATAACATTTAAAATGATTAAATGAATTTTAATATGAACAACCATTTGGTGAATTATTAACAGACATCAATGAAGTTTATTTGGGTAATATCTCGACAGCAACCACAATCTCATATAGAATATTCCTTGGGGCTGGCTGATGAATCACTGGGCTCATTTGGGATGACATTTCTTATATGGTCAGGCTCACAAAGCAAGAAGTAAATTAGCTATGGAGAACTATACTTTACAAATAACTTCATAATTGTAAAGGATGTCCATCAAAAGATCTCAAAGCACCTTTCTACTAATCAGACTCAGTCTGAAGATACACACAGCAGAAGAATGGGGGAAGATGCACTAATATAATGTTGAAATAAAAAATAATCAAGGTCCACGAATGAGGGGTTGCCTCCAAGTTTAAGGATGTCAGCCTCTGTTAGTAAAATCTGTCTCTGATCTCTTAGAATAGAGACCACCTAGTATACTATTTCCTAGGAAAGTGGTTCATTTATTCATCCATGTAATACATACTTATGGAACTTGCACTATGTACTGGACATATAGCCCTTTACCAGTCTGAGCAATAGAGTGGCAAACTGGATGCTCACTGCCTTTTTAGTAGTGGAGTGCTCCAAAGCTAGACATAGAAGCTAAGTTTTTCCCCTGCCCTCCCATTCTAACACTCCTATTTATCAGGCTTATTTAATTCTGGTCATCTTCCATAAAATAGAGCTTTCTTTTCAGAACCTAACAAGAAATATGACATTGAGAGAACACTGGCAACTGGCTACATTTCCTGCAGGTAAATCTTTCAACATTCATTGGACCTCCCTAAATCTTTTTATTGCAGTGTGATCAGAGAGGTGGAATATGGCTTGTTTGAATTGTGGCTGCCATATTAAAAAAAGAAATTCGTAGTATTGTCTATTTCCATTCTTTTTTCTACTCATCAAGTTTAGGATTTTATCCCTTATCTGTCAATAAAATATTTAAGAATGTAGAAAATATCTGCACTCTATTCACTGACCTATTTGGGTCTTAGGAAAGGAAGTTGAAAATAGAAACCTGTTAAAGAACATGATGATCTTGTGAAATAATTACCTCAAATAATAATAATAATAGGTATAATTGATTATTATATATACTGGGACCTTAGTATATTAATTATCTTTTGTCTTCATAAAATCATAGTGGGAATGTATTATTACTCCTATTTTACAGATTAAGAAACTGAAGAAATAAAAAATTGCCAAGTTTTCAAAGTCAGATAGTGATAGAATAAGAATTTAAACCTAGGTCATTCATTTCCAAGGCCCATGCTATCTTTATTACACCAAACTACATTTCATGTAGCATTATACATGTTTATATTTTTTGTTGATTGGAAAGCAGTGGAAAGAGGTACCACCAATTAGAAAAAACTGTTTGTATAATCTGTGAAGAAATATTTTCTTTGATTCCTGAGTTAGTAAACAGAAGACTCATTCCTCTGCCTTTAGTCATCTTGCTTTGTCTCTCTCCTAATTATTCTCTGATGATGGCATTTTGAATATACAATTTGATAATACACCATCTGTATGTTGCATTGTGTGTTCACCACCCAAAGTCACATCTCCTTCCATCACCATATGTTTAACTCCCTTATCTACCTTCCCCTGCCCCACTTTTTCTCTGGTAACCACTAAACTATTGTTTGTATGTATGAGTTTTTGTTTGTTTGTGTTTTTAGTTTGTTGCTTTCAGTTTTATATCCCACATATGAGTAAAATCATACGGTTCTCAACTTTTTCTGTCTGACTTATTTCGCTTAGCATGATAATCTCATGTTGATGGCATTTGAAAGGGTATTTTCTTAAATGGTTACCAGTAAGTTGGGTCACATACTGTGAAGTGAGTGGTTTGTTCTCAGACAGCCAATGGGAAGTTTTAGAGGGACATTCCTTTATTTTAGGCTGTGCATTTCTCCAGCCTTGGCTCTTTAACGTACAGAGGACACTCATCTCTCAGTGCCAGGACTTCGATGGCAGAAGACATTGGGACAAAAATAAACCCTTGGGGACACAGGATGTAACTCAGCACAGGCACAGTGCTTTCACAGTGTTCCACAAGGATCCTGCTTTCCATCTGTGCAAACCAGCTGCATGGAAACTCGTGACCAAGCACCAGGCCATGCACCTGTGTGGAAAACTACTTGTCATATCATTTTACAGTATGGTCCCTATCTAGGTCCAAGAATAATTACAATGATTTTTTTTTAATTTTTGTTTTAACTTTTAAGGCCTTGAACAATCTACAGATTTTAACTCTGTGAAGGCAATGTTTTATATCTAATATTAGGTTAAACTGAAATAATAAACTTCACAAGGTGTTTTTAAATGTGTTTTAAAGTGAGTTTGCCAATGACTTCTCTGTATTAAATAGTTATTTCTACCATTTCTTAACTATCCCTGGGACAGCTCCAACAAATCTATTTTCCACACTCTAATTTCCTAACATAAAATAAATTGCTATTCAATTTAAATTCACAATAAAAAAAGCAGGTACCTAAAACAAGCAAAATTTTTCTAAACTTCTTATATTTTGTGACTATACTCCCACAGGTTTTACGTTTTCTAAACTTCTTATATTTTCTAAACTTCTTATACTCCCACAGGTTTTACACTTTAGCAAATAGATATGTTTATGCTCCTTAGGATGTTTTTTAATGGATGCAAATTGTCACCTTGGCTATATGATAAAAGAAGAGATGGATGTCATACTTAGAAATTAACCCTTATACAATTCTATGCAAACATGAAGAATCAAAGCACCCAGTCAACCTGAACACTCTCTTGGCACAGGCTTCCCAAAATTCTGCAATCAGACTGGTAGCTTTAGAAAGCTAAGTTACTCTTTGCTACATCTCATGCCAAACAGGAGAAAGGGACTAAAAAACATAGTGAAAAATTATCACAGTATTTCACAAACTTAAAATTCCAACTTTTCCCTTGTACCAAATGCTGTGTCTGCAAAATACCAAAACATCTAGATAAAAAATAAAATTCATGGTCAGCCATTCTGATTTTTTTTTTTCCATAAGACAACAACATAGAGTTACTTATAATCATCAGATTGACTTATGATGATGTTTTTTACTATTGTTAATTTATGCTCTTTCTTTCATCTCATTCAATTCTTTGATTATCTGCCAAATAATTATACAATCAGCTTCTAATCCCAGTTGAGGCTGGGGATGGGTATTCAGTTTGAGTATTATGTGGGTTCTTTGCTTTTCCTTTTCTCTTTTGGTCAATGTTGATCCAGCAGGAAAAAACAAACAAACAAATAAAAAATGAACATTTTATACAAGTCAAAGGCTTTACGATTCTGAGTTCAGTTTTACAAAGGGCTGGAAAAGGGTGGATCTTACTGACTAAAAATGATAGCCTTGGTTTATCTGTGGATTTCAATTATATATAATATTCCTTTTCTCAACTTCTAAAACAAACTATGTAACATTTTACATATTTTCTATTCTTCCTACAAACTCTTTTAAACAGTAGTAGGATTCTACGCCATGGAAATTGAATGATATTTAGTTCTAGGTGCCATTTATTTGCAAAACATTATTTTGTAATTTTTTTAAATTTAAGAAATGTTTCTGAGTATTTTTTGTTAGGCTTAGTTAAAACATCTGGCCAACCTTAATAAATATAAAGTACATTTACAATCACACTGAAAAATGTCAGCTAAAGCATATGTTGTAACATTATTCTCTCTATATGTAGTCTAAATTAGAACAGAAAAACTCTAGAAATTTTCCTAGACAATATATGTAAACAATATATTTAATAATATCTTTCAGAGTTTTGTTTAGTTTTGTCTGGGTGTTCTTCCTAGGTTAGAAAATATGTAGTAGTTTCACCTGATTTAGGAAGAGTTTAGGGTATTTAAATGATGACTATTTTTCCTCTTCAAGATATATACTTATATGTGTGTTTTTTAAGGCCCAGCCTACCTACACAGCAGCAACTGTCTCATATGAAAAGTTATAAATCGATGTGTATCTCAGAGGAGCACTAAAACATTCGGGTTTATATATTAGCTATTAAAGACTAAATGGTTGTTCTCGAGAACCTCCTGATATGGGAAGAGTGCTTTTCATGAGTTGAAAAGAGAAGAGTTTGAAGAGAGGGTACTTCAAAGACAAGAGGAGGTTGACATATTTTATTATAGTGGCATTCATAGAAAGAATTTTTTTTTTTTAAGGTGAAATGCTGGAGATCTGAAGGAATCTCATCAACAGTCGGTTTTAGAGAACCGAGTGTTGCTTTTGCACTGAGTACTGAGTTATACTTTTATAGGAGAAAACACATAGGTGATTACATTACAGCTGGAGTGCCTGAAATTAAGTGCGTGGCTCCCACTAGTAATAAGAGAAGCTGTGCACCTAATTCCCCATTTACTTCAATGATAATTTATCCTAAAAATTTAATTTATTTGAGGTCTATTATAAAATTATATAGCTAAGTTCTTCATAGTGTGTGCTTTTGTTGTGTTTCACATTTGAATGAAAAGAAAAGCCAGGAGGAGGATCTGAGGATCTATAGATCTAGGCTGTATCTATTGCATTTCCAGGATATTTGTTTCCATAGACTATGTGCTAAAGAAAATGCTAAAATTCTTAGAGAGGATCCTAAAACAACAGTTACTGAGGAAATACACAGTGGTAAATTATAAATCTATTTTATATTAACTATTTTATCTTAACAGAGAAATCTCACCATTACCTAAATTGAAATCAAGGGAAGAAAGATACCTTGCATGCAGGAGATGACACATAACACAGCCATTCATTCCAGAGTTTTATTTCAGTTTTGATTAATTACTCACATAGTATGTAAGAATGTGCGCCTCTGCATGCAAGGACTTTTATTAAAGGACTCTCATATTACTTTTCTCTGAGACACCCTTAGGGGAAAAGTAAAACATCAGTGCCTGAGAGGAATATTAAAAGAAAACAACAGTAGTTGCTGTTATTTTATGTACTAATTAAACCACAAATTTATTCTTAAAAAAAAAAAAAATCCTTTTGTCTTATATTTGCCCTTCCGTAAGCTGAAAAGCAAAACAAAAAACAAAAACACAAAAAAACTATTCTATAAGTACTGAGTTTGTGTCTTCAATGTAGGAAAAAAGTAAAAGATTACTTGTTTTGGATATAAAATGAATTCAAATCTAGTAATTTGAATATAAAATTATATCAGTGACAAAACCATGGCTATTGTCATAGTCTCTTAAGATGTAGGTACTTAAACTCTAAACTCCTGTAATCATTTTTTTTCATCTTAAAAAAAGAACAATATATTGACTTTGAATGAAGAGCATCAAAAAATTGAGTTATTCATTTTTTTCTGATGCAAAAATATTATTATTCATATATACCTGTATCTCACAATTATTTCCTAATTTGGGAAACCCTTTTCTTTATTGGAAATTTTTACTGAATTTTATATTCAAAGAAAAAAAAGACCATCAATCAGGAGAAGGCAAAGAATCTCAAAGAACTCAACCTATTAAGCTAAAAGAGTCACATACTTTTTGAATGGTTTACTTTAAGAAACTAGGTCTTCCAGGCATGCTACTGTACACACATCGTGAGTGGAACACATCAGATTTTCTGTTGCAAATTCTTCTGGTAGAAGACATTTTTCATTTTGTGGAAACCCCTCAGAATACGGTTTCATGTGAATCTGTTCACAGAGTTCAAAGCTTTAAATTACTTGACCATGGTTACCATTGAGAAAACGCACTGAGCTATATCGAGGAGAGAAAAAAAGTGACCAGGTACAAGTTTAATTCTCTAAGGCTGCCATGTAAGTGCTTCTCAGAAAGGATTAAGACTTTCTGAGAACAAGAGAGCTCTAAACAATCGTTTCCAAAGTGGGAGACATACACACGAGCTCTGTAACCCATTGTTGTTGGATTGACTCTATCAGGGTAGAACATTCTCTCTAGTTAAAAACCAGAGAGTCTATATTTTAAAATGTCCCCATTCATCTCATTTTCCAGAAAAAGAAAGGGCTGTAGAAATGCCATTGCTTTCGTATTATCAAAAAGAGCATGAACATCAGAATAATCACACTTTTTGGAGTCATTTGTCTTCAGTTAATTCATGGAAGTTAATAGTGAATATAACAGGCCACAAAATATCTTGCAGCTTAGCGAAAGTGTTTAATTTTGTCAAGACAAACAAGTTGTATGTTATGTCTTTGTGTCTCGTTTGGTAGGTCGGGACACATTGTAGGGCCTGGGACTTACCTTCCCTTCTTCTTTAAAGAGGTCTTTAGTTCTCTTGCTTGCACAGAAATTCTAAGTCACTTTGTTGTAGATGAGCAGGAACTCTAGAATAAAATAAATGAAATATATAAACTGAAAGAAAACTAGATCCGATATTTTACATGGATAATTTCAATTCTGAAACTTTAAAAATTAAGAGATACATAGTAACAAGCGATTACTGCTGATTTATAACAATTAAACAGAAATTATTAATAATCATAAAAAGAGTATGTGGCTACACTAGCAGTGTGTTAAGCTAAACTTTATTTCATGCGTCCACATGATTTTTAGCTTTTTTTTCCTAGTAGTAAAAGCAAGAAATTTTTATGGCTTATTTATCTTTACAAAAAGTGAAATGTTTCTCTTTTTCTAAGATCTCCCATCTTTTGATCTTGTTTAAAGCCCCTCACTGTCCCTGTTGCTAATTCTGGTTGTACATTATGACAATTAGATCAAGGAGATATTTTTAAATGTCATATTGTATTCCCAGAGCCCAGAATTACCTTTACATACTACTGTATGAATTTACAAATATTTGCTTCTGATTCTGTTGAAGGAAAAAAATGTATGAGTCCCTTATTTTTATATTTTACTTAGTCATTTTAAACAGCAATCACATCTGAAATAAATCTGTTCCTTGAGTGTCTCATTTTAGCATTATAGTCCTTGGAGTAGTTTCCAAGTTGAATAATGAGTACAATTTTAGCTGTTCCATTTCTTTACCTCTTCTCACCTGACAGTAAAAAAAAAAAAAAAAAAGAGAGAGAGAGAGAGAGACAGAGAGAGACAGAGAACAGAAAACAGACAAACAAAACTACATGGAGGATGTAAGATAGACAAAGATAAGTCAGAGATTACTTGTAGGTTTTGAACTTGTTGACTAAGGGATAGTTGGTATAATTATCAGAAAAATAGAAGCAAAGAGAAATAACTTGTTTTTCAGAAAACTGGTGTGTTTATTTTTTAAGACATATTGAGGGAACAGATCAATTTCTGGTTAATATATTAGCTGAAAATGCCAACTTATAGGGTTGAGAGTCATGGAAAGGATGTCAGTCTTCAGGATATAGGAGAAGCTGAGGAAATACCTACAAGCAGGGTGTTGGGAGATGAAGAGACAGGAATGCTAGGGGAAAGAGGAAGGAAATCAGGACCAAGGAACCACAGGGAGAGAGAGTTTCGAGAAAAAATAATTGGTGAACAACGTGAAATGCTATAGGTAGGTTTTAAAAAATAAGAACTGTCTAAAGATCATAGAATATGATTTTCGAAAACACTGTGACTTCTGAGACAAATATTTTGCTTAGGGAGAGGGTTTAAAAGTCAATTAATAGGAGAAAAGCTGGATCATAATGAGAAGAGGAAAAAAATGTGGTAGAGTTGATGAAAATATATTCTGGTAGTAATTTTACTTTGATTGCCTAGGATGATTCATCCTTAAGCAACCAAAGTAAAAGTAAAGACCAATGACAAGGAAAAGGCTGCGGATAGTAAAGGTGAAATGAGAGGTTGAAGTGAGCGTATGTGCATGAGAGAAATTAAAACCAAGGGTAGATAGGAAGTTTGGCTGGAGATGCCATTTTATTTATGGCAGGAAGGAGAAAGTCATTTGTGATTAGCTGTTAAAAATAAATTAACACAAAAGGTCATGTAGGAATCCAGTGAGATTAAACAGGCTAAGTTTATCCTGGATCCAGTTGGAAGATTTTTATCATTTTCCCAAGAAGCTCTGCATGAAGCACTGTCTGAGAAAATAGAAAATGAAGCTAACTCAAGGTTGGGGATCTGCTTAGCAAGAAACTGGAAAGTCAAGGAGGCACACAGGGTGTAAAAAGGAGTGAAGAACTGAATGACTTCAGAGACTGGGCTGGATGTTTCAACTGTTTGACTAAGACCTTTCTTTCCCTTCTCTCCCTCCTCTCTCCCTTCCTTCATCTATATATCTCTGTGTGTCTGTGTGTCTGTGTGTCTGTGTGTCTGTCTATCGGTCTATCTATCATCTATCTATCTATCTATCTATCTATCTATCTATCTATCTATCTATCTATCTATCTATCTATCATCTATCCATCTATTTACTGAGTGCTTTCTTTCTTCTAGGCCTTGTGCTAAGCACCAGACAGGAAAGGATAAGTGGCTCTTAGATCACAAATTTGTGGAGGGGACCAGATTATTTTCTAGTACTTTATTTTATCCTTAATCATGACAGCAACATCACTTATCCCAGATTTTCTCTCTATATGTAGACATACAAAGTGATATATATGTATTATACACACATATGTCACACACACACATACATACACATAGAAGGGTGTTTGTGCATACATATGTGTATAAAATAATGTATATTATTTTCTATATAAAATACCTACTTTATATATGATACACATATTATATACATGCATACCTCACAAATATACAGGCATCATTCATATTTGTCATCTCTCACATTAATCACCTGATCTTTCCATACAGTGGGTATCTGATATACGACACTATATACATGTCCTCAGTATTCTCATTTAAAAACCTTCCTATTTCTTCAGACTGCTGCTGTGTATCTAAGAATGCTGTTTGGCAACATATGCTGCTGTTGTAAAGCAAATAGCCGCTACAGATGAACCCAAATGAAGGGAGCTTTCTACAAAACATTACGGGGTAGGGGGAGAATGATGAAGCATCCTGAAATCAGAAATGGTTTCTTGAGCAGAGAAAAGTAATTCAACTCTGGTATGTGGTAATCTGTGCCTATGGATAAGTATTTCTTTATTGACAGAAAAAAATAAAATCATATTTTAATCAAGAAAATAGGATTCAAACATCTCACGGAATTTGTGTTTGAGCCACGATGCATTGGAAAGAAAAAGAGCTGGAGGAAATGCATTAGCGCTCTGTAGTACAGGAGACAGCAAATGGCTCTTGCAAACTCTCCAAATTGAGGAGGTGTTCCAGGGTTTCTAGAAAGTTGAATTTGAATTTCATCTTCTAAAATGTGTATTTTAGTTTCTTGCAGATACTCCAGAAGTCGATAGCTCTGTATTAGTCTTGAACTTGAGTCTGTACAGGTCTTTTCATATGCCACTGTTGATATGTGAGACCTACTTATGGCTCCCATGTAACAGGTTCAGTGAAGTGCCAGGCTGGGCTCAGGCCTCCAGCTCTGGCACGAACACTCCGTGTTCTCACAGCACCTGCAGCTTGTTGGTGATTGTTATATTTGATGCTACTTGTCCAACTCATGTTTATAAGACTACAAATATGGGTTCTAAAACCAAACTGCCTGTGAATGAACCTCAGCGGGGCTATGTAACAGCTGTGCCCATATAACCTTGAGCAAGACACTCATTCTCTATGCCTTAATCACTTTACCTTTAAAGTGGAGATAAGAAAACTTTCCCACGGGTTTGTTATGAAGATGGGTTAATGTTTGTAAAGCAATTGAGTGCTAGCTAATATCTTAAAAATACTTTTTAATTCTAAGCTACAGTTATTTATATTTATACATTAAAATAAAAATAGTTTCACCCTGTCAGCTGAAATCATTGTTTTCAAGAGCAGGAACAAACTATTAATTGGTAATGGAAAATTCTAAATAGATGTTTTTCAAGGGATGTTTGAGATTGAGTGGATTAAAAATAAAACCAGTTATATTCTTCTAGAATAAAGTCACTTCTCAATTAGTATAGGCCATCCTGAAACAAGCAATACGAGACGGAATAATTGGGTTGAAAATGCTCATGCAAAATCGGGTAAAATCGAGAGAGTATAAAGATAATTTTTTGCCATCAGGGTGATTAAAATTCTCTGAAATCTTCAGTGTCTTTATCTAATGAATATATCCTATACTCCCCACCAATTTTCAATTTTATCTTGAAACAAGGCACAGTGAGCAAAACAATAAGACACAGATTCTTTCCGTGTAAATTGATTAGATTAACACCATAGGACAAAATGCATGCAAACAAAATTTAAATATGCCAATGAACATAGACAAATAACATCACTTAAAGAAGGTTGTTCCCTTGCTCTTAAGGTTCTTAATTTTCTGCTCACTCCTGCAGAAAATTATTACACTATATTCTGCTGATACCAGACAGTTACCTATTATGAAAATACAATTGGTATAAAAGTTTGGTAATCTAGTCTAGAGAAGATTCTAAAACTGTACTCACATTACATTTGATAAAGACATTTGGGGGTGAAGATAATATGAATTATTCACAATTCAACAGAATGAGAGTATAGATATGTAGAACCCTATTCTTATTTTTCTATACTATAGATAAATATGAGGAAGATTCTTTATGAAAATATAAAACACATTAGAGGAGGAGATATTTTAGGAGATGAGAGCCATTTTTAATAATATGAAACAAGCTGGCAACAACTGAGTGAGGTCTGTTGATTGTCAAAACATTTCAAAAAGCAAATTGAGCTCGTTATAAAAAATATCAGCAAGATAAACAGATTAGTTCAGTGAAGTTGTAGCTGAGAAATATTTAAGTATTTTTTTTCTAATCAGCAAAATTAATAGCATTTTGGGGGTCTCACTTGCCATTTCAATATTAGAAACACATGAAAAAGCAAGAGTAGTGGCTCCTATCGCAGCACCTTGAAAATTCATTCAAGTGGCATTTGCATACTGAAAAGTTAAAACTAGCTAACTGAAATGCTGGCTTTTATTTATCTATTCGTTTGTTCAGCAAATATGATTGTGTGGCAGCTACTCTTCTAGGTTTTGGGGATATAAAGATGAGCAAAGGCAGACACAGCATAGCCCTAGTCCCCATTCTGCTGAGATAAATATTAATCAAGATATTATACAAATAATGCTATATACTTATAATAATTGTAAATACTATAAGACCACACAGCAGAAAGACCTGAGAGCCCCAGAGAAGGCTCTTTGAGAAATTCAGTAGGATTTATTTAGGCCTAGTGAAACCGGAGTGAGAAATGGGAGTGGAGAACTTTCCAGACGGAAGTAAGCCTTAACTTAACAAAGGCCCTGTGACTGTGACGGAAGGGAGAGTGGTGAGTTTGAAGAACTGAGAGAAGGCCAGTGAGGCATCTCAGAGCTGTGGGGCTGGGACTCAGGTGACACTGCAGGAGGTGAGGGTGTTAAGAAGCACCAGACCAGACATTAAGTGGGAGGGTACGTTGAGGCTTTTAATTTGCATTCTGAGATCAATGGAAAGGTTTGAAGGGATTTAAACAGGAGATATTGTGTTTCGAGGGTATGTGACAACAGCTTGGGGACTCACTGGAAATGATTGCCACAACCAGAGCCCAAGGAAGGGAAACATGAAAACAGGAGATGTCTATGTGGGTGAAGAACATTGAAAGGATTCAGGTGAAATTTAGGACGGAGGATTACTAGTCAATAGATAATGTGATACGCATGCTGAATGTGCAGAATCTGCAGAGCTGGGTCAATTCTGGTGGTTGTGAGGTCCAGAATTTACGTTCTCACAAATTCAAAAGTTTTTAAACTGAAAGTGTGTTCCTTGTCTTGAGGATAAATGCGAATATTGAAATGACAAGCAAGACCAAAAAATGCTATTGATTTTGTTGATTAAAATAACATTACTTACATTATTCAGTCAGTTTTAATTTCATTGAACTAATTTGTTTATATTGCTGATATTTTTGATAATAGTCTCAATCTGCTGATTTGGGTTGTATTAGCATACTTTTAATAATTTCTGTAAAGAAGCAGTAATGAAATTTCAACTCTGGACTAAACATGTAAAACAAAATAATTTAAATGAATCAAACTTTGAGTTATTTCTGAGAAAAACAAATCTTCAAGTTTTATAATATATCAGAATGAAAAATGTCATTGTCGGATAGCATAAAATTTAAATTGTATGTGGAACCTGCTAACCAACTCCCATCAACCTAAATATTTATCCAGCCTAAAGAATGTGAGCAGTATATTATGAATGATCCAACTAAACTCCAATTGTCTATCACTCATCTTTGAAACTTCTGTCAATTTGAATATTAAAAAGTTAAACATATTCAATTCTAACATATTTTCTTTTTATGACTCATTTTTTCATACAAATATAAGGATAATGTGAAGATTTTAAAATGTTCCATGTGGTTTTATTAATAAAAATTACAGTTCATTTTATAGTTATGTCAAGACCTAGCTACCTGAGTTTTTTAAAGAAGGTAGAATATAAATAAATACCACACACATAAATATATAACAAACAACCATCGAGACCCACCCCACTTTCACAAAGGTAGTAAATATTTTATACTTTAATAATTTACTTAAATTGGTACTGTTTTACTATCCATCCTTCCAACCTCATTATTGAACTCTTGCTGGATGGATGTTTTTAGTATAAATCTTAAAAAAAAAATCACTTTCTTATAAGCAAAACAAATACAAAATGCAACAATGTCTGCCTTATTTACTTATATTTGTAATGGAATATTTTGGCTTCTTAAGGAGAAATATTTCTTAGAATCCTGATTCTGCATTTTCATTCTGACCAATTGTTAATCTTTTGAATGCTGCTTTCCCCACAAATCTATAGTTTATGTTCAATATTTTTTCATTGTTAACAACACATTTAAAAATGAAATATATAATCACAAGTGCATTATTGTAATGTTCTCTTACAGTGGAATAAAATAACTTGACAGCACAATAGCAGTAAAGAATTGGACCCCTCTAAAGAAAGTGCCTATATTGTAGACTCATGTAGCTCAGTGACCTTCATGGGGCCTGCAATGCTTCTAAATTATTTTATTATTAATACATCACATTCATGAGAATATGACAATCAAGGGATTACAATTGCAATGGATGTTGGTACGGATGATATCTTATACTACTACAAATTACATAAATGAGAAAAACATATCTTTGATCTTTAAAAATAAGCTTCCTTTGTGGCATATTGTCCACAAAACACTCCTCTGTCATGAAATGTTTAAAACAAACACACAAACAAATGAACAAGCCTTTTCACCGGGTTCGAGATGGGACCTGCTGAGATACAATTTTCTGTGCACAGCGGGCCAGTGATCGGTCGCCCACACTTAAACTCACTGGTGCCATAAACCAGAAAGGGTCAGTCAGAAATTCCTCCCTGTGATATAATCTATGTTCAAAATGTGTCTGATAATCAGAGTAGTTCTATATCTTTCTCGATAAAAAACAGAAAAAGTGTCTGTATCCAGGAGGGGTGGAAAAACCTGTCAGAATTCTACAGAGATGAACTCAAAAGCAAACAGTCTTCAGTCAGAATCTACACAGATTCTCAGATCCGAGATTTAACAAATATGAGATTTGAAAATAAATAGCAGAAGCCCCAAATCCCAGGTTCTTTAAAAAACAGAGCTGTTCAGTATCTTAAAATGCCTTCATGAGGTGTGGTGTGGGTAATTGTCAGAAAGTACAAATTGAGGTGGTGGGGGGGGGGGGGGAGTGGGATAGTTTAAAAGAGGAACATTTTCTAACTTAAATAAATGGAGGTAAAGAACTTTCATGCCATGCTTTTAGTGCCATTTCAAAGCTCCAAATAAGCTAAAACAAATAAACCATCCTCTCATTTTGACCTAGATTACTATTTAAACAAAGGTGCATATTCTTAATTTACATGAAAAGCAGTTAGGCCTCCTGCTGACAGCACTGTGAAAAAACGCATCTGCATAGGGCAAGCTTTTTATATTTAAAATGAAAAAAAGCTGGAAAAGTTCTTTGTTTGTTTGTTTATTTTTCTTTTCCCTCTCAGCCGCTATTCACTTTGGGCCACAAATGCTACTAAAATTTTTAAATTGGTTTGAGTGAGGATTATTATTACTGTTTATACATGTTTCAAATATGTGTAAAATTATTTACGATTCATTCTTAAGGCCCAAATTTTGACGTTTCATGATGATGTTTTACATTTTAGAAGTGGCCAGAAAGCGACGTAATTTTTCCCCTCCCTGGAATGCTTTGTGAATAAGCTAGACTTTGTAAACGCACAGGGGGACATGAATGGGGAAATCTGCAGTAAGGATTATATTTCTATTTACATTTATCCATATTTATTAAAATACAAATTTGTTAACTTAAACATATTTTTGGAGTATGCTTATTTTTCTATAGAGTTAAGTTCTCTGTGATTCAGTAAGTGGCTCTTTTTTTTCCCCTTTTTTCTTTGGGAAACTTTTTTTCTGGTTAGAAAGATGGTACACGTTCTTTTCAATAAGTGCACATTTAAAGGAGAAAGTAAGAGACTGACTACTCTCAACACTTTGATATTACATTTTCCCACTCAAATTTATTCACCAAAAATTCATTGTTCACCTGTCATTTGCCAGAATATTTCTAAGTGACAAGGACACAGTGGTTAACAAGGCCAATGCCAAACTTGCCCTTGTAGGGTAAGAATTCTAGAAGACTATTAAACCAATGAATAAATACATTATAATTACAAATTTTGATAAGTTCTTTCAGGAAAAAGAATGATATGCTATGGAAGTATATAGTAGAGGGTCTATTCTGATCTTGGGTGTATTCTAAAGTTTTCCCGTGGAAGCTGGAGTGAGATATGACGAACAAGATGTACTTAAATGAAGTAGGAAGGGCATGCGAAGAGCCTTGGAATGAGAGGCTTTGGTCTAGAACTGGAAGGGCTGACTGGCAAGGAAGACATGGTGCCTGGTGAGGCTGGAGAGCTGGGTAGAAGCCTGATCTTGTAATGCCTCGAGACCCACTGTGAATCTATTTTTGTTTGTTATACTGGGAGTGATGGAAAACCACTGGAGGATTTTTAACTTGGGAAAGACATGATTCAATTCAAATGATCACTTGGAACATTATTTTCACAACATTCCTAAACATGTTTAAGATAGTCGCAAAGCCTCAAGAGACACAACTTTCATGGCAAGTGCATACTTCTGTCATCGAGCTGGTCAGATATTGTTGGCTCTGTGCAATGATAAAAACAGTTAAAATTACTGATTCCTTCCAGGTCTCTGCGTCTGATTTAACAAAGTGGAAAAACCCAATCATATCCTTTTTCTACTATCATGTCTCCAAGAGAAATGAGGTCAAGACTACAGGTCAATTTTGGATTGGAGGTAAAAATGTCTAATCCATTTAATTTTTAAGGCTGACTTTGGTTTTATCCTTTCATAACAGAATTGGTACATACAAGCAGAACATTTCAGAGAAAAACATTGCGAGAACTGGTCTCGGTAGTTGAACTGGGTGTGTTGGTAATGAAATTTAGTGAAGACACTGTATGTTTAGTAAAGAGTAAATGCCCACAGGGTGAACAGTAGCCAATTTGTAAGCTCTCATCACATTCCTCATGGAAGACGTGAGAAGCAGAAGACAATAGGGAGCTCTTGTCAGTGGTACTGGAACCAAAGAACCAGCCCATGAGACACTGTACTCAAAGGATTTGCTATTTTTACGTTCAGTTTCACACTGGAGAGAGAGAGAGAGCAGATCTTCTAACTTGGGGTGAGGTTTCTATCTGTGGGGCAACAGTATGCAGTACAGCCAAAGAAACACCAAATATCCACTAAAGAGATTATATGGGGAACGTAGTTTGCGAAGTGCCAAGGGAAATATCACCATCATTAACCAGGTAATCAGCTCAAGGAACAGGACAACCAAATCCAGGTTAGGCGTTTGGATGAGCTTGTTTCATGTAGACCTTGCTGAGGTACAACTCTGACAATATGCTTCTGGTGATCCTGGGAGGTCATAAATGTTTGTACCATGGCCTGGGCACTACCTCTTATTTCTTGGGTGATCCTGAAAACCTTTGTTAGTCTTTCACAATGAAAATAGGAATACGATCCTCACAAAATTGCTATAGAATTAAATGGGAGAATGTCTGGCATAAGGTGACAGCTTAGCAAATATTAGCTATTATTATATCTCAAAATCTGTGACAGAATGAGATTTCTCTGTTTTTTGGTTTATACATCTATGCAACAGAGAGCACCAAACTGTTAAATCAATCTTATTTGTAAAGCTCGTAGAGTCTTGAAGGAATACCACTTTATCAACATGAAGTATTCTGAAAAATACAATGGACGATTTCATCTAAGCTAGATAAATATTATTATCTTCATTATATAAAGGTCAGAGTGAACCAGGGAACTAAAGTAACTTGTCAAAGAATGTCAGAGTTTGAGATTAGAATGCTGGCTCTTCTAGTTCCTACGAATACTGTTAGACAAAGGCTTTCTGAAGCAAATAATTCCCATCCATTCAAATCACTTCAAACATTCCAAATAATTACAACTCAGCTAATTCTTTATTTTTTCATTCAGCTCATATCTCTGAATTAAGCAAATAGTTAAGAAAAAGAACTACAAGTGTGTGCAATTGTGGCATTGGCTAATCAGGGTAGACAATGGCAGAGGATGGAAGGAAGGATCAAGATTATCTGCATACATTTATTTACAAGATGACCAGGAGAAAGTTGGCAATTCAATCTCATGCCACATATATTAATTAACATTGAAGACCAAAAGAATCATCGCTAATAGACTAGAAATAAACAGTAATTTATCTGGGCACACAAAACAAACAACTACTCATTCAGAATTAGATATTCCCTAACTCCAAACATTCCCAACATCATTTCCTGCTCTAGGCAAATATACTATGTATGGTGTTAGGTAAAAATCTAAACACAAAAACATGCCATGCTAACAGGGAAGTGAAAACATATACTGTGCTCCTACAACAGAATATAGAATTAAGTATATTTTAGTAAATAGGGCAAAAAGTTTTACTGTTTGAAAACTTCTTTGGATCAGATAAACTTAAATGCCTTGATTGTAGCACCAAAAACTTGAGAAATTCAAGGTTATAGAGATAGAAAAATAGAAAAAGAGATATTATAGTATTTTGCTTTACATAACACATTTCTACATCTTGCTTTATTTATCTCAGTCACCTGTATAATACCACACTGAGGGATAAATGTCTCTAAAACAGAAAAACAAAACAAAACAAACAAACAAAAACAACACACACACCTCACCTTAAATTGAGTTATTAGAGAGAGATCTTTAACCACTCAGGTATTTTAAGTGGCTGAAATATCAGGTCTCCAAAATAATCAATACATACTAACTGATTTATGAAACTGTTAATTGATATAAACCTAAGAGTATCAAAGATTTTTAAGGAACAAACTCTAAGTTTTTAAGAAAGTAAAGGTTTTCCCTAAAATACTAGAAAGTACAATGGTATCTTGCTTTGGCATCTTAAAATTTGAAAATTATGAATTAAAAAATGTAAAACAATGAAATTACTGAAGTTTTTGAACACCTGCACAGAAATGACAGTTTGCTGATTGCCGCCATTTCATAAATCTAGTAGGAAGTCCAAATGGAAAAAAAAAACCAAAGGCATTCAAGATGCTATTTCCAAGTGTGACTTTTCTTTCCCCCTGTTACTAACAATCTAACAAGAGGGAAGGGGCTTTAAAGACTATAAGACCACCTGCCTGCTATCATGTAGCCTTGAGTCCTCAGTCACTGCTGACAACTCAACAGCCTTTGCAGGAGGGTAGGGACAGTTGGGGGTGGTCCCTGATATCAGTTAACACTGTAAAGGTTGCCCTGAACACTGGTTGTAGTGACAAAGTGGAAAAGAAGAGTAGAGTGAAATTTAATTCCCTTAAATTCCCTTTTAAAAATGGGGTCTCTTTTGTGCACCTTAATTTAAAATCCTGTCTCATTTTGATTATTTGTAAGTAAATTCCTCTAATACTGAACTCTGCTTTTAGAGCGAATACAGCTGGGATTGGCTTGTTTGGCTTGATGAACTTTATCATTAATTAAATGCTGTGTTCATTTCTCTGTGTGCTGGGGAGGCTGACCCCTTCGAGATGGATCTGTGGTCCCAGGATCTGCTCTTGGAGCTCAGATTTCTGCAGAGACTGCCACCCCTGTGCACCTCATTAGGACAGACTGACTGCGGTACAGTGAGGCTAAACGCTTCCCTAGTGCCCCTTCTGGATGCTGCAACCTATTAGATTTGTTTCTTATCTCAGGATCAGCTTGCCTGTGCCTTCCAACATGACAATTAGCTAATTTAATAAATCTAACTTAGTCTAATATGCTGCAGTGAGAGAACCATAGGAGGGGCTCTATCATCATCCTTAGGTCTTTTCTTTTCCTGCTGGCATTCTTTTTTTCCTCATAAAATCTCAATTTTCATAATAAATTTCTGGGAAAAAAATGAGCTCACCTCCATTTCCGAAATGGCAAATAAATTCCATTTTCTGAGCTAGCTTATATTGACTGGTGGTGTCCACCTAGATGGCTATGGTCAGGATGGTGACACCTAGTCCGGCTTTCAGGAGAAAGATTCATGATTGGTTAATAATCTTCCCATAGATGGAGAATGGAGGCCACATTTTTGCTGACCTTGCTGTATTTAATAGAGCAGAAGGTAATGGCAGTTAGCTGCCTAGTGTGTCAGCATATTAGCTCACGATTTTACTAATTTTAGTGTAACCAAGTTTCGAAAACTTACACATAGAATACTCACAGAGAAAAGTTAGGTCTTTCATTAAAATAAAAATGTAATTTTGGAGAAAGTTTGACATATTAGTCAAATTTAGAATGCTCTGTTCATTGATCCATGTCATTTTGAGATGCTGATCTAACCAATGATCCCTGAGCCTCATAGCTTTTCTTCCCAGAGGAGTTTCTCTCAGTTCCAGACTGGCCTCTACCAATCCTTAAGCTGTTGACTTTAGCATCAGAGGACAAAGAGAGGCTGAGAGTAAAGTGAACCAGAGAGAACAAGGGAGTAGAGAAGAAAAGGAAAATATACTGGAACAAGAAAAAGTTTTCAATGAATCCAAAGTAATGAAACTGATATTCTTCTGCAACTTGACACTCCTTTTTGGTGGCAATTGCAATGTGCATTGAACAATGGTGACCCAGCCTGATAAGACAAGGGCCTCCCAAGGGAACCAGTTGGAGGAGGGCACTTATTTGATGATATGAGCTCTAGCATAAGTACTAGGAAAAAAAAATCAATATTATTGTCATCATGAATTGGGTCATTATACATTATTTTAAAAAGAAATGAAAATTTGCAAATCATGTATCTGGTAAGGTGTTAATATGCAAAGTATATAAGGAACTCATACAACTTAATTGCAAAAAAACCCCAAACAAAAACCTGATTTAAAAAGTGGCAGAAGATCTGAATAGGCATTTTTTCAAAAGAAGACATACAGAAGGCCAATAGGTATATAAAAAGATGCTCAATATCACTAATCATCAGAAAAATGCAAATCAAAACCACTGAAATATCACCTCGCATTTGTTAGAATGGCTATTATCTAAAAGATAAGAAATAACAAGGGTTGGTGAAGGTATGAAGAAATGGGGACCTTGTGTTCTGTTGGTGAGCCTTTAAATTGGTGCAGCCACCATGAAAACCAGTATGAACTTCTTCAGTAAATTAAACCTAGACTGCCATATGAGCTACAGTTTCACTTCTGGGCATTTATCTGGAGAAAACAAAACTAACCCCAAAAGATATATGCACACTCATGCTCATTGCAGCATTATTTACAATAGCCGAGATATGAAAAAAACCTAAAGGCTTATTGATAGATGAATGGATAAAGAGAATGTAGTATAAATGTGTATAATGGAATATTATTCAGCTGTAAAGAATGAAATCTTGCCATTTGTGACTACATGGTTGAACCTTGATGGTATTATGCTGAGTAAAATAAGTCAGACAGCAAAAGACAACTACCACATGACCTTATTTATATGTGCAATCTAAACACACACACAAACACCACCACTACCACCACCAACAAATCGAGCTCGGTAATACAGAGAACAGATTGGTGCTTGCCAGAGGTGAGGGTGGTGGTGGGTGGGCAAAATGAGTGAAGGGGGTCAAAAGGTACAAACTTCAGTTATAAAATAAATAAGTCACAGACATGTAATTTACAGCATGGTGACTATAGTTAATAATACTGTACTGCATATTTAAAAATTGCTATGAGAGTAGATTTTAAAAGAGCTTATCAAAGGAAAAAATTTTGCCACTATGTATGGTGAAGAATGTTAACGAGACTTACTGTGGTGATTATTTTGCAATATACATGAATATCAAATGATATGTCATAAAACTGAAATGAATATAATATTATATGTCCATTATACCTCAATAACAAAAAGAAATTAAAAAAACCACAAAAAACAAAGAAAAATACCCTCATCAAACCCTAAACCTTCATTTTAGTAACAGCAGCAACCTGCTGTAAGGCAAAGTACTGGGCTCAAGGCTGAAATGGAAAGACTTTGGATGCAGGTTTAGAATCCGACATACCCACTTGTCTCTTGTCCTGTCCACCATTTATTCAAAAAAAAAAAAAGTGGAGAATTTTGATATGATGACCCAGTAAATTGTTAAGAGGAGAATTTGAGGGGCTGGAATGCCTAAAACAGCATAAAGGTGCAAAGTGAAATTGCTCCAATAAGAAATGGACTCTCAAAGAAGAAACTGCATGCACTTGCTATGGGAAAATTGTGAAAACAAAACACAAACAAAAATAAAACAGATTATTCAGATCTGTCATTTAAAAAATTACTAAAGCAGTCTTATATCTCCTTACAGTGATCGCTGTGTTCCCTAAATCTAATGGAGCGCCTCCATATTCCATTGTCCCTGTGAGAACGTTCCCCAGACTATCGTGAGAGAATGATGGCTGTGGCTGTTGTTTGGGCAGGGCTTATTTCAACATTGGCTAAAGTGAGCAAGAACGTTTCGTAGTTGGTAAGACATTGCTAAAAAATAAGAACGATCCAAAAACTGTAAGTAGCACATATTCCCGGGCACGGCCCATGAAATTTGGGTTTATTTCCCTCTTGCTTTTTCTTAGATTCTAGGAAAGTTTTTAGCTTTCGTGATACCTAGAGGCCATGTGTCTGATGGCCATGGCATGTCATATAATTCCACCATTCTTTACATCCTTTCCTTTGGTACAGGATGCATGGTTTTTGGTAATGTGTTCTTTCTATGTCCCATAACTGTATTGCCCTTTGCTGAAATAGGAGCTAATTTCTCTAGGATAAGGAAACGTTAGTTATTGAGTGGTTAGTGAGGGTCTGTGTAGAAAAGTCCAGGAGAGAAAAAGTGCTAAAGCAGGAGATGATATTCTAAGAGCAAGAGACTGAAAAAGGCCAGGGTGACTGTTCTGATGATCTAATGCTGCAAAACAAATTACTCAATAAATTGCTCCGCTTGAAAATTGTCAGGGTCAAGAATTTGGACAGGACATAGCAGAAATAGCTTGTCTCTGTAGCATGTCTCTGGGGCCTTAATTGGTAGACCCAAAGACTGGAGGCTGGAATAATCTGAAGGCTTGTCATTCATATGTTTGATGACCAAGGGCCTTGATTCTTCTCTATTGAGGCCTTTCCATGAGATTTCTTTGGATGGTCTAGGATTGGATTTCCTCAAACTTTGTGGCTCATTATTTAAAGCAGGCAACTCAAAAGAGAAACCAGGTAGAAGCTGTATACCTTAAAATGACCTAGCCTTGAAAGTCACACAGCACCCTTTCTACCTTAATCTATTGTTTGCGGCACTTCACATGCCTGCTCGTTTTCAAAGGAAAGGTGAATAGACTCCATCTCTTGGTGGAGAATGGCAAGATTCTAGGACAGCATAGATCTAGAGATTGTATTGTGGCTATTTTTGGAAAATACAATGAAGCAATAATTAAAGTAACTGCAAGAGCCATTGACAAAGTGGCCTAAAATGAAGCTAATGAGGTAGGTAGGAATCAGATTATGCATAATATTGTATGTCATGTTAAGAATGTTGGTCTTTTTTTTTTAAAGCACATAGAAAATCATTAAGAAGTTTAAAGCCTGGGAGAGAGAAAAAAAAAAAATGGCATAGATAATAGAGGCTCTGTTCATCCTTCTGGTGACCAAATCAAAGTTCTGACAGAAACAAAGAGCCAAGAGCAAGGAAAAATCACCTGGGATCTAGATGAACAAGCCACATAACTAGGGAGAAATCCAAGAAAGCACCCTGCAACAGCAGAAGGTAGCATGGGGCAAAGACGTGGGGCTGCCCGGTCTCCAATGGTTGAGTGAGACTGAGACAGAGTCTGTGGCAGCAGCAGATGCCTCTTAAAGGGGCCGCATCCATGAGCAGATTTTCGCAGTGATGGACCTACTCTCTCTGAGTACCAGTGCTGATTCTGCTGTGTGCAGCGGGCACCAGAGACTTACAAGGAGACATTGTCAGAGTGAGGGCCGAGGAAAGATTCACTCTGTATGGAGGTGCCCGCAGTATCCATTGTTCCCTGTTGAGCCCTCCCCGTTCCCAGTGCTGGGACACAGCGTCGCCATATCCGAGTTGTCATCAAACTAGGTAACAGAGGTCACTCTGCCCAGAGGATTCCCTGAAACCTCGCCTCCCTCAACTCAGGCCCCACCCAAGCCACATCCAGGTGTATCCTCAGTGAGTCAGGTACTCCTTGCTGAGCAGTGCCTAGACTCACACTGGAGGCAGCTGACCTTGGTGTCTGGTGTGGCCTTTTGAGATAGCTCTAAACATAGCATCTGTGGATTGCTTGCTGAATCTTAACAGGTGGCCCCAAAGGGGTAGAGGCGTGGGGTATATTTGGCCTGCAGCTGAACCTTCCTCAGGTCTGTGCCACTGGACACCTACTTCACAAATCTACACTAATAAAATCAGGAGATTCAGGAGCTTGCTTAGTACCTAGAATCAGATATGGAAAGGCAGCCAAAATGGGAAGACCAAGATGCAGAAACCACATGAGAGAATAGAACAGAGATCCAGATGTAATGGAGTCAAGTAATCTAACAGATGCAGAGTTCAAAACACTGGTTATAAAGATGCTCAATGAAATGAACTTTTGGGAAGTGTAGATAAATTCAGTGAGAACTTCAACAAAGAGATAAAAAACATAAAAATGCAAATGGAAATTATAAAAGGGAACCAGTCTGAAATGAAGAACACATTATCTGAGATGAGAAGTATATTAAATGGAATAAATAAAGAAATAAACAAAGTGAATAAAGAAGAGGATCAAATAACTTATCTAGAAGATGGGAAAGTCAAGGACAGTCAAGCAGAATGGCAAGAAAAAAGATGCCAAGACTATAAAAAATAATTTAGGGAGCGTATGGGATACTATTAAAAGTCAAAATATTCATTTCGTTGGCGTACCTGAAGGAAAACAAGATGTTGAATAGCTATTTAAAGAAATAATGATGGAAAACTTCCCTAACCTGGTGAAGGAAATAGACATAAAACCCCAGGAAGCTCAGAGAGTCCCAAGAACCAAGGTTCCATAGGGGCCACACCAAGACACATCATAATTAAAATGCCAAAGGTTAAATGAAAAGAAAAAAATCTTAAAAGCAGCAAGAGAAAAGTAGATAGTTACCTACAAGGGAACACCCGTAAGACTGGCAGCTGATTTCTCAAAAGAAACTATGCAGGACAGAATGGCTTGGCACAAAATATTCGATGCGATAAAGACCCAGGATCTACAACCAAGGATACTTTATCCAGCAAAGCTATCATTTAGAGTCGAAAGACAGATAAAGAGCTTCCCAGACAAAAATAAGCTAAAGGAATTTATTATCACCCATCCAGTATTACAGGAAATGTTGGAGGGACTTCTTTAAGAAGAAAAAATGTGTATCAAAAACAGAAATAAAGAATGGTAACAACTACATTCCTATCAATAAGTACTTCAAATGGAAAAGAACTAAGTGCTCCAATTAAAAGTTAAAGTAGATGAGTGGATAAGAAAACAAGACCCCTACATGTTGCCTTCACTTATATGCGGAATCTAAGGACTAAAAAGAACAAACTAATCAAAAACAGACTCAGAAATATAGTTGACAATTTGGTGACAGACAGAGGGGAGGAGAGGTTGAGAAGCTGGGAGAATGAGGTGAAGTATAAAGAAGTATAAACTAGTAGCTGATAGATGGTCATAAGCATGGCATAGGGAATGCAGTTAGCATTAATATGTTGGCTAGGTAGAGGCTCAGGGGAGGGAGGGAGCAATTGGGGGGATCATTTTATGAACTATATAACCAATGTACTGTATACCTGAAACTAATTAAAATAAATAAATTAAAAAAACAGTTTTAAGCCTGGGAATATCAAACAGTGGTTTGGTATTGCACAGAGAATGGACAGGAAAAAAGCAAAATTGAATGTGAAGAGTCCAGTTAGGAAACTAGGGTGATAAACAAGTCTAGATATAAGAGAGTTTGGATCTGACTTTGGCATGATACAGGGAGAAGTGAATGGATTTAAGAAATTTATGATGTAAAATCAAATGGATCTGGACTTGGGGAGTGAGAGAGGGTTGGTAACAAAAATGAATCTCAATGTCTAAGCAGTGCAACTGTGAATACAGTGGTGTCTGTCACCAAGGTAGGGAAAATTGGAAGAAATCAGGGTTTAAAGGGGAAGATAATGAGCTCAGTTTTGAGTTTCAGAGAGATATGAATGGACATGTTTAAGTATGCAGTTGGATACACAAGGCTGGATACAAGAAGAGGTCAGGGCTGGAGATATGCATTTGAGTCATCCAACTATATGCAGTAATTATAGCCACTAGCATGAATAAGATTTTCTTAGGAGAGGGTGAACATTTAATAGAGAATGTCAGTTGAATATAAAAAGACAATTCTGCAAAGTGGCTAGAAAAGACAAAGCAGAGAAATGAGAGGAAAACTAAACAGAGTGGTCTCATAGAAGCCAAAAGAGGGAATGCTGGGGGCAGGTAACTGCTGACTGCACAGAAAGCATCTAAGAATCCACATCAGATGACAGCTTAATACATTCATTGGATTTAATGACCTCTGGGATAAAGATTCAACTTCTTGTCATGAGGTACAGGAACTTGCTTAATAAACTGAGAAGTTTTTGAGGCTGTTTTTAATTTTCTAATAATTTACACTAAAAATAAAATAAGAAGTATAAAAAGGTATGAATTTCATAAAGCATAATATAATACTGTGTTATATGAAACAATATATTATTGATTCCACTATAGGCATCAGAAAATAAAAGATAATATTTGAATGTAGAGTTGCATATCTGGACTTTCTTTAGGAACATAATCCATACTTAGGAACATAATATTATTTTTTATTTGAAAAGTCAGATTTTAATTATTTTAATCTATAGCACTTTTTATAACACATTACTTGATAATTATTTATTTTTAAAGTAGAAAATCCTGCATATATTGGAATGTACATAATTATGTATATAACATATATGAACATAAAAAGTATTCTTCAACCATGTTCTGATCATTTCTCTCAAGCATATTTTTTTATTTCCAATTGGTTAATTTTTAATATGTTTACATATATGTGCGTATGTATGTACTTTTATGTGTATTCAGAGGGACTATTAGGCATAACTTGTTTTCTTTTTCAGAATAAAATCCAATTTAGTAATTCCAAATTAAAAAGAACAAATAGTTCATTATATTTTTATAGAGAGCTATATTTAATCAAGACTAGAATGTTTTTAACATAAGCCAACCACAATATGGTTACAGATCCAATATTCCTCATATGTCTTTATTTACAAAAATGAATGTTCTTTTCCACTGGCATTAAAATAATAAAAAAAACACATTAAGTCTAAAAAGGTCTAATTTATTTTTTAGTATTCATAAGTGGATTAACTAAATACAACCATATGTCAAGTTTAAAATGCTTATTGGAACAGCAAACATATGCATTGGGAAATATTTTTCAAATTCAGATACCTATAAGGTTAAAAATAGTTTCAAGATGATTGGATAAAGATGTGGTACATATATACAATAGAATATTACTCAGTCATAAGAAAAGATGAAATACTGCCATTTGCGACAACATTGATGGATCTTGAGAATATCATGCTAAGTGAAATAAGCCAGTTGAAAAAAGTCAAGAACAGTATGATTTCACTCATATGCAGAATACAAAACTGAAAGCAACAAGTGAACAAACAAGACAAACAAATAAAAACTCATAGACACAGACAACAGTATGGTGATTACCAGAGGAAAAGTGGGAGGTGAGGAAGTAGAAAATGGTAAAGGGGGTCAGATATATGCTGATGGAAGGAGACTTGACTTTGAGTGGTGAACACACAATGCAATATACAGATGATGTATTATTGAATTGTACACTTGAAACCTATATAATTTTATTAACCAACGTCTCCTCAATAAATTTAATAAAATTTAAAAAAAATAAACAAAATTAATTTCAAGAGAATTGCACGTTACAATAAAGAGTGTAGGACTGTAAATCTAATTATTACTTTATAAAAGTTGGAGCAGTTGGCATATATAGTGAAATATAACTGCCCTTGTCAACCTCAAGTACACAGTGACTAAACAACAAGAAAACAAAGTCAATATGTCGAATGTGCATGTAATGGTAATGTGTCTACTCCCAAAGAAAAATAAATATGAAGTCATTATCAAAAAAACGTATAATCTGCCCAAAGTTTACTTAATTTTAAATATTTTCTTATAATTATGAGATATTTTGTCAAAATGATTAATATGTATTTGTGTTTAGTTTTAAGCTGGTGGCTCATGGGCATAACATATTAGGTCTCATTTTATTTTCAAACCTTTATATTGAGTTATCTAACTTCAGGGGAATTGGAAGAAAGCACTGGTTTCGTGCTTAGATACCAGTATTCTAAAGCACAGGACGATGTTGGTAGCCAACCTGCTTAAACTAATTTATATACAGTGTTCTCTTCCAAGAACCCTGATAAGATAGACATGAAATATAATTGTAATTAGAGAGATACTGAACTACCAGAAAGTAAATGTGGGTACTTAGTCATCAGAATACCTGCTGTTTCCCAGGTAGAGTTGGTACTTAACTTACCTGCATGCTGTGCTTCTACTAACTATTTGTATTTCCAGAAATACCCATTATTCAAATCACTAGTGGCCATCCAATTAAGAAAAAATAACCAACGTATTGCACTCGACCAGTATGTCAATTGATCCAGTGACAAATTTTATGTAAAAAAATGGAGTCTTTTGACATTGGTGTCAGACTCAGTATAATGGGCTATGACAGAACAAAGGGAAAGTCAAGAGTCAAGGCCGATATGAATTATTGTAAGAAGGCTGGGTATTAGGAGAGGACAGTAAAGCCAACTGTTGATTGCTTTAGGGAAAAGCTTTTTGTGAAGGTAGGTCCTCGGGAAGGACACATGGCCTATGATGTACAGGTATAAAGCGCCAGAAACCCCAATTCAAAGACCATTATTGATAGTCAGTGGTGGGTCTTTACCTAAAGGAAGAAGACTTTTTCCCTCTATCTCCAGTGATTATCTGAACCCTGATCTTCATCAACTCAGACTGGCTTCAAGTGTAGCTTCCTACATCTCAGTGTTAGTGAAATATCGGTAAATGAGTTGAAGTAAATAAGCTTTCTCTCTCAGTGAAAAGCTCGTGTCTGTTTTGAAAGAGTTTATTTCTGCGGGAGATCTAACATCAATGGTGTTGAAGTTGCCTTTTGAGACATTTACATATTTTTCCTAACATAAAAGGGATGTGAGTAACTTTTCTCCTCAATAAGCACTGAACCAAGACAGGCAAAACAAGTTCAGTTGGAATTTGGGAAAACATTAATGACATTTAAAGCCTTTTCAAAAAATTCCTTTATTGGTTTGTGAAGTTTATAGTATTATAAACTTAACTCAGTTTCCTGTGCTAAATGATCTATGGAATTTATAAAGAGACGATCATTGAGCCAATCGGCTTATCTAACTAGCTTCATTCTTCCTTTATTTCAGACATACTCTAGGTCTTGCATATAGAGTAAAATCCACCTAGTTTTAGAAAAAGGCTATTTTTCTCTTTTATATGTTGTTTATCTCCCTGAATTTTTAACAAGTGTAAACATATATGCTAATATTCTTGTAAGGAACTCAATGCACTTTAGAGACATACAACTGAATTCTCTAAGTGCATAAGTTGTTCCTCATGTACTTAGCATGATGGTTACATATATATATATATTTTTTTTTTTCTTTTTTTCTTTTTTTCAGAAGAAGAAAGCAGCAAAAGTAGTAGACTAAACGATCATTCACCAAGTCATACTCTATTGGTCTAAAAGAATCTTTACAGCTCCTAAAAAAAAGAAAGTTTTGGTTTTCTATCTCGTTTGGTTAGTTCCTGCACAGTAACTTGGTGTGATATACTGCGTTCAAGCTGAGGCAGGCTCTCAGTAATAGATGCAGAAACAAGCCCAGAGAAGTTCACTCATATTCAGCATCTACACATGTATATAGAGCAAGAAACAGAGACTATTTCTTTTTGTGCCAAGACAAATGACAGTTTCAAAAGACCACCCACACTTGCTAACTTATGTTTCTTCTATGTGCAGCCAATTTAATAGTTTTAGAAAATATATATTGAAAAAACACCAAGACCTATTAAGCTAGGGAAAATATATTTCAACTATCTAATGCTGAACTGGTTGACCACAAATCAGTTATATAATAGGATGAAAGTCAGACATTTTAGATAGGGATTTAAATACAAAAACCTTGGTGGGTGGTGGTGATGGTAGTTCTGAAGCTTTAGAACAAGTAAGATTTTCTAGTTTGTTCTGTTGCATGACATTTAAAAAATGAGAAGAAAGAAAGGAAGAAAGCTGCCTTCGAAGAAAGAAAGGAAGAAAGCTACCTTCCTCTGCTTTGGTCAGTCCACAGACCACTTTGATTTATTCTTCAAAACATTCCTGACATCACTCTTGTTTTCAACTTTCACATTCGAAATTATTATTTTGGGTTTTCTTACTATAAATTGGTTACCTTTCAACATTCTCTCTAACTGAGTCAGATAATGGTCTTTTGGACTTAATAGCTAGCTCTTACAGGGTCAAACTTATCACTGATTTTCTTTTCCCCTATCCAGTGAATGATAACATTTCTACCCTTCCCAAATTGGCTGTGGACTCTTGTTTTCATAGATGAAGCAAGAAATATTTTAGACTTTTAAAATATATTGTTTCTTATGTATTTATTGTAAAGCCACATTTGTACTGGTTTAAATATTTTCAGGGTGGCCTATGACCAGGCAGTCACTCACATCTGGATCTTGTGGGTTCACAAAAATAACCCATTGAACCAAATATATCTGACAGCTCTATCACCTCAAAGAAAGAGCAAACATTTGGTAATGTGAAAGAGATAAGTGGAGACCACCTTATAAGTATCAGGACCAGTCATATAAAGGAGAGCTCCCCTGGAAGGTGATTTTACCACATAAGAACAGCTTCCTTTCTAAGGACAGGTTCTCAATTCTTAGGGAGAACGATTTTCGGCCAGAGAAGGGCTGTGGTGATCAAGGAAGTCCCGATGGTGTAATTTTAGCTTTTGCAGAACTTTCCATTGCTTATTTTCAACAGTACTGCTATTTCATCATTTCCATGATTGCTCCCCCAACACTGACTGATGATTTTATTGGATGCAGAAGAGGCTGAGTTGGATTATATTTCACTGAACAGCTACACAGCCTGTGTAAAAACAGTCTTTAGAAATGAAATAATCTCACCTAATTGACTGTGGTGAAAGAGAAACAATAAAACCAGTTGGTGTGAGGTAGACAAACCAAAACTAAAACACAGACTATGTTTTTACCAAATTAAAATCTCTGAAGTCTATGCAGATGATAATTTCCATCAAATGAATTAAAATAACTGTAGATGAAAAGTTTTGCAGGTTTAGAAGTTACGGACTTTCTTATTATTTTATATTGAACATAAAGGTTAAACTCAAATACTTAATAAGCATAAAGTTTCAAGGAGTTAATGAACTGCTGCTCTCTTCCATAATGAATTTGTATCAAAATTGGAGAACCTGGTTTGAAGTTGAAAATGAATTCCTCATTTTGTCTTGTCCTGAATAAAGCATTGTTCTATTAGCATTTCCATAATAATAACACATCTTTATTAGACTTTGTTATCATCTAGACATATGGATGAGTTGTAGTTTGAAGAGGGATATAGGCTATTTTTATATTTAAGTGTACGGGAGGTTTTTTCTTCATTCTACTTCTGATGTTTTGTATGACATTTGATGGCTCATGTCATTTTGTCACTTTAACATGCTAATAATACAAACTCATACTATTTCAGGAATGTTATGGCCCTGGCTCTATTCCATGGAAGCACTGACTGTATTCTCATTGCTTCACAAGTTTTGTATACATGTAACATTCCTTCTCATCTCAACAAAGTCATCTAAAGAGTCAGTGGCAAATCAGGCCCTCCTGCAATGTCCAAGAAGTATATGGCACACAAGAATCAGAGTAGGTAATAGTTTAGGCCAACCTCATAACTTTGCCTCTTTGTCTTGGTTCCTTTGTACCATCTATTTACTAGAGATTCCATCTAGGACAACTTGGCATGCCCTGGAGCACCTGTCTAGTCTTTAAGTCCTGAGTTTTTCTTTTTGTGCTCATCTTGTCATTCACAAAGTCACTTTTTAGTAGAAGGGAAATATAGAACAGTAAATGAAATTGAGCATATCTCATAAGAGTTCTAGGTGCTTTGGGTATAGCATCTTTGCCAAAAGCATTTCCTCTGCACAACTAATTTTCTGTAAGACAATTTTGCATAAAAAACTGGTTGACTTTTTTTTTTTTTAAATCAGTTTGGTTTTATATCTTTATTGAAGAAGTGGTGGAGAAAATAGTTAAATAGTGGTGGTCTTAAAACAGCTAGCATTTCTTCCAGGTAATGATGATTTTTGCCCTAAGAATAAGTTGGTTTTTTTATTTTGAAACACACTATGCTGGGATGAGAACAAGAGGCACTGAGGAGTCTCTGCAAGGTTGTAGAGTTGAACACGTATTTCTCATAGAATGAAGACGAGTGTTCAGGCACAATCCACAAAATAAAATGTTATTTTTTGCAGAATCGCTATGAATCTACACACATTTTAAACATATTCAAATATTTTGTATTTCACAATAAAACCTTTTTAATTTTGTCATTAATTTTTAATGACTTTTTATTTTTGATGATTATCTTTTATATGGCAAAATTGTCTTATGGCCAATTAGTTATGCAGTGAAAACATCTGTGGCAACAATGCTTGCAACAAAAAAGCTATGGCAAAAATATAGGACATGTCCTATAACAGAGGGATGAGAAACAAGATTTTTGGTGCTAGGAAAATCTAGCAGTCATTACAGGGGCTCAAAATCTGGGATTAAAGGGAAGGACTCAGAAAATCAAAACCACCTCCAAAAAGACCAGAATAGCAACTAGCATTTAACCATGAGCCAAGAGCCCTGCTAGCTGCTTTCCGTATAATATTTCTAATTCTTCCAGAATTAGATAAAAAGATGTTCTATTATGACCATCATACATTTGAAAAAACTGCAGTTCAGAGAGGTGAAATAACTTTCCCAAACTCACAGAACTGTGGGAATTGGGAATCAAACCAGTTTAATCTGATCAAACAAACAAACAAACAAAAACAACTTACATTCTAAGTAGTATGTTATACTGCTTCAAGATAACTTTAGAGGACCCAAGGCATTTACACAATAAAGAAAGCAAGCATACAGTGACTGGATCGAAGGTGGGAAGTCCAACAAAAGTAAGTTAATGATGATTTTGTGCCTGGTGAACTCTGAGCTATTCCACTGGGATCACATGGAAGAACTGATCTCAACATCTGGGGTAGAGTTGTCTTGGCAGGTCTAGCTTAAATAGTCTCCCAGAGCCTCGGCAATTGAGAAATCACTGGGAACCAGGCAGTGAATTACACATCACGAAGAGGAGAAAGCTATGCAGTTAGGCTATTTAGGTACTGTTTGGTCTTGAGACCTGGCTAGGGTTTAGGGGAAACAATGTTTCTCTCCAAGAGCATCTTGGGGTTAAGGATGGGTTTAGGTACAGGAGAGAACAAAGCCTAATTGCTCAGCTTTTTGAGTGTTCTGCTCTTATCTTTCAATTTACTCAATACTGGCCTCCTCAGGTGATGTTCATCTAAACGCTACTTGTAGAAGTGATCCCTCTTAGATTGGCAAAGTCATCACCAGTAGAGCGTAAATCACTCTCAATTAACACATGGTTCAGTAGGCAATCATCAGGTAATAAAAACTTCTGCATTCTGTGCATAATTTTAAAAAGGGCCATAAATTTTGGAAATGACAATGACTCTCATCAGATGTACATGAGAAAAGAAAACCCAATCTATATTCCACAGTTCTTCGATGATTTAAAGAATTCTAGTGGCAAACAGCAATACTTCTTAAATAACTGTTGCAGAAACCAGTTGTCTATCATTTAGGCTATCAATTCCTTTAGTTATGAGACTGTATAAGAATCTTCTTGCCCTGATAAGATTGTGAAATCTTACATAACTTTTCAATTAAAAGACAAAGTAGAGTTCCTATATAAAGAAATCTAATTATTTAAACAAGATTATAAATTTATCCTTGAAGCAATAAAAGTGGTTTGTCTTTAATTTTTTTTGTGCACTTGGAATACCTTAGTCCCTTTTTATTAGTTAGTCTTAAAAATAAATTTCTATGGCATAGGTGAGTGTAACTGTCTTCATTTACAGATAAACTAAGAACCTTAGAGCTCTTGACTTATGTTATATCAATAAAACAGGTCCATCATAGCTTATACTGAAATTCCAGTAAGGCCTCCTTTGGGCTATGGGCTATCTCAGTGAGATGCTCTGTCACTGACTTTACCTCCAAACTTTTGGCAAACACACATCAATCCTCTTTCTCTTCTGTCTGGCAATTTGATAGGGTCTTTCATGAAATGGAATAGATCTTTAACAGATAGCCTGGCAACTAGGTATCTGTGTTCCCCCTGAGAGAATGTGAGGCCAAGAATAATCTCAGGATATTAAACATAAACCTTCCTCTTGACAGCACTTCAGGAACATTAAGCAAGTCCATGTATGCACGTACTCACCCACACCATTTAGGTGGTCTGTCTATATTCTTCTCTTCACTTGAAAGGCACCACATTTGCACAGGCAACCTTCGACTTCCTTACCAAAGACTGAATTGAAGAATAACCCATCAAGATAAAATGACCACTATCACCTTTGCTCCGGTTGATGCTAATAAAGACCAGCTATTTAGAAATCAACTGAAGATATTAGGAAATGTGCAATGTTTGGAGAGTGGAATAAGCAAAAACAATTTGAAATGTACAATAAGGCTGATGTGTATAGTAAGTGTGACTTATCTAACATTATCTTCAGCCTCTCCCCAAAATTTATATCCAACCCTAACCTATATTTTTTAATTCATTATCATAATGGTTAAATTGCATCCAATAATGATTTCTTTGCATCAAAACTTACTGGTTACAAAGGAGTCTTGACTTGCGAGACCATCAGTCATCCATTTGTTGCATGTTACCCCATCATTTTCTAGTCCTCAGAGAAGCCAGTCCAAACGAGCATCTTCGCATGTCTTCTTTCCTAGTCAGCACCACAACCATAAATCTGCTTCTCAGGCCACACACCTAGTGGCCACTCCTGATCCCGCATCCATGCATCAAGTCCTTTTGATTCCTGTTTCTTTGCTTCCAAAATGCATCCAAATCTCAACACTTCTCTTAAGTGCCTCTGTGATAACCTTGATCTAAACTGCAGTCGACTCTCAGTTTGACTTTTTTACTCCCTTCTGAACTGGGCCCCTATAGTTCATTCTCTATTCAGCAGACAGAATGATGGGAAAAAAGCAAATCAAGTCAGCACCTCTTCGCTAAAACCGCCCCCAAACCGCTATACTGGCTTTCTTTTGATTTCTTAAAAGGGGCAACCAGTGCCCCTTTCCCCACTCTGTTTCCTCTGCTTTCTTCCTTTCACTCTCCGCTTCAGCTATATTGGCTTTCTTTTGATTTCTTTTGAGTCGTTTGCCTGTTTCTTAGATTCTGTGCTTGATGTTTTCAGCTTATAAGCCCCCACCACCCCGCTCCCCTTCTTAGAATGGCCATCGCTCTCCATCATTCAGTTTCAGCTAGAATCCACCCTTTTGGGAGGTTTTCCATAATTATACTAGCTAACGTGGATTCTTTTCTTCTCCTACAACTCTCCCTATCCATTCAGTCACTTTACCTTTTTATTATCTGGATAACTCTGACCACTCACTGTCTGCATATTTGTTTCTATGATTGTCTTTCTTACCATGGGAGAAGGTAAATTTGAAGGCAAGAATTTTGTGTTTTTATTATGTATCTCTGGTTGCTCAAAAAAAGCCTGGCATATTGCATGTGTTCAATAAATAGTAGTCAGCTACCATCACAATACTTTAATGCCCAGCTCCGAGAAGCTACTCTGGGTTATTGAATTTGCTTGAGGAAGAAGAGAGTCCACTTTTTAGTCTGGAGCTCTTTAGAGAGTAAAGAAAAGCCTAATGAGGTGTCACCGTGGAAACCAAACACTTTCTTAGTTTACAGAGACATTTGGGACCCGAAAGAAGAGTAGCAGCTTTCTCCTATAAATTCCACTCACTTATTTTGAAATGTGGGCCGCATCTGAATTAAGGATGAAGGATCTGGTTTTGAATCTTGACATGGATGACTATTTCAACATCTATAAAGTGGTCATAATTATGTTATCTGTCTCATAGGATTGTAAAATACTGAACACAGAGACTAAGCTATAGCAAGTGCTCAATTAAAAAAAACCCTCTCTTCTCCACTCTGCCTCCCACCCCCAACGCAGTCTATTGCTTTTAGAATTCAATTATATTCAGAGTTAATTAAGCTTAGGGCCATCATTTAAAATAGTTTCTGTGGGAAATTATGTACCGAAATAATCAACTTCTTTATAAATGCCTTTTGGAATACCTGTTTGCAATTTGAAAATTACTTGTAATGAGAAATATTTGTGCTTATGTTTTCTTACCAAGCTGCTTCCACGTATGTATTTTTTCAGAGACTTATTTTTCCAGCACTCATCCCATTGTTACTGAACAATTGACTTAGAGTTGATTATGTTCACTCTACAAATGGGACAAAGGTAAATGTGTAATTCATTCTATTTTTCTTAGAAACAAGAAACTAAATATAAACAAGTGTAATTCAATTCCAATGACTAGTAATCACTATGCTTTGTAATACAATTGAGACAAAAGGAGTACAGAAAACTTGTTATATTCAAATTGTATCTGAAAGGCTTACGCGATAGGCTTGAAGGACCATTACATCCTAATTTATTCTACTTTCTGTTACTTTGTTTTTCGTTGCTAAACAGTCTTGCTTATGAAAGCCACTTTAATCTTGGAGACTAACAGTTAAACAGAATGAGGCATGCAATTGAATTTTTGTTTCTTTCAATTTTATCGATTTCTAATTATTTCTTGTAGTTACATGAAAATGTTCAGTTTATAGATCTTATCGATACAACTATTGGCTGCCTCAAGAAAACGGTTCAAGCCTTATAGAGTACAAATTGAGTTTAACGAAAAACAAAACAAAAATAAAACAAAACAACAGAAGCTGGTTTCTCAGGAAGCTATTCAATTATTCTGTAATACTATCCAGAGATTAGGTCTTTTTAGTGACACAGATATTTGAAGAAATATATTTATGTTGAGAATTAAATAAAATATGTACCACATGATACTTAAAACAATTATGTATTTTAACAACGTTTTGTTTCTTTTCTATTCAAAGACTACTGAATAATTGAATTTTTTACTTTCTTGATTATTTCCTCCACTATCATCCAACTTGTACTCTTTTCAAGAAAAATTTCCCAAAATTAATCTGAACTAACCTAGTAATTATTTTATTGCTTATTGTAGAACAAAGTATTTTTAAAATAAATCCTTTTTTTTTATAACCTTATGATTATAAAATTGCATGGTTTTACATAGTTTCTTTCATGATGACAGCATAAGCATATTAAAAAATTGAAAAATAATCTAACAGAAAAGGCTATACAACTATAATAAACATCTCTCATGGTGTAAAGACATATACAAACTTAGAACTAAATATATTTATCAGATGAGGAAAAAAGCAAACTTGCTCTTACTATTTTCCCCTAATTTCTCTAAATTTCATCTGAGAACTCTGCTTGTGTAAAAATATTTCTGTCTTTGGAGAGCCAAGATTTTAAATTATATGTTTTTCTCTTTGCATATGTATAATTATTTTTACAATAAACTTTACAGGAGTTCAGCGTCAGAAAATTTTACAAATAAGATAACCAATAATAATAATTAATAAAATTATTTTAATAGATCAGCTTTAAATAAATGTTTTTGAGATCTGAGGTATGAGACATGACTGGGTATAGAAAGCAAAAGAGTTTCTTATTTTGTATGCCTCGTGGCTGAAATGAAAAATGGTGGTATAGATTCATAGTAATTCTTATGATTGCTTTGAGGAGTCACAAATGACTGTTTCTGAAATCAGTTCATTAGTTTATCTAATTTATTAGGTCTATACAGAAATGCCTTGCCACAGCAGAAACAGTGTAGCTGTTCTTTATATTTAACAATTAATTAGCGAGAACTCAAGATGCTCACTATTACTATAACAGCAGCGTAGATTTTATGTTCGAGAAGCTATATCATCTGACATTTCAAAGAAAGATGCTATTTATGTGGGAAAGTCCAGCTTATCGCAACGTATACTGACCCCTAAATAGAAACATAATGAGTGAAGTTAGCATCTGTACCTCCGAAATAAAAACTTAACATCAACATGCCTATTAACAAAATGAGAAAAAAACTAATTAAAGCAAATTAGCCTAATGTGCACATGCTAGATAAGACAGATTACTTCTAAAAATCCGAGAAGATAATGGTACCCATATGGGATATGTTTTTGGCATTTTTCATATAAATTGGACAGTTTTAGAGGATAAATATGGTACAAAAGTCCTTACAGGCAATTATGTCTTTACAATGCTGGTGGCTGACATCATAAAAGTATAATTTTAATTGCTATTAATTGCATTAAGTCTACTCTTATTGAATACTTAATGCCATTTCTGACAGTAGTACTAATTTATATACTTTAATGAAGCTTCGTAGTAGAAGTTTGGAATTATAGAGCTACTTAAGCTATGTCTTAAATAGTACATTTTATCTGTCAAGAAGTTCCAGATATAAAGGCATTTCATTGGACGTTTTTTCTTTAAAAACAGGTTTGCATTTCCCTTGCTTTTTTTTTATTTGTGATAAAGTGATGTTGCCAGTTTTTTTAAAGATAAATGTTGAAAAATGCTTCTAGTAATGCTTACTACACATTTAAAACAGTTGCTGGCTCTCCAATGTGTCACTTATTTAAATATATCTGATAAAAAAAAAAAAGAATTATTAGCTTACGAAATTAGCTGTCATAGTCCCAGGTATCTGATCTTCTTTAGAAGAAGAGTTCATTTATAACATATAAATGGTAAAGAGACACAGAGTAAATAATAAATATCATAAAAAGCAGAAAATATTTTGAATAAAGCAACGAGATAAATAGCTCTATCAACGATGCATCTATCAGTTGTATTCACAGTAATTCTTCTAGTGCCACTAGTTACCGGAGGTCTCTGCTGTTAGTGTGATTTACATTATTAAATTATGAGAAATTCATTCATCTCAATCAGTGCTAGTTCCAATGTTTGTGAATTAGTAATCTGCCTGGTTGCACTAATAAGAGAATGCATCTATTATTGCCTTTTCAATTTGCTTTCAAGTTTGTTTACTGAAAACATGCTATTTAAAATGGTAAAGACATCATACATAAGATAAATTGAGTGCAAGGGAAATCTTTGACCTCAGATACTCAGATTTTGGTACATTCTATTCTGTTATTTTCACTCAGAAAGTCATGCTTAATAAAATGAACAAGCACAAGTGTCAGGTAAAACATGCCATGTACTTTTATATGCCCTATCAATTTTTTCTTATAATTAAAGTGATAAGCAAATAGTGTTTGGTAATGATGAAACTATATCTCCTTTCGAGAATTTTTTAAAGGTTTAGCAAAATTGGTTTCAGTCTGTTGCCTTTTGTTAAAGTAGCTTTGCTCAATTTCCCCAGGGACATCTGAGTAAAAAGCAGGATTGTGAGGGGTAAGGCTGAGGATTGTGGAAGTCTACAAAAGTTTTAATATCCTTAGGCTCAGCTTCCACTGCCTAGGAATATAGGGTTTGCACTAAGATCTCTGGGAATGAAACTGTCTTTCTGCTATAGCATCATGGCTGGCAACAGAAGTTAAATCCTTCCATGCCGCATTGCCCATTTTCATCTGCAGCCTAACTTTGAAGGCTATTTTAGATTTCAATCTTTTTATTCACTCTTTCATGCTGAGAATGTCAACCAATTAGTGCTACTTTACGTAATGCTTTTCATGAGACTGACACTAGTCCATAAGGAATTAGACCGAGACCACCAACCCATTTCACATGGGCCAATGAGTAGTCATTGGACAGTGACAACTTTTGATCACCACCTGTGTCTGGGTTCAAACCAATTACTTAACAGCGACAGGTTCCATACCACCCTATTAAGCTGGTGTGTCATTCAGGGACCCAGATTAATTAAAACAACAACTAGGCGGAAACCTTTTACATAACTTATTTCCACTGCTCTGCCCACCATGATCACTGAAATGGAAAGACAAGCTAGTGCAAATCAATATTGCAGCTCAGAGTGAGGATTGGCTTCATCAGTTTTGCTTCTGTATGCTAGCAGAAACTGAAAAATAGGACAGAAAGTATCTTCTAATTAATTATTAAGAAGAAATTAGAGGGGGAGTTTATCTTCGTATGTAAAAAAGATATTTCATAGAATAGTTCATTTAATTCGTGTGTACTTTTGCCTAAAAATTGTTTCCTAATTATGCAAGTGATTAGTGTTTTACGCTCCATTTTTAGGAAGTACAGAAAAGTGCCCCCAAACATTTATAATTCCACCACAGACAACAAATTATTGTTAACAATTGCAGAATATCCTTCTAGTTTATTTTCTTCATATACACTTTTGCCGCATGGCATTTTTCACTTTCTACTGCTCTATTGTCTGCTTGTGTCCCTTAATAAATATTTTGTCAACTTGTTCAGTGTTGCCATTCAATGACATGGGTATTTTACTTCTTAAATTTTCTTTCTTTCAAATTATCTGGGTTTCTATAGCAAGGAGGCAAAGAGTACCATAGTTCAATACTGATGTTTATTTATTATTATTAGATTTTAATTTTTGGGTTCCTTTGGTTGTAAACTTCAGGGAATAGGCTGTAGGTGGGCTTCTGTTAGCAGTAGCAATGTACTGATAAAATCTCCTTGCATGTTGCTTGTGCCTATACAACATTAATCCAAAGGGAAAAGCCAATTAAGTGGGATTTTACATACAATTCTGCCTTGTGCTCAGAGTGGCTCCACTTTACTCCTGTAGAATCAATTACCTGGACTTGAGGACAGTAATTTTTTCAGGTTCAAAATCAAATGATGTACAAATTCTAGAATTGTATATTTGGTTATATGCATGCGGTCTCTTCAGAGTCACTCTGAAATGGCGTACTTCAGAAGAGTAGACATTTCCAGTGATATTTGTATTGCTTCAGTTGTTCTTTGGCTGTAAATCCAAGAAGACCTAAATTACTTTGTTAATTATAATGTATGATTAGGCTGGATGAAGCTTAACTAGCATATTTTAAAAGTGTCTTTAATAGAATACATACTTTCATACAGAAAGTATGTAGAAGCTTAAAAGAACTTGCCTTTTTGTAGCTGTCTTGCATTATGTGTTGCATACTAAATAAGATATTTGCATGTGTAATAAGCAGAGGATAGCCTGATTAGACTCTGAAAATATGGATAATTTGGCAACTAGTCATTTTTACATGTACAATAAAGCAGAACTACTTCTACGTATGACTCAGTTCACCTAGTTTTAGCAAGTACATTGCTATGTCTGAAACGAATAATTCCAGATTTCTAGTAAATATTTTTTTCTATGTATCACATTACATCTAAGTAAGGCCAAACCGCTTCTCAATTGTTCCAGTCACTTATTTGTTGATTTTTCAGATACAAACATCACAAAGTAGGTCTTGGTGGGACGGATCTATTCATTCAGAGCGTTCTGGCAGGTTAATACCAGTAAGCTGCATGCAAGTAGATTGGTAATTGCTAATGATCAGAACAGCTAACAAACTGATTGATGATGTGGTCTTCTTTCATTTTTTTTTGGTGCACAGACAGCCAGTTTGACTCAACATTAATCTTTTTACCTCAACAATCCTGTGAAACTTAGAAAAAATTAAGAGAAAGGAACTGATTAAACTGAGATGGGATTTCAAGATCCAAGGATATCACTGAGATATCGAAATCAGCCTTTTAAAAATTATTAGGTTAAGTAACTTTACAGATTTTCTGAAGAAAAATTTTAAAAGTTTTCAGCATCTTGTAAACCAATATTTATTCAATCTACGCTTGCTAATAGGTACTATGTCCTTATTTTCTCACTCCTTATCCTTAGGTTGAGAGATATGTCTTTTTGCCAATAGCTGAAGCCAGCTCTCCTCCAGTTTCCACGAAAACACGTCTCCACCCTCCTCCCGTGCCTCTTTGTACCTCGGGACACAGAGCTGCTCCCTGTGCGTTTCCGGACAGTTGCTTTTCCTTACAAATTATACCTCCTGGTGCAGCGTCCTGCCCGCTGCCCCCCTGCTCTGATTGCCTTGAGGGCATTGACATATCCTATTCAAGTCAGCGCAGGGACTAGAGCATAACCGGCTCCCAGTAAATGTTTATTAAATTAATAAACAAATAAATGGGATCTGGGGGCTTAAGACCCCCAGGGCCTTGTGCAATAGCATTAAGAATCTCAAAAAGAGAGTAAAGGAAAGGTGTCCTAATCATTAAAGGGGGGCTCCATTGGGCAGGGAACACCTTCAAATTAGAAACTTGATGCATATAGTCATAGGGTACTGATACTGATATGCTTTTTGGCAGGGAGAGTTGTCTCTGGTACTTCAATTCAGTAATGATAAACTTGTCCCAATGTCCCCAAGATAGGGCACTATACAACAAAAACAGATGCCCTTTTTGGTGTCTAATAAACAATTATACCCATGGCAATAAAAGCAGAGCTGTGCGACTTCGGGCAAGTTACTTAAAGTATCTGTATTTCAGTTCCTTCCTTCATCAACTGGGAATAATTAGGATACCACTTTAAAAGAAGATTGTGAGATTTAAATGAAGAATTTCATGCCCAAGATCTGGTATATAGTCTGCATTCAATTAACACTAGATGATAACGTTATTATTCTATCACCCTCATCCCTATGCTCGGCCTCCCATGATCATCATCTTCCGCAAGAAAAATGGTGGCAATAAAGGCAGTAGTACTGTTCCTGGCTTTGGCTCTCATGGTCTGGTTTTTGCAGACTGCATTAGACAAAGCAGAGGAAGTGGAAGGAACTGTTGCTGAATTGGGTGAATAACCACAGCTTAGTGGAGGATTAGCAAAAGTGTTAGGTAAGGGGTTGCTAGGAGAGGGCGATGATTACAAATGGAAGGATTTAAGATGATATATTATATTATGTGGCGAGAACTAGGCTATGATAATGATGGCACAGCAGGAAATATGATACAGGCAAAATAAAATAAAGCGAAAGGAATTAGAGAGCATTAGGAAGTTCAAGAAGTAAAAAGATATGAGAGTGAAGGAAGGAGTTCGATGAAATGAGATAGGGAGGATGCAGAGATACCCGGGGCATGAGGACAAGAAGCAAGGGAGAGATCCTATTTCTTTTGGAAATTGGGCTGGGAGTTTTAATTTCTTTTGACTCTAATTTTTTAAAAATCCATTTCCTTGTTTAACCCCCTACCCCGCTTAATTACTAACCTACCCAGGTCTCCATTTCTCCCTTGCCCCTTTGTCTTCCTCAGCATCCTTCTCTACTTCTCTCCAGTGATATCATCCTCTGTTCCTCCCATGTTTGTTTATCAATGCCTTACCCCATGAGCTCCTCCTTCTATCCTTATTTCACTTGCTTGAACATTGACACTCATCCAGGGCAGGTTGGGGAGGAAAAAAAGATTTCTTTTTTTCTCAGCATTGCTAAGCCAAAAGAAACTAGAAATGTGTAGGTCAGCTGTGACATTTTCCTTATGCTGTTGCCTGACAGAAATTTAGAAAAATAACGAAACCAAAAGGTGATTCTGCCAGACTTCTGCATTATAAATGGCAAGTTGAAGGACAGTGCTGTATGCATATTTAGAAAGTGGGTTTCTAGTTATTCAGGTTTCGAAGGTAACCTGTGGCCAAGTGGATCAAGTGAATAATGGTCAAGGCTGTGTAAAAGGATTGTCAACCAGAGACACTGGGAAGCACAATTGCTTTGAATTTGTATCAAACTGAGAAAAAGATTGTTTAGTTCTACAGTCAGGTGTAGTGTAGGATGAAGAGGGGGAACAGCCTTTTATCTTTCTCTCAGGGGCTCCTTTGGTTTTGCTTCTTATCAAATTCCCTTACACGATTGCAAGGGAACCTTTGTTCACGTTTCCTGATTGCCAGGGCCTTGGGATGGTGGAAAGAGCAGGACATTTGGAGTCAGACAGCCTAGATTCAAATGCCATTTTTTCCATTTACTAACTCTATGACCTTGGTAAGAGAATAGACGGTGACATGGGTAGAAGAGTAGACTGAGGTCAAGGGCAGAACTGGAAACACTAGAATAGAGACACAGGTTTTGTCCAGAATTTGATGAGTTTTTGTTTCGGGATGAATTGGTTTTGAAATCCTATTGGGACTTCAAGAAAGATATGTTTTAATCTGAGATGTGGATTTAGGGGTCATGGGAATTGTGAAAGCTTCGGAAGAAAATAAAACACACCCATTCTCTCATCATCGCACCATAACTGCAATACATCTTTTGGCGAATTTCTTTATAGCATTTATTCAAATATCCCCACAAAATATCATGCATTAAACACCTTTCTGTGTCTACAGACATATATATATGTCATCATTTAATGCTCACATATAATTTGTGTTCACTATTAATCCTATGGAGATTTTGAAGCTTTAGGTATCATTCCCAAGACAATATAGAAGGACAACAAAGGTGATAGGAGAAATGAGAGTGGGCTCGTGAAGGAGAGTGGGATGAAAACATACTTGGAGCAAGATGGAGAACAAACATCCCGTAGTGCTGTAGTTTGGAACAAAGAAAGTTTGGAGAATTCTGAAGATGGGTCATGGAGACTAGTAACAAGAAAAAAACTCCCTAGATTTGGAGATGAGGATGTTATTGATGGTCTTCAGGAAGCTGTTGAGGTTGAGGTTAGGAACAAATGAGCTCCCCAAAATATTGGCAGAAACACAACAGAGCTGGAACACTTGGAAGAGACCAAACATGTTGGAGAAGTGAGATCTAGATGAAGCCAAATCTTGGAGAATGCAGAATGGAGTGGAGTCAGGGACCCAAAAAGAAATGATGGCCTTCAAAAGCAGTGGGGACATTTCATTCTTCATGAGAAAAAGGAAGGAGAAGTGAGCTGAAATGAACATTTTTGAAGTGCAGAAGAGAAAAGATGAGAGAAATCTGCTGGCTTCATCTTGTCAGTGCAGTAGGAAGTGGGCATAGATGCTGGCAGAGATTAGGCGAGTGAAAGAATCGCTTTGAAAGTGCTTTAGGTTGTCAACAGAAATTGAAACCAGTGGTCATTCAGCCAGACAGAGTCCTAATAGGATAGTGTGAATTCGTGGCCTGCCCAATCAGTGCATTTTGACTTTGGCTGGTTAGGCTTGTCAAGTGTTTGGACAGAGCCCGAACTACGGGCTCAGTCCTAGATTGAGGCATATGAAAAATTCATAAAAGAGGAAAGCAGGTAAGTAGAGGTAGGTGAAGAAAGAGAAAAGGAGACCTTACCTAGGAGAGTAGTGGGAAAAGTATTGAATTATAGGCTGCACTTGCTTTAAAAACAACCATTGTATCACACTCAAAGTTGTAAAATAGACAAATAATGAAGTGTTTTTCACATTATAAAAGGATTCTTTATGTTATGAAAAAAGCCTTCCATGGTTTCTTTCCGTTGCTCATTGTTTATTTAAAATACAATTTGCCTGACAAAAATTCAATTTGCGAGCATTTTTCTGGGACACATCTATTATCCCAAATGAAGTTTACTTCCATTGTTTTGCTTATGCAGAAATTAAAACAAGGGTGGATGGTGCATAGGTTTAGGACTTAGTAGATCATCAGTTTTCTGTGGCACTGGGGATGTGGTTTTTGGTGAGCCATTTAAACTGTGATCCATTTTCCTAATTCATAAAAACCAAGAGAGAATAATCCCTGCCTATTTCAGAGATGAGAATTATTTTACCTAGTGATGATTAATGACCTGATATTGGTAAAGCAGTCTCGGCTTCTTACAGATTAAAAGGACATATCCTGAGATTTCTATATTAGTTCATTGTTTTTCCTCCGTGGGAATCTTAGCTGGTTTCCTTCAATAAAGGCTTGGGATGTTTCCAGGAGGTGGGTGATGTTCTGGGGGCACGGAATTCTAAAATGTGCTTGATTTTTTTTTCTTTTATGAATGTTACCATGTAAAATGATGCAATTCTAATTTTTTTCCTATAATAAAAATTTTCGCAGCCAAGTGTTTATTTTATGTATTAAGAGATTGCTACACTTGTGAAAGAAATGAGCTCCGATTCAGGTGAAGATCTAGGATCACAGGAGGGAAGGAGCACTTCCCCATTCTTTTTTCTTAGAGGTGGTTATCTGATGTCTTCCCACTAGTAGTGGCCGGTGTGACAATGTTATAGTGATCATTTTTTCCCCAGTATAATTCTATTTCTCTGTTCTGTTTATAAGTCTCCTCTCTAACAGTCTCTCTAGTAAATTATTTTGACTTTTACACAGCAGTGTACACATTTAGAGTAAAAATCATTTCTTTCTTTTAAAGGCATGCACACACCACTACTTGTTAGATAGAAAGCAAGCCATAAAGAGCCTATGAGGTTTTGGCATTCCTTTTAAAATTCATTGCCTCGGTGCATTAATGTCACAGTAATCCCAAATACTGTTACTTCATAATTTACTAGAGCATACTTTACTTTAGAACATGCTGCTCTGCCCCTTTTGGATTTAGGTTAATGGGAAAATAATACATGGTTTATAATCCTTTGCAAAAGGTTTTTTCAAATACGTAATGAAATGAAACAGGTATATACATATAATGTGAATAAATGACACTGAATGCATGATTCAAAGCAAGCTAGAATAACTCTCAAGAATTCTAAAGAAGAAAGAGGAAGTCACTTTTTCTTCATGAAAATTTCTAAAAATCCATAAAGTAGAGAATAATACCATGTTTGCCCTTATTTGTTTTACAGGACTGTTTTAGCCATACATTTTTCTATACATTGCTTGGAATTTCATGGTTATAGGAACATGCAGATATGATATCTGCTCCAATAATTTTGGTGCATACATTTGTTTTCTTGTATTTGTATTAAATACAACAATGAGTCAAAGGAGAGAACGGTGGCCCAGAGGCTGCCAGGTGTGAAGTGATGCTGTGTAACTGTTCTGATATCAGAGGAAAATGCAAAGAACCAAGGAGGATTAAAGAAACTCCAGGAAGCTTTAGGAACTCCATATTTAAAAAAATAGAAGGGACAGAGAGAAGAGGGGATGGGAAGAACTTGAGTGTAACAACAGGGAGCATGATTCCATCACCAAAACAGCAGAATTATACTTAAAACATATATAAGAATTTACACTCATAAAGACCGGATAATTGGAGTAAAAAAATATTTTTCTTTTCAAGAAGTATAGGTCAAGGGGGAGACTTATCTCATGTTTTAAAAATATTTTGGGGGGTTTTTTGACTGTGCAGATATAGAGCATAAAAATTTGTAATTTTGAAAAGAGTTCATTATATTAAAACTGAATTCAGCTGTGTTCTGTATTTCTGTATAACACTTTTAAAAAGTAGATATAAAGAATAAAGATATTATTTTAGCTGAAAAATAAATCCCAGTGGATATAGACTAGTAAATATTAATAGAATGTTAAGTAGGAAATACAGTTGATAAAAAATAGAAAGTGATTTAAAAATGAATTCTCTAATTTTACAACTTCTGCTTATATTCATAACTATACGTAAGTCTTTTGGAAAGGTAAAATAAACTTTGACCTAAATAGGGAGCCACGATTTAATAGGGAACTATAAGACTCAGCAGTCCCAGAGGTTCTAATCAAATAGATAAACTATTAATAAAAACGATTACAAATAGATAAACTATTAATAAAAATAGATGATTATCTATTAATCAAATAGATAAACTATTAATAAAAAATGATTACACATTTCTGTTGCTGAGATAGAAAATGTTGATTGTGAATATAACCACTTGAGATGTATAAGCAATTATCTATTAAGCCTTGGATTTCAGTCATCCTGGGAAAGGATATGATTATTTTGGCAGTTAAAAGCTATCTTGAAAGTGTATCCTATGAAATCTTGAATTTTATGTGGACTTGTTCGTTTATTGATATCCCTTCCCTTAGGTCACAAGTTCCTTTTGAGGTCCTTTTGATTGAGAGTTCCCTCTCTTCCTATAACATACTATCTATGGTCCCAGGCATAGAACATGCAGAAGGAATTTAAAACAAAATTAATGCCTACTCAGATGTATCTGTTGACATTTGAGTATTTCTGAACAAGTGCACCGATGCACTCTGGGTGAGAGTAAGCTGGCATTGATTCATGTGTAAATCTCTTCCTATTCTTCTATTCTTTATTAAACGGCATTGTATCAAAGTGTTCTGGCATGCTGAGAGGTAAAATATAAACATTTGTACCAATCTACAAAATGACCTCTTCCGGAGCTGAAATAAAGACTGTTCCCAAATCTACTAGTTTATCAGTATCACTTCAACCTAAGAAAACCTAAACCTTCCACTAACAAAGATAAAATTAAATAGTTTGCTTTAGCAAATCAGAGAAACTAAGTTTATGTCTTACAACATCTTTTCTTTTAGCACTATGAAAACAGATTACTGAAGGAAAACGTGGCAGTAGGTGCATATTTCTTAAATGAAAGAAATTGTTCCCCAGAACTTTTCAATAAGAGGAAGCATGTGACCTCCTTTCTGTGAGACCCACAGTACAGTAAACAATTGAATCCATATTCAGCCAGATGCTTCCAGTGTGTAAATTACTCCCTGGGTAAATGTTAGGCACTTTTGGAGGCGCGTTAACTCTTTCAGGCTTCGCGTATGCAATTTAGTAAATTACGGCTGCCTGTACTTAATGGTGCTCCAGGGACCGAAAAAGATTAATGTAGCTCCAGAAGCGCCTAAGTTACTCTCAGGGAGAGCATCTGACTGAATGGAAGAAGCTTGTGTCTAATCATTCTTTATAAAAGGAGGAATTCTTTAAATTCTTGAAAATAAAGTTACCTTTATTTTCAGTGTCACACATTCCCTCCCAAAAGTATGTATACTAAGAATCTGAATATTTTCTTTTCCTATTGGAGACAAGGTTTATTTTTGGAAAGGTTTTCGCTGACCCCTTTCGTTGTTAAAAAAAAAAAAAAAAAATCACAGACGCTATTAGTTCTTGTTCAACATTTTTGCCTTTTTAGTGCAGGTGATTTCATTCTGGTTAATTGGTTGTCTGAAATTCCTTCCTCTGAAATGATCCCTTACTGCTTTTCCTATTATTTTGGTGATAGCCATCATCTTCTCTTCATATTGTTTTCTATTCTACAACCATTGATATTTACTATGGACCCCGGCTTGGCTTCCTCCTGGTATGTACACCCACAGGGCTTTACTGATCTCCTGTATAAGGTTCAAGATCTTATGTGGATGTGATCTGCTCCTCCAGGCAAACATCTACTTCCCCCTTCATACCATCTCAAATTTGATTCGAGTCTATGGGTTATCTTAAATTGGGCGTCTCAACACCAGTTCAGTACATAATGAAAATATCTCATGGATCAATTCATCACATCTCATCTTCTCCAGGCACAGGGCATCTGCCATAAGAGTAGTTACCACCCCAATAATAATAATAAACTTTTCCTTTCCTCATAAAGCCAGCTGGTCAAGGACTTGCTACCTTTTCTCTCTATTTTTTCTTTGCCTACCCTTGTGATACTTTCTTGTGAATTTTCCTATTCCTCTATTTTCAGTGTCACTTTAGACTATTATTACTGACACATTTTTTTATGCCTGATGGTAAATTCTTATTTTGCCTATTCATTTTTCTAAAAAACTACCAAAGTCCAACTTCTACCAGACTAAATGGAAGTGATTTAATACTTGTTTCCTATCTATTTTGATAAAATTCTTGTTTCTTTACCTACAATTATGTAATATATAAAAATCATAATATTCATGTAATCTGTCTGTAATCTTTTGTCTTTAATGCCTCTGTGTTTTGGTATCCATAGATTTGAATATTCATGTTGGCTTGTATCATGTAAATTTTTAAAGTATAAGAGATTATACCTGTTACATTTTAATAATAGTTATTCATTTTATATAGGTCCTCAAGTCACTCTGCTGAGCCTATAACCATTTAATATGCCCAAAAGCAAATAGGAGAATCAAAATGTGCATAAAGTATCAGAAGTAATAAAATACATAAATTAGTTCACTTATTGAAGAAATTGGTATTAAACTGAACATACAAACTTTGAAGAAGACAGGACAGCATACTAACCATAGTAAAAGAATACTTCATGGAAAGAGTTGAGACTTTATGAGTGAGATTTGGACAGGCAAAGCAGAGTAGGGGAGGGGAGGCATAGTGCTGAAATTAGTATGGCACATCCTAGGGCATTGGAGCCATGGGCCTCCTCTTATGTAATAGCATGATGAGACATACTCAATTTCCATCAATTTTTATCTTACTTTTCCTTGTTTCTTGAAATATCATCTAATGAGAGAGGCAGTAAAACCTTATTCTAGCCACACAGCTCTCTGCCGTGTGGTGCACGGAGGTCTTGAGACAAGGAGAATATCTGAGTTGGGCATGGATTAGGAGGAACTAGAATTGCCTGCATGGAGACCAGCGTTGTTTGCCAGGCTTTGGCTAATTAACGATGTTCAGTGTTGGCACAGCCCCCAGAACAATGGATAGTATACAGAGCACTTTCACACCGTCCCTCTCACTCAGCCCTACAATCTGTGAGATAGACATGGCAAATCGTCCCTTCTGAGAAAACTGATACTTAAGAGAAGTCAAATGACTCACCCAATGTCACACAACTAGACACAACAGACCCAGAATTTAAACTGAGGTTTGGGAGATTTTGTTTTGTTTTGTTTTGTTTTTTCTCTCTTCCATTTTTGTTTTCCACTTCCAACCCAGGCCACCTGATGTGTTTACTGATTCTTTTTATGGCTGGAGTCTATGGGGATAGTAGGTCCACTAGTTATACCTGTGTTCCAGGATGGACTTAGCCAGACAGATTGGAATTCTTTTTAAAAGCTCCCGGTCTCTTACCAGCTTCACCTTAAAGGTGGCAATTTCTTTGGCTGAAAGGACCAAGTCTTGTGTTTAAAAATGAGGGAGGAGGGGGTGTCGGTTTCCCAGTTTCAAAGGCAATACCTTTTATCCCCAGGATATTTCAGTATCTGTGTATGATGGCAAAGTTATTTCATGTGGATGGTGGTCCTCTCTGGGGTTCACATGCCTCCCTGAATGCAAAGGCTGTCTTCCAGATAACTCATCTCTCCCATTTAGGAGACTTCCTCTTCCAGGTCCTGTATCTCCTGGGAAGTTGAGGTCTGGAAGGAGAACCTAGACAATTACATCTATAAAATAAATTTTATATCCAAACATATTTATTTAAAATGTCTAAGTTGACCATATGAAATTGTTATTTGGAGGAGGTAAAACATGGTTGAATTGTGACAATTGTGTATGGTCAACCTAATAATTGCATGTACCATAATCCTACTTGGAATACTTATTAAATGGTTGGACCAAAAATTGGACCAAATTAGTTTACTCACATTAAGTCTTCTGATCTTAAAAATCACAGTTTTTTCTCCACCTAATTTCTGATTTTTAAATCCAAAATATTTGCTATCTATTTAACAATAATAGAATACAAATGAAAATGTTTACATTAAATTAGGTATGGTAATTCCTTTACTAGTTTATAAAGCAGAATTTGGTTTTGGCTAGCATCTTTGTAAAGTTTTAAAACTTGTGCTTATTTTTTCTTTCAAAATTGCTTTTACTGTAATAAATTAAATATACACAAGAGAAATCTACTGTAACTAGTGGATCTGCTATCCCCATAGACTCCAGCCATAAAGAGAATCAGTAAACACATCAGGTGGCCTGGGTTGGAAGTGGAAAACAAAAATGGAAGAGAGAAAAAACAAAACAAAACAAAACAAAATCTCCCAAACCTCAGTTTAAATTCTGGGTCTGTTGTGTCTAGTTGTGTGACATTGGGTGAGTCATTTGACTTCTCTTAAGTATCAGTTTTCTCAGAAGGGACGATTTGCCATGTCTATCTCACAGATTGTAGGGCTGAGTGAGAGGGACGGTGTGAAAGTGCTCTGTATACTATCCATTGTTCTGGGGGCTGTGCCAACACTGAACATCGTTAATTAGCCAAAGCCTGGCAAACAACGCTGGTCTCCACCCAGGCATTTCTGGTCCCTCTTAATCCATGCCCAACTCAGATGTTCTCCTTGTCTCAAGACCTCCGTGCACCACACGGCAGAGAGCTGTGTGGCTAGAATAAGGTTTTACTGCCTCTCTCAGATATTCTCTTTATATTTACTTTACTTTTTCCTCTGTATGAAGTGTTTTACTTCAGCCATAATTTTTTTCTACTTTAGAAAACCAATAAGAATTAATCAATCAATAATTGCATTGATGGGGAAAAAACTAATAAAAGTGGAACCATAACAGGGCTTGAACTTAATAACTTTGAAATATAAAGGGGAGGCTTTATCCATGGGAATTTACAGATATTATTTGGCCACCAGACGGCTTCCATATTTCTTCATTACTGCAGTACAAACATAAGAAATACAGGGGAAAAAACTCTATATAAGCGCTATAAATTTCGAGCTGAATTCCCTAGTTCATACCATGGTAGTCATCCAAGGACTTTTTTTTTTTTTTTACATACAAAATCAGGCTTAATTTAGTGTGTATTTTGCTTCTTCAACAAAAAATGTAGAATAGTTAAATTAAAAAGTAAAAATATTTGCGCTACTTCTCCTTTGACAAATAAGATAACTATCGAATGTTTTTTTATTACTTGATAAAGCACTCTACAGTTTTCAAAGTCTCCCTACTTCCAAATATTAAATTTTGTAACCCTTCACTCATTGTGTCACTTCTCAAAGGTCTTCTTATATCCTTTTTAAACAGTAAAAGGGACCACAATTCATACTTCCTTCCTCTGTTTCTGGTTCTTTATTTCACACTTTCCTGTTTCAGAGAGTGAAATGTCTTTTTGCTGTTTTATTCCCACCCAAACCTTCCATATGGCTTTATAATTCTTTCTCCCTTTTTGAAAAGAAAAATCAAAATTGATCCTTCACTCGTAATCTAGTCCTTTTACACCCTGGTTCTGCCAACTCATGGTGAGAACATGGGCAAGTCACCAGAGTTCCCTTCATATACAAAACAAATCAAGTAGATGATGCCACAGGCCCCTTATAGCCCTACAACTTTATGATTCTATTTTCGTTGGTTTAATTATCTCTTTCGGCTACTTTAAAATGATTCATTCCATCTATTTCTACTCTCATGATTATTCTTCCAGCATTCATCTTCTGTCATCTGTGCTTACAGATCTCGTGAAAACTACTTTATTCTCTAAAAGGAAGGTGAGATAAAGAGCTTCCCAGACGGGGAAAAGCTTAAGGAATTCATCACCAACAAGCCAGTATTGTAAGAAATTTTAAAGGGATTTCTGTAAATAAAAAAGAAGGGGAAAAAAACAAATAAATGCAGATAATAAAATGGCAATAACTATGTACCTATCAATAATCGCTTTAAATGTAATGGATTAAATGCTCCAATCAAAAGACATAGGGCAGCCGAATGGATAAGAAAACAAGACCCATGCATGTGACATCTACAAGAGACCCACTTCAAATCAAAGGACACACACAGACTGAAAGTAAAGGGTTGGAAAAAGGTATTTCACACAAATGGAAATGAAAAAAAAGCCAGGGTAGCAATACTTATATCAGACAAAATAGACTTTAAAACAAAGGCTATCATAAGAGACAAAGAATAACACTACATAATGATAAAGGGATCAATACATCAAGAGGCCATAACCCTAGTAAATATATAAGCACCTGACATAGGAGAACCTATATACATAAAGCAATCATTGATTGACATAAGACTACTTTATTCTCTTTGCTTGTCTGCAACTTTACTTGGAATAACTTGGCCTCTTCATAATCCCCATGAAAGCCCTCTCCCTCATAGTCGCTGGCCTTGACTTTCCTATTGTCTTTGATACCGATTGTTCTTAGTTTCAATCCTCTTCACCCGGGGGCCTGTGAACATTATCCCATCCTGATTCTCCTTGATTACTGTTTTCAGCATGACACTCAAACAGATATTCATAGTCATCCCACTCCTGATGGTGAGGGTCCTGAAGAAAAGAATCGGCTCTAGATGAGGCAGTTGAGAAGAAAAATCCTGTATCTTCTTAGTTCTCCCTGGAAAACCTACAGCAGGAGCTCTCTTGTTCTGAGAAAGAGCCTCTTCTAAAGCTGGCCTTTCCCATCTTAGACTGGTGCGGGTGCCTTGGGCTCCTTAAGATTCTCTCTTTTACTGCTTTCACTTTTACTTGACAACTTATCCTCTCAAAACTTCATTTCCTATTTAGTAAAACATCTTTAATGCAGCCTTTCAAAACTGTCTCTCCATTTTTCCAAATGATCAATTCCCCTAATTAGATTAATTAATCTATGCTAATGCTAAGGAGTCGCATTCACCATGATATGATAGAAACAGGATGGTCTTTGAATGCAGAAACTCTAAGGTTCAAGTCCTATCTCTGACCTTTAGCAAGTTTACTTAATTAATAGGTTTTTCTGTGTGCCAGGACTGCTCAAAAACTTTTAAAATAATTCATTAATTTTTTTAAAGTTTTAATTTATCTGATCTTTATAATGATCCTATAAGGTAGGTACAATCACTACTTATCAGCTGAGAAGACAGAGGAACAGAGAGGTAAAGGACTTTGCACAGAGTGCAGAGCTAGTGAGGGAGCAGAATGGGACCTGGAAGACAGGCCATCCAGGTTATGCTCTTAAGCACAATTCTGTTCTGCCTGTAAAATACATTTCATATCTGATAAGCCCACTTAGTCTTCTAGTGGTTGATTTTTTTTGGGGGGGGGGCAGGTGGGGGTGGTGAGAGGGAGGGTCTAACCCCCAAATAACTTTTATTTCTGGTTTTAAAAAATGAGGGAGCCTCCATGGGCAGGGTATTGCAGGTGGCTGGCTCTCTTCGTAGTGTGTACCTATAGGACACCTCCTTGTGCCTTTCACAGTAGAATTTTATCACTAGGTTCCACTGAGTAAGTCACTTCTTCCTTCCTAGTTTAAGGATTTCTGCACTGGGTCTTGCCCTGGTAGTGAACAAGGCAAAGGTCAATTGATAGGTGGGCTACAAATAGTAAATAACACAATAGATGAACATGACGATGAAGCAATTATTATTTTTAAAACAACAGTATGTGCTGATTTTGTTAACCTTTGCTAACTCCATCAGATATCTATGACCATAACTGCATGCAAATCATGAATTTTTCCAAATTGGTTAGATTATGATTTTCGACAGAGATAATATTTTCTGTTTTTCTTGTTCTTCCTCATTCTCTCCTCCTCTCTCCATCCTTGTTTATTTATTTCTCTAAAAAATCTTTTTTGAGTGTTCACTACAAACCAGGCACTGTGCTTGTGCAGGGGATAAAGCAGCAAACAGAATAGAGCTAATCCCTGTCCTCACGGGGCTTGTTCTCTTCTTCTCAATTTCATTTCTGACCTAAAAATATAACCTGTTTTCCTGAATAATAAATGCTAATTCTATGACAATCTATTTTTATCTTGTGAACATATTTAAAAATCACTAATAATGAAACTGTAGCATAAAAAAAAAAAGTCTTTAAGCCCTCCTCCACCAATTTTTGGGCATTTATTACAGGCATTTATTATGTAACTCATAAAAAATAGCGTTTATTTTCATTTATTTTAAATTCTCCAAATACATGGTATGGAGAAAACTCTATTCTTTTGGTCAAAGGCGTGACGGCAAACCACAGTTTGAGCGGCCAGTAGCAGACCAGGTCAAGGATGCTGAGACAAAAAGCAAGTTGGGGGGAGATAAAGGAGAGACGACAGGGCCTCTGTAACTCTGATTAGTGGGTCCCTGAAGTATCTTTAAAATATAGACTTTAAAAGCCGTATCATATGATCACATAAAGGGGTTGGTTATGAATCACTGATGGTGGAAAAATTCTCAAGGAGAGTTCTAAAACCTGCTTGATGTTAAGCAGATGCATTATCTTTCAGATCGAACCATAGGAAGTGAAAGTTTTAAGAGGATAGACAAAAGGGTATTTTTTTTCTTTTACCTTGATAGTTGGGACAAAGTTTCTATCAAAAAATTCGAAGGTCAGTAATGATAAAAATAAATGTAGGTAGTTTAAAAACTTAATTATACTGCCAGGTAGCCTTTTAATAATAGTCACCTAATTTGCCAGGGAAATGGATAGTGAACTCCCATTAATTCTAATTTGGTTTTATATATATTAGAAATTTCACATATAGCAATTATTTATTTACATAATTTAATGCTCATTCTTATTTAAATGATTACTGGTAATTCACTTTTATGAATCAATAAAAGTCAGAATTTATGCCTAGAAGAACACTATTTAGCTTTTATAATAAGCAAGTATTTGAGATGAAGGTATTATCTAAAAGCTATCAATTATGGCACAAAGATGTGCTTTCTGAATTATTCTAAGTGGAACAAATGAGGAGTTGTCTTTGAAAGTTATTTTATAATTAAAATCAGGCACAAAAAACTCAATTCTATTTATTTCTCTATACCTTGTTTACTAGAATCTTCCTAATAAATAAAGAACACAGTTTAATTTATCTTTCATTTAAATCAGGTAACAAATTAACAATTAAATACTGAGTTTCTTAATTGTTTCTTGTCAGGTGGTGTTCAAACGTGCAAAATGTTTACCCACCTGGGTGAGATTTCTGCAAAGTGAGAAATAGACCTTCCACTTTAATATAATTACTGAAATAAGCACCTTATTTGGTTTGGTGCTTACCAACTTATTATGTATTTTCACACCGGAGATCTCAACATCTTTTTTTTGTGAAACACTGATAGATTTAATTTAGAAAATGTTACTTATTTTATATCATTAGGTATCCTGGACTCATTCGCATTCGTTTGCTTTCTAACATCTTTTCTTATGTTAAAGAGACAAGACAGGAATTACAGTTAATGCTCATGGTAGGCATTGTACATGATGTCATGTGCCATGCATTTTATGGTGGCAGAAAGATGAGAAAGACTGATGAAACACACACTACCACAATTTATGGTCAATATATATCAGTATTCCAAATTTAAAGAGGAAGGCCCAGAAACTTAACTAACTTAAGTCATGTCATGTGATAGGAAAAGGGGTTAAACTAGAATTTTGCAATTATTTCATTATAAAATTTTAAAGACCTTTTTTTGCTAAAAAACAGGTATGACTTTAATAATTTTTTAAAAAACACAACTCTGAAGTAGTAACAATGATTACCTATAGGTGGTATGATTATTGGCCATTTTTCTTTTCATTTAAAAAAATCTGTACTCTCTGGTTTGTTTGTTTTTGTTTGTTTTTTGTTTTTTGGTAAATTGTAGTATTAACATTCTAGAAGGTTTTCATCAATGAGCTTTTTGTTTTATGAGCCAAGGCAAAAATGCTTGAAGCAAACCAAAGAAGACAGGAAATAGGTTCTGTTTTTGCATCTTGCCATTGGCAAAGGAGCCATCATGGGTTAAGAACTTTCTAACACAAAAAGCTCCACCATGTCTCATGTTGGGAAGATGACCCTCACGTGGCAACAGCCAGTGACAAACAAGTCCCAAATATCAGATCTAAATTCAGATGTCCTTCCTAAGGCTCATCCAGGTGTGAATAGACAGGACCTATTTGGAAAGGCCAAGCCAGGTTCTGGACAACCTCTTTCACCTGCAGATGCTGAAGGAAGCTTCAGTCCAGGAGAGATCTCCACAAAGTATGGCAAGAAGAGCTATCAGTCCAAGCAAACAGACATCTCAGGCGAGTGAAGTGGTTGGATACCCTTCATCCATCTACATGAATTGAGAGACAGAGGAACCGAAGTTGTCCTCTGGTACCCAGAATACCAGGACCTGAAGGAAATCTGTCAACATGTAGGAAGGCTCAATCCAATGGACCAGAATTTTGGAGCAGAATGCCAGTTTTTGTGAAGGGACCGGTGAGGATAAGGCACAGTTCCTGTTTATGGAGAGGATGGATGAGTTTGGGCCTTGCAACAAAGCTAAAGCCCAGTTGTGTCAAGTGAGACACTGGTTAAATCTTGCACTAAGTAGCTCAAACAGGTTAAATCATATGGTCCTGAGTCCAGAATTGACCTTGGAGGTAGAACTGAGCAACTCTGGCCTTTTTAGCAGCTCTGAGTAAGAAAAACTCTTACCTCTTCTTACTGAACAGCAATTAAAAATCTCCTAGGTTTGAGTTTGTGCTGTATTACAGGGAAATATGTTAGATTTCAAATGATTGTCTTATTCTTTCTAAGAGAAATTATCAGCATGTGGCAAGGTTTAATCCTGAGATTAAAAGTGATGACATGCAGGCAAATGTTCTCTATCCCATGGAAAGAGAGAATGGAAAAGGAGAAGATCTTGTTTAAAGACTAGATTGGCTTAATGGGAAAAATAAAATAGGTTTTAAATTAGTTCCAAGAATTAGATATTCTCTAAAAATGAGAGTAATAACTAATGTTTATTGAGCTATTTATTGGGTCATTTATTGAGTATCCTCCACATTCTAGATGATGTTCTAGGTATGCAGTATACATGAAGTATAGATCCTGAAGTGATCTTGAAAAGTAAATATTATAATCTCAATTTTAGAGAAGAGGAAACTGGGTCACATGATAGGCAGGTGGCTGGCTGGACTTAAATTTAAACCCCATTGTCACTATCTCCAAAGTCTGGGCTGTCTGTTACTCTGCTACTAGTATCTCAAATGAGACTGCAAGAGTAGGGGGTGGGGGTCGGGGGAAGAGACAAGGAGAGGAACAGAGAAAAGAGAAATTCAGTCTTCAGAGGGAGTTCTTTGGCAGGGGCCAAAGAAACGGTATCGTGTTCCTCAGTCACTCTGATATGTGGCACAGGTGGGTCAAAGAAAAGCCTTCATCAGTCAAGTAAAAATAATGTTTTGCTACTTTTGTGTCTCATGGGGCAGTGGAGTTCGGAGTCAATTTACTAGCTATTGTGGAAAGGGCTTTGTGCTTTTAGAAGATGGACTTGTTTTGATTTTCTCAGAGAATAAGTTGGTGTTACTCCACAAAGGTTTCAAATTACATTTGAAACAAGTGTTTATTTCATTCTCTGAGCCTTTACTAATTCTTTGCCTGAATCTTACTTTTGCCCTTGGGCCTCTGGGAGATAAGTTTATTTCAGTGGACATCTTATTCTCCTGGATTGGCTTTATTTGGAGAAGATAGAAGATACTAAGTAAAATCTTGAATGGATTTTTCAGCCTTCTATCTGCTTACCTTTGATATAAAGTGAGATATAGGCTCAACATTAGCTGTGGCCTTCTGAGATAATCTAATAGAGAAAATCTACGGAAAGCTTGGAGAACAACTTCATAATATTAAGTGAAGAAAAATACTCCACCATATGGCTCTCCATCAAATATCTAGAGGACATTCATGACCAGGGCACAATTTTTTTCCATCCCCACCGTCCAAAATTGGATGACACAGAGATCGCTTTAATATCTGTTAAAATCTCCTTGTGCAACTCACTTTCCAGAAGATCTAGTCTCCACCCTTCTGAGGCATGTGTGCCAGGACACCTGACAAAGCCTGTGGCTTCATTT
>NW_006439192.1:17566304-17603397 GCF_000325575.1 Pteropus alecto | reverse complement strand
GAAAGAGTGACATAGCTGCTGGTTTACAGTCAAATTGATATGCAGGCATTTTAATGAATTAATAAAAGAATGATAGATTCAAAAATATTTGTAACCCCAAATGGAATAGTGGATCTAGGCAATAATCATCCAAGGATACTAAGACTGTTAGGTTGAAAGACAGGGACCTTTACAACAGATGTTTGAGGATAACACCTGAACCCACTGGACAATCTCAGCATCCCCCAAAGTAGGACAATTGATCAGATGCTATGGAAAATATTTAGCACAGGCTATATGGAATTCCCTGCTTTTTTAAAAAAAAAAAAGTTCTGAATCTCACCAGCAGATTAATGGCATTAGAAAGGGAAGAAGCTTATTACAGAATACAAAAGACATGAGAGAAAAAAATGCACTGTGTGACTCTTGTTTGGATCCTGACTTCAACTGTAAAAAATATTTTTGAGACAATCAGAGAAATTTCAATATGAACTCACTGTTAGCTGATATTGGGTTCTTGTTTTGTATAAGATGTGATAATGGCATGGTGGTATTTTAAAAACAAACAAAGTAATAATTAAATGTCCTTATCAACACTATTTGAGATATTTGAAGATGAGATGATTTGCTTTAAAGTACTTCGGCCATAAATACATAAGAAATAAATAATGTGGGGTGGAATAAATGAAACAAGATTGGCAAAATACACTTTCTACTTTTATATATAGTTGAGAATGTCCATAATAAAAGTTAAAACATTCAGGGCTCTTATTGTCTTGTTCAAAATACCCACTTCTCAAAGAAGTCTTGTAATCTCTTATTCCTGGAAGGAAGTAGGAAGATGAAGAATCAAGTGCTGAGAATGTGATTTCTTGTGATTGCTTTTTTTTTTTTTTTTAGTAAGACATCACATTTCATTTTCTTACAAATGCAAGCACTAATTATGATCTGTTTACCTAAACAAGTGAATTTATTCTCATAGTTTTACGATTTAGTTTTTACAAGAGCAAATTTGTATCGGGAAATATTTAAAACATTTAGCAGAAAATATAAGATTTTTAAGTTTCACAATTTTATTTTTAACTTTTATGTTCTGACTGTAACTCTCCTAAGAAGCACTCTTCATACGTTTCATTGGCTTAGCGACTTCAGATGAAGAAAAAGGCCTGAAGGTCATCTCTACAGGTACCATATGGAACTTTTAATGAAAGGGGTTTTGCTTTCCAAATAGAGAATCCTTAAATTCAACAGATCAGTGTAAATCTTCTTCTACATTCTTTCCCTTTTCATCTTAATTTTCATGTTTGTTTTTCTCAAAATTTGTCCCTGTATCTATGTTTACTCTCTCACCTGTGACAAATGCCTGTTTTATAGCTGAGTTCCTGCTCGTACTAGTCATATGTTGACAATATTCAGCAGTGTGTGCAGTATACAAATCCATCATATAGACGAGAAGAATAAAAGAAATAGCCCCCATCAACATATTCACAATTTGATATCAGGATATCATGAGAGGAAGAACAGAACTGAGGACGGATGGTTGGGTTGGGAGAAAGCAACGTTACTGTACTGTATAGACACATGACTGACAAAAGAAAAGAACACAGCAAGACTTTTCTTCAAACAGAATGTGTATGAAAAAGCCCCTTCAAGTTAGAGTCATCTGACACACACAAACAAAAGTACCTGCCACTAGATAGATATAGTAGCTTACTGGAGATTGAAGTTCTGAAAGCTTTGTAAAATTATCCCTCATCTTTCTGACACCCTAAGTCCATATCTTACTTTGTTGATGGATTGACCATTTCCCGAGAGGCTGTGACTGGGTGCAATTGGAGCAAATGCCTCTGTGGCCACCACCTAAGGCAAGAGATTCTTCTATTTTCTGAAACCATCTGGTCAAAGGCCTTGATCAGTCTATTTTTTTTTCCTAAGGTATATATCGTGCCCTTTAATCTTTGGAGGCCTTTTAGGAGAGACCTCATAAAATCAAAAGGTCATTGCTTTAATCTGAATCAATTCAATAGAAAATTTCAGAAGAGGTCAGCTTTTCTCCAGCTTTCTTGGATTTAGTGTCTTTTTCTTACATTTAGTATAAAACGCCCCATAAAACATAACAGAAGTGAGAGTTGGGCACTTAGCCTTGACCCACATCTTTTAGAGGTCATCTTCCTAGTGTTAACTATCTAAAATTAATTACTCATAACACATAGAACTCTTTATAAATTCCCTGTGAATACCTAAAGTGATCATTTTTCTTTGCACCTACTTATACAACAAGCATCCATTAAGTTTTAATTATCTCTTCTCACCAAGCCTTTCATCTTTGTGTTTATCCACTGCTAGGGGCCTTTGAAGATGGAGACTTGGATTTAATATATACAGTTCATTGAAGGACTTACTTTGGGCCATACAGGTTCAGAGCTTGTTGATTGAAGCTATGAGGCCAATATACTCCTCATACATGCAAAAATTCCAATTCTCTCTGAATTCAAATTACTATATTTTCTTAGGGAATCAGGGCCAAATTTGGCCTGCAGTGTCTATATCCTTTCTAGAGTGGAAACTTGATGATGAGATCAAAGTTTAAAAAGAGCTTTCTTTGTTCTTCTGGGCAAATTCAGCTTTGAAATTTAACAAAAAAAATTTTTGCTGTGTGCAGGCACTGGCTCTAAAGAATTATACAACAGACCAAAAGAGAAAGAAAGAGAAAAGTTTAGAAAACAAAAATATGTAACTTAGATTCTTCTTTATATTCAACTGGTCATTGATTTATTTTATTACTTGTCTTACTGAAATATAGTATTGTTTTGAATTTTATTTGTTTACGGCTACTGAAGGGTTGGACTCCCCATCTGTTTGAGACAGCTCTTGCACAGGTGGTGTAGCCAAATCTAATTATTTCTCTTGCTTCAGTGGTAATATGCTGTATCTTCAGAAGAAATCAATTCTAAAATGTATTCAAAGAAACGAGCTCACAATCCATGTCAAAGCATTCAATAAAATAAACTTTGCTGTTTGGAAAGTCTTAGGATACATTAAAAATTGAGGGTTGAAATAAAAGGGTAGAATTGCTTTCTTCTGAGTGGCCTTAACAATTCAATATCAAAGAAAATCACTAATTACTCAATAGATAGATGTAGATTCATTTAAAAAATCTTAATGTGCCATTTATTTAGTTTTATTTCATTTCCTTTAGTCTACGTGTTGATAAGGAAATTGGTATTTGAGCACTGGCATTTTAATTTTGAAATGTAAAAACCTGGCAAAAACAAAGTGCCTCTTATTTTAGGCATCACTCAAGTGCCTTACAGTTAGTTAGCTGTGAGTATAAGGCTTACTTTGGCGGCAAAAGCAAACAGCTAATTTGTGTGTGTGTGTGTACGTGTGTGTGCACGTGTTTAAAGGCGATTATCACACCACATAACTTAGGTTGCTTTTGTTTTATTACATATAAGATAATGGGCTTTTAAGTTCGACAGCTGTATATTGTTTGGCATAGACACAACCTGCTTTATCCAAACCAAATTCTTTTCTTAATCCATTCAGTTGGGAAGCAAACTTTCCTGCGCGGTATCCACTACAAGTAGCAGATACAACAATATCCAAGCTGTTACCGCCAACAGGTTGACACCTATTGTACTTCGTTGCATGACACAGATAAAACAGATGCCAAGTCACAGTACAAAAACAGAGGGATCAGATCTGCTTATCTATATTACAAATACCTTACTTAACTATTTGCTGTTAATAGAATTCTGGAATTTGGATTTTGGCTGACATTTTCAAACTTCATTTATATGATAAAAATGATTTGGATGCATTAAAATTAGAGTGGGAGAGGCAAGTAGAATAACAAAATACAGTGAGAGTATTTTAAGTGTCTTGCTTATGTTTAATTTATGCTGGTTATATAGACATATAGATTGAAGTACTGCCTCTATATTGTTTAACCTGCTTCTAAACTGTATTTTTCAAGTAATAATAGTTATTATAAAAATCATAATCTAACCTTGTCAGTAGATTAGTGTCTTTCTCTATTCCTTTCATTTTTTTTTTTCTCCTTTTCTCTCTCACTCACCTGTTCTGGGTTTTAGATTAATATCTCACTTATACTAAAGAAGAATTTTGGCTTAAAATTAAAATTTCTTTTCAAGACCAATTTTAATAGGTCACCATTATAAGAGGAAAGTGAAATTTAACAGCAGAAGGCCAATAGTAGAGTAAGCAAGATTTTTATTCTTTCAATGCAATTTTCTAAAAATTTTAATGAATCAACCTTTTGAAATATTTCAAATAACAGATATAGAAAATCCCATAGAGACAATCTACTTTACTGTTCAGATATCTTGAAAAAACATTTTTAAAAAATACATGTATTTTTAAATCATGCTTGGTAACTTGAAAAATAAGTTTTTTTTCTTCTACCCAAGTCTCTCAGTGCAATGATCCAAAGTCATTTTAAATGATAGAATAATATAATGCACCATATAAAACAATTGCAAATAGTTGTATATTCCCACTGAAGTCTGGCTTTCATACATGGTGTTTTACCTTTTTCCCTTTATGTGACTCAGTGCCAGCAGAGAAGTGAGGATACAAGTTGATAGCAAGAATCAGGCAACTTTAAGTGATGTGCACAGTGGTTCCAATTATTTTAAGGTAGTATGTGCCCATGGATAATTGCTTACACATTTACTTATTCCTAATTTGGTTCTTACTGTTTCTAAGTAGATTCATCATACCCTCTCTGAGCAGGGCTTTTGCACCCCTGGGCTAAATCAGACATTCAAAGTCATCTATTCACTACTGCGTGTTACCATTAGCAGTCTGCAGTGGCTGTAGGTGGTATTCTGCATGACCAGGGTTGCAGGAGAGATAATGCAAAAATAATCTTCTGGGAGAAATAAAATAAAATACGTAATAAAAATCAGTACTCTAAAAAAATATGTGTTTGAGTAAGCTTAAAAGCCCATTTATTATACTTTTGTTCTAAAAAGTATACATAATTATTTTATGAGCTGTTGATGACTTGAAACCAAGACTGTCTATTACAGTGATAGTATGCACAAAATTATAGATGTTGAGAGATTCTACCATTGCTCTACCAGAGAACATCAGCCCTCTTTATTTAAAGGCCAGAATATCCCCAGGCAAATTGAGTTTCCATGCTCAGTTGATTCGGAGCCTATTTCAAGCAAAGGCTGCTGACTATGTCAAAATATATACTGATTTTGTGATATACATAGTTTTCTAAAGGATGAAGTGAGATCACCAGTCTCAATCTATTTGTGACTTGACTTAGATTTAAAGTTGCCCTCAAGAAATAACTAGCTGGTATAAAAGTGAACTGAAGTATTTTACATTGAGACAGCTTTATTCTTATCCTTCAGTTTCTGATCATGAGTCACTAAAATTATCTTGAAAAATTGGAAAAAAAAATATGTCCTATTATTGAGAGAATTCATTACATTAGTATAAGGCAAAACAGCCTACTTACAATCAACTGTACCATTTTGAGTAATTTGTTCTTTTTGACATTTTCTAAAAGAATAGCTCTCCCTACATTAATGTTAAACAGATAGAAAGAGTATGAAGTACAAGAAAATACACAAATTGCATTTTAATTCCTATTTTTTCTTTAAAATGATGTCAAAGATAAATCTAAATGTGGTTTAAATATACACTTTGCTTCAAATGTTTAGGAAATGATGCCTAACACAGAGAAAAATAAAGCCATTAATTTTCCATTTGCATAACTTGCCCTTGAACTTTATTTGACATTTCTCATTTGCTTTTGCAATATAAAGTCCAAGATTTCAGTTTAAAGGATGTAAGCATAAGATTTTGATTTTGTTTTTGCACTTTTAGGGGATAGGCATTTATTTTTTAATGTCTACTTTATTATGGACAATTTAAGTACCAATTTAAGTTGCATGTGGCTCACATATATTATCTGCCCAAATTCCATAGATTTCTGCTTCTGAAGACTTAAAAATAATCCATTTGGACTATTTTACATGAGAATATATCACCAACACTGTAAAATTTATAATATGAGAAATAAACATTTTTTCTTTCAACTTTTAGTTGGTATGTATGTCCCCCCTTCCCATGAGTAAAGAGAAAAAGATGAAAAAGTACAACGTAGGATGCTGATATGTAGGTGATATACTAACAAAGCTGGATACCCTTTATTGCTTTAATGGAACCCGGGATTTATTAAATTTACTAATTGAATTTATCATTTTATTCCTTTCTCTCTTCCTTCCAGCTCCCTCCCTTACTGTCTTTTCTTCTTTTATTGAGCAACTCCTATTATAACAAGGATTGTCTCAGATGTTGGAGCCACAGGGTTATCAAAACAGAGGCTGCCTGACCTTCAGGAAACTAGTCATTCTGTGAGAATGATGAACTGTCCTTAGATACAGGTTCCTGTAGTTACAAAGTGTGATAAGACCCAGATAAATCATAAGGAATGGGTACATTAGGACACCCAATTTATAAAGATTTGATGAAAGCTTTCTTTGAGGAAGTTACATCGAGTTTAGTGTATTATTACCAAATAACCACAAAAAATTTTTTTGAGGATATATGTATGATTCTATGCTCAGTTCTGAAGCTAACCAATGTCATCATAAAAATAAATAAATTTATTAAGAAAATAACCAATAACCAAAACCAAAATAACAACACAGACACACACACGCATGCACACGCACACACACATACACACACACATCAAACCAAAGAAAAATATCCAAAGCTTTGATTCTTACCCTTAAGAATCTTTATGGTTAAACATTTATATTATAGTTTTTATCAATGAATTAATGCATTTTTTCTGTAAGCATAAATTTCGAAAACACATTCATATACATTCTCCCACTTAATAGTTTATTAACCCCATGCACTACATTAGTAATTCCTTTAATAAATATTGACTGATTTTCTATTCTGTCATAACATGTATTCTGCTAGCTTACTCAGATATAATATTGAAGGAGAGTGTCATGGGCTTCTGTATAGAGCAGACACACAGTGGAATATATATCCTGTGTGCTAAGTTTTTCTCAGAGGAATAACCTTGGAGCACGTGGGAGGGGCCATACTCTCCTGACTTGAGTCAGAGGAGACGTCTTGTGAGTCAGTTACCAGTACACTAATTTCATGAGTAAGTTTTTCTCAGAGGAATAACCTTGGAGCACGTGGGAGGGGCCATACTCTCCTGACTTGAGTCAGAGGAGACGTCTTGTGAGTCAGTTACCAGTACACTAATTTTACATGAGCAGAAACTGAAGCCCATAAATATCAGAGGACTTACCTACCTTCAGACATCTCAAGAAGTTAACAAAATTGTTTTAAAAACAAAACTGAGGCAGAAGAAAACAAGTATTATTTACTCAGATTATTACTGTATTATTATATAATTAATCCAAATCTAGAATAATATTTACATTCCAGTTTACATAGTTTTACAAACTGCCAGGCAGCTGGAAAGGCTAACTCTTATTGTTTGATGACAGAGTCCTAAAAATCAGAAACAAATAAAAAGACCTATAAACCTGCCATTTAATTTATCTTTGAATTTTTCTGCACTCTAACTTTCTTAACAGGGGTACTTAATCATCCCTGAAGCTAGCCATGTTGGGAAAGATGGAACTAGAACAGGAGAGATTATGGAACTATATTCAGGAATGAAGGAAAACAATTTTCATTTAAAAATCTTATTTCAAATATAGTCTCTAACTTACCTTCTCTAACAGTTTGAGAGAAAGCCTGGAATGTGCAAAGGACTTTAGCTCATGGAGCTTACTTATGAGTTCCAACAAAGATAGTTAATTTCTTCTGAAGGACTTCATAAGACGATAGGAAAAATTATCAGGAGATAATTAGGAGAAAATGGCATTACCATCCCGGAAGAAAAAGATATTTCATAAGAGATTCAGAAATTCAACACAATCTTATCTTGAGTTAGAATCCCCTTTGGGATTGGCATTTTTGCAATGCATTAAAACAGGAATGATTAGTGTACTGAGCTACAAGGCTGGCTTTGTCGATCATTCTCCATCAAAACTCACATTTTAAAATAACAGTACACCACTGGACCCAAATCCAGTGGTTTCCCAGAGACCAATTTTTACTGTCAGATGTTAATAAACTAGTGTCAGCATAGCTGGATGATTTAGATGTGCTTGGATTGTTAGGATGTTCAGGGTGGTTCATCACCATTGTAAATGACAGCAGTTCACAGCAGTGATATATGTTTCCTGTCTGCCGATATACTGGCGCATTTAAATTATGTTGCATTACCATTCTGTCTCTTTAAACAAAAAGGAAATTAAGCTTCAAGTTTAATTAAACATTATTTTAAAAATTGGGTTTTTGTATATAAAATTCACCCCGTGATTCTTCGAAGTTCTTTCTTTGAGAAAATAGATTGCACGTTTCATTGGGATTTGACCTTAATTAATCCTGTACTTTGTGATCCACCCCCTTGCTGAAATAGTCTTATCAAAAGGAATGCAAGCTATGGGCAAAGATAACAATCGGTCATTAACTTCTGTGCGTGATGCTGGCTGTGGTCCATGGGCATGGAATTCAAAACCCATTGTACACAATAATGTCCAGGGCTTAGTACTCAAGGGCCGAGAGACAAAATAAACTATGCAGAACAGCATCTTTACACAGTCTACATGGATTTACACTATAGCAAACAGTCTGAAACATTCATAATGCAGCAGTGTGTTGGCATCCAGTCCCACTGTGTCAGATTACACAGGGGATAGGTCATTCCAGTAATGCCAACTGAAGTAGATAAGCAAAAAATATCGCTTTCCAAATGCCATTGTTTTAGTAAGAATACTGTACAAAGTTATGCTATCACTTAATATTTAAAATAAACCGATTATTTCTTTCTGCTGTTTTAGATATTATCCCAGAGCAAGTATCTCTCCTTACTGACATAACTGCCTTCTAAATAAGAGAGTTTGAATTAATAAATACTGTGGCCTATTGATCTGAAATACATGCAGTCCAGATAAATATAACATCTGCAGGAATATTCACAAAGCTTATGCCTGTACTATCTGAAATCTATACGTAGAGTAGCTTTTTATTCTTGGGCATGGGGTGGACCTTCGGCGTCTCTTCAACAAAGTTTTATCTTTGGGAATCTGAGGAATGCTAAGTGATGATTTCTTTGCATTTGTGTGATCAACCAAAGCAATATCCTGTAACTCTCTGGCATGATGATGATGATGATGATGATCCTATATTTTTTAGTACTCTTTTCAGTTTTAAGATGATTTTTCTGATCTTTGAATACTTTTCACTCATCTCACATTTATTGAATACCTACTATGTGCTAGGTCCTTTGCTATATACTTGTAATATAGTAGTGAACCAGACATAAACAATGTGTGCCCTCATGAAAATATACATTACAGAGGTGTAGATCCACCACTAGAGATGAGCATACAACTTTTGTTACGGGTGTCCACTGGAAATTGAGGACCGTTATATGATACTATAATATGAATTGTTCTTATATTTTAGCTATTAAGTGATACTGATGCTTGATATTTAATACCATCTTCTTTGATTCCTTTCATTCTAGTCTCCATGGAAATTATTTTAGCCTACATGATTGTGATAACCTCCTGATCTGATACCGCCTAACACTTTCTGAACTCAACTCATTTTGAAAATCAATTTAATTGAAGAGTTTATTATTCAGCGATGACTGTATACAAGATAGCTCCGAATTAATCTTAAAACACCCTTTCTATCATAGCAGCCCTTAGTTAAGTGGTTCCCTACTACTGACCAACTCAAGCAAAACTGCTAAATCTAGTATTCAAGTCCCTTCATAATATAGACTTATGTAGCCTTTCCAAACACTGTCATTCCACTCCCCACAACATGTTCTATATCACAGTCAGACTCTCCTTTATATCACCAGTCCCCTACCTCTATGTTTAGTTTCACCTCTATCAATTCTACCACAGAAACCCTCGCAGGCTGATAAGAGGACTTTAAGTCTTTGTACTTGCTATCGTTCTGCCTGAGACAGTCTTCCAGATATTTTTCCTGGATCATTTTCTCCTGTTGACCCAAATGCCACTTATTCAGAAAGGCCTGGGTGTCAGGCTCACATCAATTCAATTAGCTACAATCTCTGTGATTGGGAAGGGCAAGGAAGGAGGTAAAAAGAAAAACTAGAAATGCTCACAAAAAAACTGAATTCTGTCTTTTGATCCCCCAATGGGATAATTAGTGGAAATGTCCTTATCTGGAAATGTGAGTAATAAGAATTCCTCCAAATCTTATATTTATTAATGTCTTAGGATAAGAAAATGGTGGTTTTGGGTTTAGCCTATTCAAAACCTGTGAGATAAATTTCTTAGTTTATAGTTAGGTAGATAAAAAAAAAAAAATCCTCATCCAATGTTTATCTGCAATGTTTAAACTAAAAATACCAACCTAAGAAATAGAACCATATTTACTCGGTCAGTTGATTTCAACAAAGGTGACGAAGTAATTAATTCAATGGGGGAAAAATACTTTCAGTAAGGTGCTGGAAAAACTGTGTACCCACATAGAAAAAAAATAGACCCTACGTATGAACTATAAACAAGAAGTAACTCAATAGATTATAAAATAAATAGATTATATAAATAAACACCAAAATTCCTTTGGGAAGGAAACAATCTTCATGACTTTGGGATAGGTAGATATTTCTTAGAACATAAAAAGAAGAAAGTGTAAAAGAAAAAAAATTGGACTATCAAAATTAACATTTATCAATTAAAAAATTAAAATTAACCATTAAAAAAATAAAAAGTCAAGCCAATGACCAATGACTAATATCTAGAATATATAACAAGTGCTTTCAACTTGCTAATAAAAGACAAACAATAAAAAGGGCAAAAACTGTGAACACTTGTAAATAAGAACATACAAATAGTTAATAAATGCATGGAAAAAAGCTCAATATCATTAGTCATCAGAGAAAGTAAATTAAAGCTATAAGAAGATACCACTGCACACTCATTAGAATGGCTAAAATTAGACTAACCCTACCAAGTGTTGGTGAGGATGTAGAACTGGAGTTCTCATAGATTGCTGATGGGAATGTAAAGTGGTACAACCACTTCAAAAACACAGTTTTCTTGTTTCTTATAAAGTTAACATATGCTTACCATATGACTCAATCATTCCATCTCTAGATATTTACCCAAGAGAAATAAAAGCATATGTCCTTGCAAATACTTGTACACAAATGCTCATAGGCATTCTATTCACCATAATTTAAATTGGAAACAACTGAAATATCCATCAACAAGTAAAAGTAGAAACAAATTGTGTTGTAGGTATTCAGTAGAATAGTATTCAGCAATGAAAAGGAATGAACTACTGACACATGCAATTACGTAGACACAAGAGTGTATATAAAGTATAAGTCTATTTAAATGATATTCTAGAAAATAAATTCATGACAAAAGGCAGATCAATGGTTGCCTGGGAAGATAGTGGAGGTAGGATTGACTAGGAAGGGTCACGAGAAAACTTTTGGGGGGTGAGGAAAATGTCTCCTATCTTGATTGTGGTTATAGGTTACATACTGTATAGATATGTCAAAACTCATTGAAATATAGAGTTAAATATGTGAATTTTATTGTATATAAATTATATCTCAATAAAGTTGAATGAAAAGTTTTTAAAAAATACAAACCTGAGTTTATATTGCCATTCATGGTTTATAAACCTCCTTAACATACATTGTTTTCTACTTCAGACATGCAGAGCTAAGAATGAATAGGTATTGTTTTATCAACACTTTGCTTTATCCATCGACCTGGGAGGACAGCCTGGGTAATAGAATATGATGGTGGGGGGGAAGGTGTGTGTGTTTATGTGTGTATGTACATGCATGCCCACACATATATATAAGGGAATGTGGGTATAAAATATCTTTCCTCTGTGTTCAGGTGCTTAAATGTGGTATCCTGATCTTTGTAAAGGTTATCATCATTATCATCATCATCATCTAAACCACACATAATGGTAAGAGCATCTACCTCATGGGGTTATATTGAGAATAAAATTTGATAGCATATATAATATGCTTAGGGCAATGCCTGGCAATTAGTAAATACACGATAAGTAGTAACTATTATCATTAATCCACTGTCACTCATTATATCTCAGTGTCTTCACATGGAAAGTAAGATACAAACAAAATCCACTGTATAGTGTTGGTGTGTGAATCAAATGAATTTAAATGTTATTTATGTGAAATCATTAGCATTAGTCATTCCCATTAGGCTAGGGCCAGTATGCCTGTTGAATGTACATAATTGTACTCCAGGACAAAAAGGCTTTTTCAAGTGGTAGGGAGACTCTAGAGTGCTGGTGAAGTCCCTTCCATAGCTGGGATATCTAAGTTAAGAGAGTAAGAGCCCCACTCTGGACACCCCTGCCTGGTGGATTGTTCTTAGTGCAAGCTCAATTGATTCCCAACCTTGAGATCCTTCTCCAGGAAAACTAGGAAGAGTTACCCACACACTTATATCTTTATCTCAAATATCCTTGCACTGTTTGTTGGCTGAGTTGGAAGTAACCCAAAGCGAAAACAACTGAAGCCAAGTGTGAGTCATTATTTCTGTTTAGCCCTTTGTAGGATGGCCTAGCTCAAAGCCTAATGAAATGTTTTCTTTCTTTCCTTCCTGATATTGGCATCCATCATTTTACATCATTTTGTCTCCTCAGTCTCTGTCTGTGAAGAACCAGCTCTCTGGAACATGAGAACATAATTTAATTGCTGCTACTCTGAATTTTCTTTGCTTAATGTATTGTACAGTAATTCAATTATCAGAGAGGGAGAAGACTTTCTCTGTCTATTCAGTCACTTAGACAAGAAAGAATAAACTGAATTTTCAAGTCTACCTGAAATGGAGTGTGGCTGTGAAACAGTTTCTAGATAAGGCTCTTATTCATTATACAAACAAAGAAAGCGCAACCTCTATGATTTAGAAGAAGAAGAGGAAAAAAGCCCCAATTTAGAAACACATAGTAATTCAGCTCCAAAAGAAAGGCAGCACAAATAGCTTTAAACAATATAAAAGTATTTTCACAGATCACATCCCTAATTACTTTTATGAGTTTAAAAGCTTGCTTTACTCATGATAGGCATTATGACAAAAATGGAATAAACCACAATTCTTTATAAAGTCTAATTCTGTGACTATAATACCATATAATATAAGACGGTAATATTGTAGACTTTCAAGTATTTTTTAAAACAAAAATATGTCCTACTAAACATGCAGTAAGCATTAAAAACCCTACAAAGTATAAAGACAATTTCTTACTCCTTGAACTCTTTTACCATAGCTTTATAGCTTTCTATTATATTTTTCTGAATACTAAAACCATAATAGGCATCTTCTCTTCTTTTAAGGTACTTTCTCTCCCTCATTTCCTTTCTTGTTTATTTTCTATTAAATATGATTGTAATTAACTTAAGAAAAGTACATAAAAATTTCATTATAAAAATGTACTTTTTATTACCACAATGAACAAAATGCATTTAGGTATGAACGGTTAATAGATATCCTGTATAAGGTTAAACATGTCCATCTCTGGGCTCAACAAAGCAAAGGGACGCTGGGTACTCCGGAGCAATCAGCAATGCTTGAGGCTGCCAGAGTGCTGGAGTGTAGATTTCAGATATGGACTTTGTCATTCTTCCTTTATTTTGACTGCAGAATGAACTGCAAGTCTTAATGCCAGCTGACAACTACATGGTACTCACCCACTAAGTGTCAACCTCTGTCAACATGTCACACACAAAAACAGGTAGGTTGCATAATTCAAGTCCATAGACTCATGCTAAAGTCCCTATTTCTAGCACTTCTGATTATTCTATATAAGATATTGCTTCTTCTCTCTTTGTAACTCTGATACTGAGACAGGTCCAGGGTTAACCAAAATAAGAGGTCATCATCTATATGTGAGATTTGTTCAATGAACTTAGAATGAAAAAAAAAAAATCATGTAGGCTTCAAGTAAGCCATTTAAGAATACAAGGCACTGAGTGCAAATGATATTTTTAAGCATCCAATGTGGAAACTAATAAAGAAATTTGGGAAAGTAATGTTATCCAAATTAGAATATCCAAAGCTAATTTAAGGCTATATCTTTTTACCCAATCTCTTAATGCAGTGTGGAGAAATCCGAAGCTTGAGAAAATGAATTGACTGTTAGTAACTGAGGATGCATACAATGTATTCTTAATTACCACAGTATTTTACTTCATTCCTTCAAGAAATTTTTATTGAGTGTCTACTATTTTTTGGGCACTGTCCATGGTGTTGGGTCAATAGTAGAAACCAACCACGTTCCCTCATAGAGCTTACATTTGACTAGGGGGCAGATGGTTTCAGACAGAAGCATTAAAAAATGTATAATTATTATGATGAAATGTCCTATGGAGCAAAATAGGACTGAGAAAGGCAGAGGGAGTACAGAAAATGGGGAAGGAGGTTGCTATTTCATATAGGATGGTCAGGGAAACAGCAGGTAGAAAGGCCTTGAAGCTAGAGATGACTTGGGGCATGTCTACAGAACCCCGGGGAGGAAGTGTAGCTTGAGAGAAGTGACTGAGAAGGAACACTGAAGAATATGAGTTCATAGAGGATATGGATGAGAGTAGCTCCACCCTGAGGACCACTTTCACTCTGAATGAGATAGCAGCCACTGAAGGGAATAAGTAGAGAATGACAGGCTTTGAATTCTATATTAAAGGAAATAGTCTAGACTTTATATGGAGGTATAGGGTCCAAGTTATAGCTATTACAATAATCAAGTTGAGACATATGTTGACTTGGACCAAGGCAGTAGAAGTGCAGGTGAAGAAAAGTGGTCTGATTTTAATTTTATTCTAAAGAAAATAATAGGATTTGCTGATGGATTGGAAATGGGCTAAGTGACAAAGAGAGAAGATAAGGTCGACCCTAGGATTTTGGTTTTATTCATAAGTCAAATCCTCAACAGCAGTTTTTTCTTTCTTTCTTTCTTTTTTTTTTTTTGATTCCTTGTCTTCTATCTTAAAGGCAAGCATGAATAAAAGGGCTATAAAACCTAAACCTCTTGCAATTGTTCTATTAAGAAGACGATGGACAGAGTACATCTACTGCCTAGAAATAAATCCAGTTTGTATTTAATTCATTTGAGAAATGTTCATGAACAGTTACCCTTATATACATCCCACATGCAATGCTGACAAGTTCAATTTCTGCGTGGGTTAATGGCCACATAAATGTCTTTTACAGGAGTTAAGGTTGCTTGGAGGCAAGAATGATTCTAATTTTTTTCATGTGTTTTGCATTGCTAGCTAGGTTTTCTCAAACTTGCTGTTTAAGGTCTAGCTTCCTCTTAGTATTGGTGAGCAAGTCTAATTAACATTAATGAGCGTTCTCTGCACATATTAACAGGATAATAGACCTTTTAAGATGGTTCCTCCCTTCTTGCACTGCCACTCCCCCACTGCAAAGAAGTTGATTATTTCATTAGGCAGTAATATAAACCTATGCAGGAGAACACACACTTTGTGGAAATTAAATGGAAAGATCTGCATTAATTCATACATTCACTTGCATTAGGGTGAGGACAGTTTAGAGTATAACACAGCCACCAGAGAATCTAGTTCTCTTGAGAGGAAAGCTTTTATAAAGATAATTTTCCCAGTCTTTTTAAAGATATGTGCTTACCTATGGCTGTTTAGAAAAATTGATAGCGTCCATTACATCTAATTCTAATTTTCGTTGTAAGTAAATTGGTAGATAATCGAGGAGAACATCAATAAAGCTTGGATGACTTCTTAGGCTTACACTTATAACTAACGGAGGGGTGAGACGTATTGCAAATTTATGAAATGACTATTGGAATTCATTTTATGCCTATTTATCCTATTAAAATGTTCTGCATATGATTAGTAGAAGTGTTATAATCTCTAATTTTTTTCTCCCCATAAATCAAAATTGGCAAATGAAGAATTTCATATTCTCTTTATAAGTTAGGTGTATTTTATAGCATTCATCAAACTTAGAATAAATTATTGTATGATTGAAGGCAGATTTGGGGTACCGATTATATTTTTCAAACTTGAGTTACCAAATAAAATTGTGCTTCCCTGAACTGTCAGGTATTATGAGAATGAGTGCTCACTTTCCTTCAATCAGGCTGGCTCAGAAAAAAGTTGGAAGTGTAAATTTGTTTTTCTTTTCTTTCTAAAATTTGAGAGATTGTGAGTCTCATGGGAAATGTGTGACATGCTAGAAATATTGAAAGTTGGCAGATTTGTCTAAATCTAAACTTTTCGTCTTTTGGGTGGCATCTGTTAATCTATCAGTTAAGAGAGCTTGACCCATTTAGCCATGCAACAGCTAAACCCTTAATCCTAAGAGATTCATTTTACAGTTCAGATTTTGCCACTGATATTGCACTAATTCAGAATCAAAGGTCAACATGTTAGAGTGACAAGGGTGTGATTAGTAGAAGTGTTATAATCTCTAATTTTTTTCTCCCCATAAATCAAAATTGGCAAATGAAGAATTTCATATTCTCTTTATAAATTAGGTGTATTTTATAGCATTCATCGAACTTAGAATAAATTATTGTATGATTGAAGGCAGATTTGGGGTACTGATTATATTTTTCAAACTTGAGTTACCAAATAAAATTGTGCTTCCCTGAACTGTCAGGTATTATGAGAATGAGTGCTCACTTTCCTTCAATCAGCCTGGCTCAGAAAAAAGTTGGAAGTGTAAATTTGTTTTTCTTTTCTTTCTAAAATTTGAGAGATTGTGAGTCTCATGGGAAATGTGTGACATGCTAGAAATATTGAAAGTTGGCAGATTTGTCTAAATCTAAACTTTTCGTCTTTTGGGTGGCATCTGTTAATCTATCAGTTAAGAGAGCTTGACCCATTTAGCCATGCAACAGCTAAACCCTTAATCCTAAGAGATTCATTTTACAGTTCAGATTTTGCCACTGATATTGCACTAATTCAGAATCAAAGGTCAACATGTTAGAGTGACAAGGGTGTTTTTTTTTCCTTCCTGAGAAATTTGGGAGCAAAGTCTTTCCTATCAATATGAGTGCAAATGTGTCTCAAAGACCTCATTATTTTCTATTTTATTTATTGACTTAATATAATATAACTTTATAAGTAACATTTTCCAAATACATAATGAGATGTTTAATATGTAAAGAAGGAAATGATGATACCTCTCAGAATTTTCACTGCTTTTTAAAACTCAACAATTTTTAAAAATATAAATGAGTTAATAAAAAATAAATTGGAATAATGGAAACAGATTATAGAAGTATCAGTGCTTACATAGGTCTTTGAACCAAAAACACTCAAGGAAAATTTCTAGTTTGCGGGTCATAAAAGCTGGCTACTAAAACAATACAAGTTTGTCTTTCTAATGGAATAACATTTTTCAATAAAATATATGTACACCATTCTTAAATTTTTTAAGGTGAGACAGACTCCATCACAAGTGTATGATAATCCTTATGTATAGACATCAACTTATTCTAAAAGTGTGTACATATACACTGTCTCTTGTAATTCCCCTAATGTATTCATATTTATCGTCTCTGTCTCTGACACAGTAAACACCTAGTAAACAACTCTTGTGAAAATAAATCATTATCTTGCAGGTAGGACAGTTAGTAAACCCATTTCATAGACAAGGAAATTGAAGCTCCGACTATCTTGGTGAATTTTTTAAGTCATCATATAGTAAATAACTTATTCAGGATTTTAACTCAGTGTTTCTGATGCTAATCACAATGCTTATTATACTATTATACAATCAAAAAATTAAAAGTTAGAGTCCAATATTTTCTTTGACAAATTAACACAGATATAGCTAGACATATGAAACATGGGATGGATTTTACATAAGACTTCCTCTGACTTGATGATCCTCTTTTTTATTCACTGTTTTCTCAGAGACTTCTCAGAATAAATCATAAATATATGTAACACAGTTTTCTTAATAAAACCTTATTCTTTGAGAATGGAGCTCCATTCATTCCTTTTTTTCTTCCTGTATTTATGTATTAAACATTTTTACCTCCCAACTATGTACGAACCACTAAAACGAGGGCCTAATGGAAATAAAGATAAATTGGGCATAATCTTCGGCCTTGCTTTCAACCTCGAAGTGAAGAACACACACTAGTAATGACCATAATGTAAAACTGAATGTGATATGTAATGAGAAAGCTTGGGATAAACAGCTTCAGTAATTCGGAGGTATGTGAAGTCAGGTTCAGGATTGTCAGGGATGGTGTCGATGAAGGAGATGACATTTAGGCCAAATCTTGAAAGATGAGTAAACTTTGATAAATGGATATGTGGGGAATATTCTTCTACCATATCGTCAAAAGATAAAAAGAACAATAACATTCATTTTTGGTGAAGGTATAGTTTTATATGGATATTTTTATGCAAAGTTAATGTAAGTATAAATTGACATGGTCTTTTGGAGGGAAATTTATCAGTAGCTGATAAAAATTAAAATACTTATAACCTTTGGCTTAGCAATTTATTTGTTGGAATATATTCTAGAGGTATACTCATATTTGTGTTTGAGGGTGTTTACCTCATTATATTCATAATGGTGTAAAAGAAAAATGAAAAATGACCTAATTTTCCCTCAATAAGTGACAGTCAAGTAGATTGAATTACTACAGAGAAGGAATGTGTACAACATGGAATTATAAGATAGATAAGAAAAAGCCCAAGTTATAGATCAATAGGGACTTGTTTGTATATATAAAATTAATGGTATCATATATACAAAACAGCAATAATAAAATATGTATATATAACCTTCTAGACTGTGTGGGTGTGTGCACATGCATGTGTGAAAGTATGAATGTATACATAGCTATAAGAAAAATGTCTTGGTGATTATCAATCAAACTGGTTACACTGATTGTCTTTGGAAAAAAGTTAAAAACTTCTATTTTGACTTCATTGAGATTTTTTATTTTACAGATATTATTTATGCATTTTGTAGATAGAGATACATAAAATAAAAAGTCAAAAAGTCAGTGCTCTGTCAATAAGAGAATGGACTTTTAACTGCTTTGTTTCATTGACTTGCTTGATTCCATCTTGCCCCTCCCCCTGCTCCTATTAGTTCATATATAAGCTGTTTTGACTAAGTTGCTTGATTGTGGAAGTTGTACAAGAAAAGTCTCAGTCAGGCAATCTGAACTAAAACTGAGGATAGCAGGACTAGATTATGGACAGATGATTTAGCTAAATTTGCAGTTTAGGCTCTTATCCTTTAAATATCTTATGCCAATTCATAGTGTAAATGAGGAAAGAAAAAATCTTTTCAACCCCAGTACCATTCCTGTGTCCCAAATGCTCTAAGCTGCCCTCTTACTCTTCAGATGAAAATGGAAATCTTCCTGAATTATTTACTGTTCTCTATGCTAGTCTGAATTATTTTAATTGTCTTCTTCTCATGATTCTCAGGTAGTTTTGCCCATTAATCTAGATATATTTACTGCCTATTGAAGTTAGCTAATCAGCCTATTCTTAAGTCCTATTTAATTTAAATTTAGTTGTCTTCCATAAACGTTCTTCCAAAGCACTAAGTTGCTCATCTTTCACCATTCAAACAAGTCACTCAATTTCTCTTTCTCAAAATGATTTTCTTCCAAAACTGGAAGTGGAATGGTAATTTCCCTTTGGTTTAATCACATAAAGGTAGTTATCATTTGGGAACTAAATGTGAACACTCTCTTAACAACAATATATTACATCAAATCAACAGCAGTGTCTTCTGGAGATGCAAATATGTTTCAGTTATCTGACAAACAGGTGGCTTAAATAGAGAGTTCCATGAGGTATTTTGCACTGAGGCCTCTGATTTGAATGAAAGTGGGAGACAAGTCCACATCTCTAGGTAGGCCTTGGAAAGGGATGGTAGTAGCAATGATAGGATGATGCCTGTCCTGCACTGAGACTCAGGTTCTGCCTGAAAACGCTTAGGAAGGTAAGCTTTTCTTATTAAGTCAAGCGGCTATTAATGTGAATGTCACCAAGAGCCATCGAGCTCCAAAAACACAGTGTGGCACTGAGAGGAGAGTTGGTCATTGTTTCCACTTCAGAGGAACATGATAATTCTAGTATGTCATTAACCATCAGCCTGGCCGCAGTCCCAGGACAGAATTGAAGAATAATTTTATCCCCCACTGATGCCTGCAAACATTTGGGGCATGCCTAGTGGACAGGACTGGACAAAGTTCTATGGGACTGAGTTTATTAGCCACTGTATGAGAGACAGAGCTTCGGATTCTTAGAATTTGAGGAGCATTTTATAGGAGGTTGAGGTTCTATGTGATGAGATAAAAGAAAAAGAAAAACTATAATTTGAGTGATTATGGTTGTTGTTATCTCATTCGTAGCCATAGGCTGTGGGTGCTGGAGAAACTTGTTATACTAAATAATTGAATAATTGGGGTGCTGGCTTTTGCAGAGTGTCAGCTGATTAGGTTATGATGAAGCTGAACCACAGCTGAATATCAATTATAAAGCCTTTACATATTTGTTCAGTTGTTCTACAGTCTGTGAAACAATGCTTTTCAACATTTAATTCCAGCTTTTGGCGACAAAGTTATCATAAAAAATCCCCAGAATCTGTTCATGCACCAATGAAATAGATTAAATAGGTTTAATGGTTTGCATACACTACTATTTTTCAAATATATATTGAATTTTGCACTGAAGAAAAATTCATCTACCATGATTACTGAATTCATAGGAAATTTTTGCTCCTAAGGGTTTCATAACTAATTAATACTAGAAGAATAATCTTTGGAGTCAGAGGCAATTTTTGACAGTTTTGGAAATCCCTGAATGAACCAAATCTTCTGGTCTAATCTTTGCTTGCAATTTGATTGGCTAAGGGCTGGAAATAATCAACAAGTAGAGCAATCCAGGACAGGATGCTTTTTTCTTCCCAAGTTTTGTTGAAGTATAATTGACAAATGAAATTATAATCTATCTAAAGTGTATAAGATGTAATTTGATATATACATTCTGAAATAAGGTATTAAATCAGGTTAATTAACATATCCATCACCTCACTTAATTTACTCTGTGTGTGTGTGTGTGTGTGTGTGTGTGTGTGTGTGAATACTTAAGATCTACTCTCAGAAAATTTGGGGTATGCAATAATAGTATTAACTATAGTCACCATGCTGTACATTAGATCTTCAAAACTTATAACTGAAAGTTTGTACAGGTCAAGTCTTTTAAAATGGTTTTCAAGGTAAGAAAACACAATGCCCATCACTGGGTATCATTGACATTAATCTTTAAATATTCTATGCTTAAATACACAGGGTTTTACAATTTACTCAGGATGCAGGGACTATTCCACTTTTAGTACGTGAAAGAGACTGCACAACCAAAACCCTTACTTTGTTTCATAAATCATATTTGTTAATTTCAAACAAAAATATCCAAAAGATGTTTTACTTCTAAAATATTTGAATAATTCTTAAAGGTATAATCTATATGACTTTCTGAGGATGCCAAGATTGTTTTCATAATTTCCAGAAAATAAACATTGACATCAACCTTATTACCTATTTTCAAAAGTTTAGGGCTTAATAATTTTTTCATTGTGATTACTTTTTGAAGTGCTTGGAACTAATGAAAATATAAGCAACTATTATTCTAAATATCTTCACAATGTGTATTTTATTTTGCATCAGAATGAGTACATGAAATTAATTGACTTTCAGCCTTAAAAGCTGTTTTTTCCCTATTCTATCTTATTTCAAAAAACAAAACAATCTAAATAGACTTTAACATAGTTCCATGTATTTTTCAATAACTTAATTACCAAATATTTTTCCAAGTCTTTTATTCCCTAGAGTAGTGTTTTCCTTTTGAGCTACTTACCTAATTGCAATAAATGATGATATGAATTGTGTGCAGAAAACAATAAGAAAATTTATTCTATGCTGTCTGATATTTAGCTGATATACACCTATACTGATGCACTAGTGGTTAAAATATTGAAAGTCTTGGGTATTAGTTGTTAATACCCAACTCTGGTGCTTTTGCAGAGTGTCAGCTGATTAGGCTATGATGAAGTTGAACCACAGCTGAATATCAATTATAAAACCTTTACATATTTGTTCAGTTGTTTCTACAGTCTGTGAAACAATACTTTTCAACATTTAACTCCAGATTTTGGCAGACAAAATTATTGTAAGAAATCCTCAGAATCTGTTTATGCACCAGAGAAATAGTCACAACTCTGGTCCCTCTCCCAGAATCCCAGACTCCCATAAAAATCTAGAAATTCAGGGGCTAAAGAAACAAAACATGACCTTATCTAAATTCTTAGGTAATAGAATTTACCTAAATTCTTAGATAAAAGAAACAAAAAACAACCTTAATTTGACACCAAAATTTTCTGGAAAGTATCAAACACAGATTGGCACCTAGAGATTAAGATGTGACTATTCACTGAAGGACGTGTGTTCTACATGGCCTGTGACCTCACATAGGAAGGGCAAAGGAACCAAGATCACTGCTAAATCATGCCATTGGAAGGACTGCCCCATCATAAAAAAACAGTTTAGAATAATTTGCACGTTCTCCAGGGATGAGGCAAAGAAGTCTGTTGTCTTCGTGATGTTCTGGTTGAAAAATCTCCTGTGAGAAATTTTAGCTTTGAACTCCTTCAAAGTGCAATTGTTGCGTTCAGCTTTAAAATATTTGCTCAGGGCATAGAAATTCCAATTCTAATCCAGGAGACATGAACTGAAAATCTCATCTCAGACCTAAGAAGCCTTAAGTGAAAACACAGATGAAACTGAATCAGTAGAATCATTTCTACAGCCCATGCACAAGGGACATCAAAATTTTGGTAACCTAACAACAACAAAAAGATTATAAACGATTAAAGAGAATCATTTATAATGAAGAGGAGTGATCAGGTGTAAAATAAAGGAGAATTCGCATCTCAACTAATTGAGATAATAGAATGCTAAGAAAAAAACTAGAAACTAATTTTGGTTAAAATAACTAAGTTAATAAAACAAATGATAGAAAGAACACCCCAATCTACAAAGAAATGGTGGATCTGAAATACGAAATAAAACCTTTATAAGAGAAAATTATAGTCATTGGAATAAAAAGTGGATGAGTTTAATAGCAGATCAGGTAATAGGCAGAGAGAACTATAATTTAGAAGACATATTTAAAGAAATCATCCAGAATGTAGCATAGAGAAATAAAAAGTGATAAAAGATGAAATAGAGCTTTATATATATATATATATGTATATATATATATATATAAAATATGTATATATTATATGTCAACTTTTATATACGTCAACATACATATATATCAACTTTCAATAAATGTTCAGGAAAGAGAGTAGAGAATGGGGAAGAGGTGATATTTGAGTAATAATGGTTGTAGATATTCTGGAATTTAAAGATATGAGTTCTCAGATTATGAAGTAACACTAATGTACCAAAATGCACACTGCATAGTCTCATACATACCTAGTAGGAGTGCAAATTTTTTTCTAGCGGCTTTGAGAGGTTATTTATAAAGTCTAACCAAACTTCTGATTTTACCACTCTCAATTTTGCAGTCTTTTGAATCTTGGGCAATGGTAACTCCATCCTTCTAGTTATTTAGGCCAAAGTTTTTTCTCTTTCTCATACTCTATATCCAGTTCATGTGGAAATTCAGATGAGTCTATCTTCAAAATATATCCAGAGTCTGGCCACTTCCCAACACCAACACAGCTACCTTCTCTGTTTGAAACCCCACTAAATCTTGCCTGGGTATTGTCATGCCCTCATAGATTTCTCTAATTCTACCTTATTTTCAACACAAGTAGCCCAAGTCAATTTTTAAATGAGTTATATCCTGACACTGCCCACTCAAAACCCTCCAGTGGCTCCCTTTTTCCCTCAGACTAAATGTATGCGATGCCCTACGATGGCCCATAAGACAGATCTCTCTGTGACCAATTTGATGCACTGTCATTTACTCTCTTCACGTCATACAGATAGGCCTTGGAGGCTGGCTGCCATAGGATCTTTGTACTCTTTCCTCTGATATTCACATGGTCTGCTTCTTTGCCTTCTTCAAATATTTTCACAAGTGTCACTTTTTCAATGAGTCCACCCTGAATAAAATTACAGCCTTATCCTTATGTCCTGCAACGGTATTCCCAATTCCCTATACCCTGCTTTATTTTTCTACGGCACTTACCATTTTCTAAAATACTATATAACTTGTTTATTATGATTATTTATAACCTATATTCTCCTATCAAAATGTGTGCTGTACCGAACAAGAATTTTTTGTTCAGTAGAGCAATACACAACATATAGTAAACATTCAATAGATAATTGAGTCAATCAATAATTCTAGAGAAGCTAAATATATTCATACCGTATAAAACAGTTTAGAGGACATCGGTACTTTCCCTATGTTTGAGAAATTTCATTAGGAAAGATAATTTAAATTTCATAAGTTAAAAAATATTAATATTCAGATCATGGGTAAAAGGAGTTCTGGCACTTCTTTATATTTCTACAAGAAACATACCCACTCCACATTATAAAAAAACAAAACTTGTATATTCAGGGACATTATATTTTAACCAAATGTATTTCAAAATTATTGTTATCATTATTTCTTATTGATGGCTTCCTCTCAAACAGTGCAACAAAAATCTCTAAGAATCTTAGCTAGAACATAAAGAACATCTGCATAAAATGTATAGCTCTGCTTAAATTTCTATAGTTATCAAATCTTCTCCACCTGGTCAATTGCTTGCCACTATATCTTGAAACCGTTTATCATTGAGGTCAGGGCAAAAGGAAGGAATATTTAGAATATAATTTAAAGCATTGAGATGAAATACTGGTGACTGACGAACACTAGTTTTAATAAATTAATAAAGTAAAACCAAGTCCCTAAAAGATTCACCATGGAGGAAGCAACTGGTGCCTCTCTGTCTTGGAGTCCTCTAACTAAGATGAGTTCTCCACTCACCCTGGATCCAGCCACATGCTATGCTCCCTCTCTCTTCTCTTATATATACAACATCCCTTTCTTCTTAGCTCAGCTGAGAAGGCTTGAGCTCTTAAAAACTAAGAGAAGAAAATGGAGAAATAAACGGATCATGCAAGGAGTACAAAACAATTTTGCTTTGTAGAGTATAAATTTTCAGTCTTACCATTTTTACTTTTTCCTTGGCTTACAGGCATCCTAACTATATGGACAGTGAAAGGTTAACCATGGTCACAGCTCTTTCTCTAGGGTTCTTATTTATATCTTCCTGGCCTATTCTCCATGAAATACATTAGTTCAAAACCTCCAGGAGCTTTCCCTAGGAATTCTGACTTCTTTTTGGTGAACACACAAGTTACATGTCTATTCCAGAACACACTCAAGTGGCTGATACCAGAAATGAGGTAGCTGGACCCCTACCCAAAGAGACATGACTTCCCTCCTGCATCTTAGTATAATAAAACACCACTAAGTACATAGACAATAATAGTAATAATACGAGGGTTTTTCTTTCAAGGGCAGAAATAAATTTTAAAAAATACATTTAAGTGTGGAAATATGATTATTATTATAATTACTATTTTTATTCACATTTACTCCATGCCATCTCTTTTCCTTATGTCATTTATTAACCCCGAGAAAATAGAGTTGTCTGAATAGCATATTTTAAAATGCAGGCTGAGGCAAAAGAAATTCTGTTCTAATACACAATTTCCAGCAAAGAACTAGGACAATGTGCCATTTATGTTTTATATTGTAGTAGGACTCCAAGCCTTTTCCAACAGCCTTTTCACAAAATTGATAGATTATTCTTCCTATTAAAAGAGTCTTTTATTCTGGGTGCCATATCTGGTTCTTAGGGTTGAAATATTACTTTACATTTTTCTTTTCTTTTTTCTTTTTCTTCTTCTTCTTCTTTTTTTTTTTTTTTTGCTCTCACAGTGGCATTTTGCCACTGAATAAAATTGCAAATGTGTACCTAATTCTCCAGGGCACAAAAAAGTCTCAAAGGGCTTGAAATGGCCATGAGAGGGAATATGTTTGTTTGTTATTCTTAATAGACCTGAGGAGAATCCATGAACCATGGCAATTTCTGTCAGATTGTATGTTGTGGAGAGAAAAATGCATTAGGTTGGGAAACATGGGTTCTAGGCTTACACTGGCTACTCCGTAGCCCTGTCACTTCAGTAGTGGACAAGGGAAAGTGGACATATGATAAAAGTCACTATTTATCGAGTGTTTGTACATGTTCTATGTACACCGGTTCTAACCTCTTCAACTATTCTGCAAAATAGGAATTACTATCCTTGTTTTAAAAATGAGAAAATTAAAGGAGGGCACAGAGATTAAATAATTTGTCCAGTTAATAAGAGATGTGGTTAGAATTAGAATCCAGAATTTTCTGATTCCAAAGGTCATGATTTTCTGGAGTAGCATAATATGCCCCACATCACTTTCATTTTCTACATCTTAGTTTTCCCATCTGTATAATGAAAGCATTAGAGAACATACCTAAGGTTCCTCCTAGCTAGAAAATGATAGGAGGTGTAGAATGTAAGCACAGCCTTGGGGAGCAGCAAACACCATCAATTAAAGCTAGCTTAGTTCCACATCAGGGTTCTCTTGGATGTTTTATTGGTACAACTATGCCGTACGTGGCCCAGCTGCTACTCTCAGAGGCTTTCCAACACAGGAAGGACCTGTAGGGCTTTGAATGGAATATGGAGAAAATGATGGCATCCTTTCAAGCTCACCTGAGAATCACAACTTAAGTGAGTCATGGCCTTTTTATTGGACATGGAGGCAGCTTGAAGAGGCACCTTTAAATTTCACTTTGGGAGAAAGGTAACTGGAACAACTGCGGAGCCAGGTTCAAGACTGAAGATTACCTTGACATTTATCAGAGCTCATGATGTTTTTCCTTCAAGCTTGTTTTAAGGTCTCAAGAGCCAAATTTATAATAAGAAATCCAAGAAAGTTCTCTACTCTTGGAGTAAGGCAAGAATATGGAAGAAACAACTCCAGAATCAAAGGAACAGGCCTAGGAATAAAGCGTTAGCAAAAAGGCCTTTCCACAATAATGCCCATTTCTGCTTTTATGCTCTTAATTCTTCTTTTGGTCATTCCCACATCCAGTCCACATCTTATATTCAGTGCTTTTCCAACACATTTATGGAATTCTTCCACTTTTATCCTCACTGTTTGTACCCTGGTTGAAGCCACCACCATCCTGTATGTCTGCTCCTATTCTTCCTGTCCTAGGAACCATCCTTCTGTAAAAGCAAAATAACACTTTAAAATATCAATTGGGCCATGCCACTCTCTTGCTTAAAGATCATTGATAGTTTCCCAATGCACTTAAAATAAGAAGTAAATCCTTTCTCTATGAAGCCCTCCACAATCTGCAAGTCCACCTGGCTAACCTCATGAGGACACTGCAGCTTTTTAGCTCCACTGCCCTTCCTTCTGTCCTTTGGATAATCCAGGTTCTTTCCACCACTGGATCTTAGCACAGGCTAGCCCTCTCCCTAGACTGCTCTCTTATGTCTGTTTTCCCCATAGTGTCTCCTTCTCACCCTACGAACCTCAGGTTATTCTTCAGAAAGGTATATTCTGCACACCCTATATAATTAGATGCCATTCCTCCGCATGTGACCTCTTTATGACAACACACTGCTTGCTTTCTTTATAGTACTTACTGTAAATCGTTTCGTTATTTATGAGCTCTGCGGAGACAGACATCTTTCTTTTTTTTTTCACCTTTGTACCTGAAGCCTAGCATAGGTCTCAGTTATTATGTTGGCCTGCCATCATCCCCCTCTACTGGGCTCACCTTGTGTTTTCTTTGGATCTTAGCTTACAACTCGCTTCTTCAGGGAGCTCTTCCCGAACCCCTAAACCAAGTTAGATCCCCCCATTGTGTTCATAATCCTCTGGACAACCCCTGCCATAATGTTTATCACATGTCACTGTCATGATTGCTTGTGCTTGACCTCCCTGTTATTCTCTAAGACTATCACTGGTAGTGACAGTCACTGTCTTGTTCACCCCCAGATCACTATATGCATGACATATAGAAAGAAATCAGAAAATGACTAACAGAAAGAAATGGTCACTGAGGTAGAGTATGGGGGCATGTGAAAGAGAGAGAGAATTCACCATTTTTATAAAATAACTGATTGTTACTAATTAATGAATTTAAATAATACCTTTTGGCAACTTTCATACCCTGATTCTTAGTTGTGCAAGATACAGCACTCAGCACTGAGCAATATCCATTTAGTCATGCAGTACTTATCCATCAAGTACCAAGTATATACCAGGCCTGATTTAAATGCTGAGCATAGGAGTAAGGATATAATATAGTAGAGGAGAAGAGACATATTTATGAATATTTATGCTAAAGGGCAAATAGGATAAGTGGCACAAGTGCAATATAAAACAAACGTATTTAGAACCCAGCAGTATGCAGATCTGAAAAGGGACTGTCTTCGAAATGGTGTTTGTCTTAGTCTTGAAGGATAGAAAAGATTTCTATAAGGCCAGATATAAGGAGAATGCATTCCAAGAAAACATAAAGATAGCAGTGTGGAGGAGGGAAAACCTGAGCTGAGCAGTGAGACTGGACTGAGATGTGGGCAGTTTTGCAGACCACAGGAGATGAGTGGAAGGGAAAGCTATGGCACCAGATGCTTAATGCCCTGCATGCTGAGGTGAGCACCTGGAGCTGTATTCATTAGCGAGAGGGGGCTTCTAGTCGGTCTGAGATTGAGGGGTGGCCTGATTGTGGGTGCTTTAGGAGACAAACACAATAATGAAGCCCTGAAGCTGGGCAGGGAGAGAGACCAGAATGCATTTGAGAGGTTTAATATTTAGGCATAAGGTAACAAGGGCATACTCTAGAGAGAAGCAACAGGAATGGAGAGGAAAGGAAGAATGAGAGAGATTCTGCAAAGGAAGATCTGGATGACTTATAGCTTTTATGGTGGCTTATAGCTCTTGGGACAGAGCTCAGGGTTAGAGGGAGAGATAAAATGAACACAATATTAATACCTAACATTTATGTGAAAGCACTGTTTTATGTGCTTTCATAGATTACTCCATTTAACTCTGACAACTTTATAAGTCAAGTACTATTATTATCCCCACTTTTACTGGTATGGGAATTGAAGTACAAAATGTTTAGTGACTTGCCTAAGGTCACACTGTTTTCTAATTAAATATTTTTAGTGAGAAAGTATAGTATGAAATCTTGTTCTTTTTTTTTTTCTTTTTCTTTTTTACTTACGTAGCATGTAGAGAAGTCATAATATTTTTGTCACTGCTTCCTTATTTATAAAATGACATCTTTTCTGGGAATACTATTGCATTTAAAAAACAATTTGAATTCTTGTAGTTCCGTAGAGATACAGGTGTTGTTATTAATAAATTGTCTTTTGATTTATACTTTATTGTGCATATCTTGAAGATCCCAGTAAAATAAATAGGAAATGAAATGTCAATAAAATGTCTGCAAATTTCTTAATTCACTGAATAACAATCATGTGCAATTCAGACGTTTTCCCCAAAGATAAGGGAAGTCCTTTCACAGAAAGGAAGCAGAACCCAACAAAGCCTTTTCTGATTAATCTAAATATAGAATTAAAGCAAATTAAATTGATTTAAGTTAGCATTACATCCACCTAAAACAAATAAGTTTTTGACTTTTTTTTAAATCGACTTATTATTTCTGATTATTTCCCTTCATAGTTAGTGTTAATCAAAAATGTAAAACTTTGTCTTTTCTCTTCTGACAGTTGGACATCAATATATTAATACTTTTTAAAATCATAATTCCCATTAAGCTCATACTATTAGAGACCTACCTTTTCTCCATACATTTAAAGAAAGGAAAGAGTTACCTTATGTAACCTCTTTCTGATAAATTTTAAAATTTGAAGTTATGCTAAACATTTTTTAACCTTGGTCTATCTTTTACTTACTATATTTTATAGTAAAAAAATCATTTACTTTCTCATTCAACTGCCATCCATAACAATAATTTAAAACCAGCTAATAAACATTATGGTTTGTTAGAATTGCTACCGATTAAATCTTAAGTGTCTAATACATACAAATATAAACAGAATGTAATTAGAGCTATTTAAAGAACCCATTTTTAACTTAGATTAACCATACTTTCCATTTGCAGAGGATAAACACTCATAAATGAAACCCATTGCTGAGCAAGAAGCAATTACTTCAGTTTAAAATATTAATATGCACTGCCTTTTAGAAAGCCAAGGAAAATCATTTATGTACTGTACTGTACAGACTCAAGTCAGACCCAAAAGGAAGAATGGGATAGCATTCTGCGACCTCATCGAGAAGCAATCAACTGAGGTATGGCATGTCCTTACCCTTTATGAGACCCATTAAACTCTTTGCTTCGATTAGCGCAGATTTCCATCGTAATATTCCTATATTTGCTCAGTGTGATTTAAAACCACACATACAATCACTCAGAAAGAGAGGGGGATTTTACTGTTGAAAAATCAACTTAATCAACCTGTTTCTAAGAATAATTAAGACACATTTATAATCTAAACTAATAACTGATTTGAGCATATTGAATACAGGCAGTCTGGAAGAGAAGGAAACACAGACAGCCCACACATCTTAATTACACATTTCTTGCCTAAAAATACACAAAAATATATTGAGTCTGATTAAATGCAACTAGCTAATCAATTCCACAGTATTTTTGTGTCATCAGTGTGCTGACTAAAAAGCTTGGTTTGGGCTAGAATGATATGCAGTGTGGTTAAATGCATGCATTTTTAGTTGCTGCTATGAGTTAACCACAGGTCAAATCCAGTTACAATGGGCACCATTATCACAAAATGCTTCAAGCTGGTCCTGCAAGTCCTCAGAATAGGGCTCTGTTGATTTCATCACAGTGACACCACTAATGGAAGAGCCTCAACAGCCCTATTAACTCTTGGGTGCTTGAAATGGCCATAATTTTTGGAATGTTTAAAGTCTCTGAATATAAAATGATGCTGGGTGGGAATGTGGGCATTTTCAATATCTGAAGATGAAAATCCATACACCAGACCTTCCCCATTACCAGTTCATATCAGCTGATGGCTGTGAATGTAATTGAAGTACTATTTTAAACTGGGACCCATTTTATTCATTCCAACTAAATTTCAATGCAGATGAATTCAGTAGAATGATTGGCAGTTATAGTGATACAGCTTGAACTGTAAATGAAATTTGTGATTTTAGGACTTTATCGTTTGATTCAATTTACAATGTTATAATCAATTATTTTTATCCTGGATTATGGAAAGCCCCATTTTCATTAAAGGTAGGGAAGTGTGACAGCTTCCATGGCAGGGATAAAAAATATCTTAGCATGGTGATTTTATGGTTGGCCTTAGGCAAAATTACCAAGCAAGGGACACTTGTCTTTGATGCCAGTCTCAATTCTCTCCAATGAGCATCTATTCATTCTTGGTACACAGATACTTCACAGGGACTCTAGGTTCCTGGGTGTGACCCTGCCCCCACTACACACACTCATTTGTTACTTCACCTAGTCTCCTGTCCTCAACACAAGTCTCTGCTCTTACCCTTCTCTTCTTTATTTTCCGATTTAGTATTTTTTTCTGTCCTGTTTCTCTCTTCTGCTGGATGCTATCTCATTAAACAATAAATTCCTATGAATTTAATAATAAGGACCAATGATTAATGTTCCCTTCATGGTACATAGTGTATTTACGTTTTACATAGTGCATTTACGTTTACAGAAGTTTCTTGATAAACGCCTAACCCAAAGCACTGTTTCTAATTGTAGAAATTTTGGGTTGGCTTAGAGGAGATATACCTTTCGAAACACACTGTATAGGTGACTGCATATTCTATGGGACATTTAGAGCCAGTCATGTCTTTCGTTCGTCATCTTTAAGTAAAAGGGCCGGGTCATGTGACTGTGACTTATAGCTACCTCATGCCAAAATGAGGCTTTTAGAAAACTTTCAAAGAAAATCCAAAATAGTTAAACAACCACATAATTTTTCTCAATTCACAGTAACACAAAAGATTCAATTGACTGGGTTTTTTCCATTGTTCAACTTACCTAGTCAGGTAACTTGAAAACTATAACAAGAGAAAAGCTCATATAGGAATATTATGATAGGGAGGCGTGCACCCTGGCCACCCTCTCCAGTGACATCCACCCCAACACAAAAAGAGATAACTTTGTTAAACAAAATGTGAACTAGAGTGCTACCACGATTCATTTGAAACAGAAACTTATTAATGTTAGCATCTCAAGGAGTGACTACGTTGTGCTCCATAACTTTATACAATTTTATAACTCATCAACTAAATAGGCTGAATTAGCTGACTTTATTGTTTGGTAAATGTTTGATAGACAATAGATTTAATACATTGTTAATTATCCTTTTCTCCTTAAAATAGTATTTTCATTTTTATAACCAAGAATATTTAGAGGCTAATTAGAAATCGGATAATGTGAATTGTAAATTATGTGTAATTACAATAAAACTACTGAAGAATAACACACATTACTTATAAATTGTAACACTGTGATAAATTAAAGCAATTACAGGTAAACCAATAATGTTCTTTAATTAAGTAGTTATGAATGAGAATTTGTGCTTTGCATTTACAATAACCTATAAGATTGGGGACTGCGTTTATACCTTGTGCAGAAATCGATTGCACTCTGCTGTGATACTCCGCTAAGAATAACTTCTAAGTTCATTACTGTCATTATGCCATTATCATGTAAAAACACCCAGGATTGTTAAATGTAAAGTGTGCTGACAACCAATCAACCGTACCTCTTACTATAATTATAATTATGTCACTATCTCTTCTTATGCCTTTATGAATCTGAAAAAGATTCATATTTCTGCAAGTCTTCAATATTGGTTGCAAAGGAATAGAAGATGCTTTGTCACAAGTTTATTGAAAATACCATTGTATTTGACATTAATAAGGCTATTCATCCTCATAATTATCTTACTGCAGCCTGTCATTTATAAGATTATAACAATAGTTTTTATATTGCCACATCTGTTTATTTTGTTATATGTTGTTATAATGTTTGGTAACTCTTTAGCATGTCCGAGTTTCAATCAATGTCACAGAATAAGTAGAGAAGGGACCAACAGACTATTTTCCTGCCCTTTATTCCATTTATGTGTATTTGTGTGGATGCATGTGAACAGGTCCCTGGAGTAGAAAGAGAACTAACATAAGTTGGTAAAAAGAAAAGAGTTGAAAGTTCCAGACAATGAGGACTTGCTGACCTGAATTTAAAATATCCTGAAGCTTGGGAATTCTGGGAAACATGGTGGAGTGAGAGACGTCCCCAGATCTCTCCCCTTGAAACAACAATAAGCTCAACATCTAAAATTCAACAAAAAAGCCCACCCAAACTGCACACCTGCACGTGTGAGCATGAGATCTGTGCATAAGAGCTAATACAGGTCGGAACCCTGGGTGTCGGATGGTGGACCAGGAGAAGTAACGAAGCTGCCTCTCGCAGCCCCTGGAGCTCCCTGCTGGAGGGGGGGGAGGGGAGATGGAGCCGTGAGTTCCTGCAGCGAGTTCTCAGAGCAGCCCTTTCTGGGAAAGCGGCAGGGCCCAGTCATCAGGGCAGAAAGCAGAGAAGCAGGATGAGACCACAGAGGAGCAACAGCTGATTTTTACTGGCTGCAAATGCAAAATCGAGGCTGAGCCGCAGCACCCAACCCCCAACCCAGAGAATGCTTCCCCCTCCAAGATTGACACTGCAGAGCCCCAGAGAAATCTGAGCAACTGCTACCAAGACTGTCACTAACACTGACAGGGGCTGAAACTGAGGATAGCGAGCGTGATTAAATATCTACAAGAAAATTAAAAATGCATTATTAAGACTTTATATAAAGCAGGGATCCAAGAGGCTTAGACGCCACCTACTGGACACCAAAAGAAAAGCGCCTTCTTTGCAACAGGCTAAAGAAAGATCTTTATATAATAAATCTTCTTTCTAGAAAAACAACAGAATACACTCCATTAATGCCCAGGAGGAGAAATAGTCCATTAATCTACAACCAAGGTGACAAGGCATCTCAAAAAGAAAGAGAAAAATCTTCAGAAAATAAGCTTACAGACATAGAAATATGTGACTTAAGTGACAGAGAATTCAGGATGGTACTTCTGAAAAAACTCAGTGAGATTCAAAACAATTCAAATCAACAATTTTAGGAATTGAAGAAACAACTAGATGAGCAGAGCAAGGAGACTGAAACGCTCAAAAAGAACCAAATAGAGCTTCTGGAGATGAAGAACACACTCCAAGAGTTGAAAACTAAAATAGCAAGCTTAGCTTGGGAAATAGAGTTGAATAAATGGAGGAAAAGATCAGTGAGATTGAAGACAGAAATCTAGAAACAAATCAGAAGGAACAAGAGAGAAACTGAAGAATGAAAAATAATGAAAGAGAAATACAAGAACTAGCTGATACCATCAGGAGAAGAAACATAAGAATAAAGGGCATTATCGAAGGCAAGGAAAAGGAAGAGGGATTAGAAAGCATTTTCAGACAAATACTGGACGAGAATTTCCCAAAGCTAAGGAATGAGCTGGAGCTTGGAATTCAAGAAGTCAACAGTACATCCAATTATTTCAACCCAAAAAGGCCTTCACCAAGACACATTGTATTAAAATTATCAAACATCAATGACAAAGACAGAATTCTCAAGGCAGCCAGGGAGAAAAAATGGTAACATATAAAGGTAAACCCATTAGATTATCCTCGAACTTCTCAGCGCAAACCTTATAAGCCAGAAAGGAATGGAATCAAATATTTAAACTATTAAGTGAAAGGAACTACCCGTCTAGAATAATGTATCCAGCTAAGCTCTCCTTTAGATATAAAGGAGAAATTAAGACTTTTCCAGATATACAAAAATTGAGGGAATTCTTCACTACGAGGCCTGCACTACAAGAAATACTGAAAGGGGTCAGTTCGCCTAAAACAAAATGACAAACAAAACAAACCAAAACAAAACAAAACAAAATTAAGAGTAAAGTGACTATCAGACAAATAGAAGCAGAGGAGTGTAACTCTTACTAATAACAGGGCATTATAAGCTTAAATCATAAGAAGAGAATTTTTATAACAAGATAGTGATGAACATTCAGCATATATAGGAACAAATTGAGATAAGAATGACTGAAAATGGGGACTTCAAAGATCCAGATTCATAAAGGGGACTGGAGATAAGGCATGTGCGGAAGAAAAGGGACGACTGTGTATATATATCACTATCCTTTACATATTAATAATTGTAACCACACACCAAAGATTCAGAACCGTTATATATAACATAAAACAAGAAGGAAAACCCACAAAAGCCAACCAAAATAAAGAAAACAGAAACACGAAGACAAGGAAGCAATGGAAACACCAAGCTTCCAGAAAGCAAAAGATAAAATGGTTATAAGAAGACCTCATATTTCAATAATCACCCTAAATGTAAATGGATTGAACTCACCAATAAAAAGGCAGAGTTGCAGAATGGATCAACAAACAAAACCCAACCATATGCTGCCTCCAGGAGACACATCTCAGCTCCAAAGACAAATATAGACTCAGAGTGAAAGAATGAAAAATGATATTTCAAGCAAATGGCATTCAGAGAAAAGTGGGAGTAGTGGTACTAATATTAGATGAACTAGACTTCAAAATAAAAGAGGTAAAGAAGGATACTGAGGGACACTTTATAATGATAAAGGAAATCATGAACCAAGAAGACATAACACTTATTAATATCTATACTCCCAATCAGGGAGTCCCAAAATATGTAAAGCAATTACTAACAGAACTAAAGGGAGAAACAGACCAAAACACTATCATAGTAGGGGATCTAAATACCCCACTGTCAGATATGGATATCATCCAAATGGAAAATCAATAAGGAAATAACATCCTTAAATGACACATTAGACCAACTGAACATAATTGACATTTATAGGGCCTTCCATTCCAAAACAATTGCTTATCCATTCTTCTCTAGTGCACATGGAACATTCTCAAGAATCGACCACATCTTGGGACACAGAAAGAGCCTCAACAAATATAAGAGGGTTGAAATCATACCAACCATATTCTCTGATCGTAGCGCTTTGAAACTAGAGATCAACTGCAGAAAGAAATAAGAAAGAAACACAAATACATTGAGATTGAACAACATGCTACTGAAGAATTAGTGAGTCAGAGAAGAAATAAAAAGAGAGATCAAGAGATACGCAGAAACAAATGATAATGATAGTACAACATATCAAAACTTTTGGGACATGGCAAAAGCAGACATAAGAGGAAAGTTCATATCATTACAGGCCTATCTCCAAAAACAAGAACGAGCCCAAATAAACAACATAATGCTTCATCTTAAAAAGCTAGAAAAAAAAAAAAATGAGGCCTAAAGTCAGCAAAAGAGAAATAATCAAAATTAGAACAGAAGGACATGGTTCCATAGTGTAGTGGTTAGCACATGTGCTTTACACGCAGAAGGTCCTGGGTTTGCTCCCCAGATGGAGCCACAGACCATACCCCGGGTATGTCAGGCCCCAGGTGCATGCTACGAGTGTGTGGGAGGAGACGACCCACCTTCAGAGATCCAGTTCTTAAGAGGAAACAGCAACATCCATGTCAGGGGTGGAAGTGGGTGGGGAGAATTAAAGAGGGCGAAAAGAAAAAAGTTTTTTTAAAAAAAATGATGCTCTCTGATACGCCTAAGTGATTTTCTCGAGAAAACGAAAAGACTAGAACATTAGGCCTTCTATTCCGGTGCTTCTTCCCTAAAGACATGCTGTCTTTCCAGTCTTAGTATCATACATCCGTATCCCTCTAGTACCATAGAAAGGTCCAGGACCCAAGCATTTTAGCCA